>NC_034590.1:7151865-7159717 GCF_900095145.1 Mus pahari | reverse complement strand
TGCTGGGATTTGAACTCAGGACCTTTGGAAGAGCAGTCGGAGCTCTTAACTGCTGAGCCATCTCACCAGCCCCTGGTATAAAGCTCTTAAGTTGTGTCTGAGATATGTGTCATGCACAGGTATGAGGGTTTGGTCTGCCTTCATCTGAGGAGATGGGCTTGTGAACAGGTATGAAGGTCTATGTAGGTCGGCATCTGATTAGAAAGGTTTAGCACAGATGGGGAGCTCTTTTCTGTCAGCACTGAGGAAGTAGGAACTACCACAGGTCGTGATGAGGTAGCTGAAGCACAGGTATGAAGCCCTGGCTCTGTCAACACTCAGAAGGCAAAGCTGGCTGTCTGCCAGTGCTAAGGAGACAGGAGCTGACGGATGACAGAGGTTTGAGGCCTTGGTCTGCCAGGAAGAAAAGGCCAACCGTGGTAACATCTCTACTCATGGCTATGGCTTTGATCATGTGGAGGGTCATTGGCACTGGGCTGCCGACTTCCGAGGAAGAGTTGGGTTGCATCAAACCCTACAAGCTGTACCTGTGGAAGAGTGGCTTTCCAGGAACAGGCGTGGCAGGAGGGAGGGGTTATGGTATGCCTGCCCTCCCTCAATGTCCTTTCCTTCTCTCCTAGTGGGTAGGTGGCCGCTATTCGCTGTGGTCAGCCATTGGACTTTCCATTGCTCTGCATGTAGGTGAGTGCTCCTGTGTCTCCTGCAGGAGGCAGTATTGCAGCCTGAGGGTGATGTCATATCCGTGAATACCTTGCTTAGCCCACAGGCTCCCCGCCTCTCCGCTTCTGCCTACAAACATTTATCTTTTAGTACTGGGAGAGAGAACCATAGGGTTGATATCATGCTCGGGGCCAGCTCTGAAGAGAGAGGCTTTCCTTGGGGTCCCTCCTTCTCCCCGGTCCCACTTCCGGGAAGGCACGGAGTTGGCACTTTTTTTTTTTTTTTTTAACCGGCAACGGGCACCTCTGCTCACACTGCTTTTGTGTCCCAGGTTTTGACCACTTCGAGCAGCTGCTGTCCGGGGCTCACTGGATGGTGAGTGCTGTGTGGCCTGAGACATGTATGGGTCCCGCTCTGCCCTCCCTCTCCCCGCCAGCTACTCAGCCCCCACTCACTCACCTCGCTGTTCTTTCAGGACCAGCACTTCCTCAAGACGCCCCTGGAGAAGAATGCCCCCGTCCTGCTGGCTCTACTGGGCATCTGGTATATCAACTGCTACGGCTGTGAGACCCACGCCATGCTGCCCTATGACCAGTACATGCACCGCTTTGCTGCCTATTTCCAGCAGGTACCGTGCTTTGGGAGGTCTAGTGGCAGGTCCAGTGCCCCGCCTTGAGCTTGGGTGTGGCCGTGGTTCATCCCTGCAACTGGTTTCCTAGCACATCTTGGTAACCAGGTCCTATTCCATCCATGCTGCCAGCTGGATTTCACCTCTGTGAGAGGTGCCCTGTGTGTCTTCCTCTTTGGCTCTCTCCTGTCATTGCTGTTCTTGGGTGGTGCTGTGAGCTGGGACTCGAGACCCAGGTATACTTTGTTCACCAGGATGGACATGTTCGGCGACCAGAACATACCTTTCCAGCTATACCTTTCCCCATTTGTAAGCACATGCAACAAAAATTAGCACCCTTTGGGGCCCCTGACCCTGTGTCCAGCCCTCTTGTTTCGTCTGGGCACACCTACCTGCTCAGTCTCCCCTCTCTCCTTTTTCTTGAATGTGTATTTGTATGTGTCCGTGTTAGTGAATGCCACATGGGTGCCAGGTGCCCGTGAAGCCAGAGGAGTTCGATGGAACCCCTTAGAACTGGCGCTCCAGGTGGCTGTGAACTGTCTGGTGTGCATGCTGGGAGTTGAAGAAATTGGGTCCTTTGGAAGAGCAGGAAGCACTCTTTATCTACCGAGCTGTGTCCTGTAAATGTGACTTACTTGGCTGACTAATTGTATCTGAGGCTGACCCTCTCCATCTGTTAACCTAGGCCTAGTCCTGGAAGCTTGTAGCCTCCGTACTATCTTATCTAGGCCTAGAATGTTTCCAGCCTCTGAGACTTACTATTGAATAAGCTTGCTCCTTCCTAGTGCTTTCTGATCTCTGGCCAGCTGCTTCAACTCAGCTGTTGTGGCTCAAACTCCTCTCATAGCTGACTGCTTCAATCCGGCTTCTCTCAGTTCTTATTGAATGGCTCTGGTTGGCCTCATGCTAACTCTAGCAGTTGGCTCTAAGAAGTCGTCTGGTTTCTTCCCATTCTCTGGCTTGTTCTGTCTTCACCGGTGTCCAGCTTATTCTCTCTCTGTAACCTGTGTCTGTAAAACTCTCCTGTTAAAACAACAGCCTTCTTTTTTTTTCTGCATCGTCCCCAAGGAGCTTTCCTTTCCTCTCTCCTCTCATGAGAGCTGGGCGTTCAGATCTTTCTTTGATTGGTCGCTTTGCCTGCTACTCAATTAGACATCACTTTCAAATGTGGGCGCTTCCTTCTACAAACTAACTTTACCTTCATTGTTTGGGATTAAAGGTGTGTGCCAAGGGCTGAGCCTCACCACCACTAGAAACGTGTTTTTTCAGTGTATTTCGCGATCTTGGGGTTCACAGTGTGATCATATATCCTGCAGCAATCTTCCAAGCATCTTCATAGTTGTGCTAAGAGTGACCAGAGTGATCAGTTTGCATGGTTTTGGAAGGTCTTCTGGATCAAGAGAGCTGTAGGCCGTCTTCCTGGGTTACCTCAGGCCACCTCTAGGAAGAACAAGTAAAGTGATCCTCCTCCTGCCTCCAGACCCATCATCTCACAGTAGTCTTTAGCAGGAAGCTCGGGAGCCTGAGAACCCACATTTGCAGAATTCCCCACATGAAGCTGATTCAGGCACCCCAGGAAGGATCCAGGCCGTTTGTGACAGGCAAATCTTACAGGTAGAGGATTGAGTTTTTGTCCTCATTCCAGGGTGACATGGAGTCCAACGGAAAGTACATCACCAAGTCCGGGGCTCGAGTGGACCACCAGACAGGCCCCATCGTCTGGGGGGAGCCAGGGACCAACGGTCAACATGCATTCTACCAGCTCATCCACCAAGGTAGGGGCCCGTCTGCCCTGGGCGAGTGGGCGTGATGCCTGGTAAGCTGAGAATGGGACAGCAGGGACCTCCCACTTAGGGTACTGGCTTCTATAGGCTGCTTGGGTAGCTTCCATGGACTTAGGGTTGTATGGATGACTACTGTCCCCTTGCCCTTAACAGGCACCAAGATGATACCCTGTGATTTCCTCATCCCTGTCCAGACGCAGCACCCCATACGGAAAGGTCTGCATCACAAGGTACAAAGGCTGTCTGGACTGTTGTTGTGCTTCTCAGGATTGTGGGGCAGCCCTCCTGCAGCTGCCCGGCTCAGCAGTTAGATTAATTCTCTCACTGCCACAGCAGATGACCACAAGTTTACTGCCTCGAAACACAGTCTATTATCTCAGTTCCCAAAGTTAGAAGCCTAGCTGGGCTCCTATCTTATAAAAGTCATGGTCCAAACTCAAGGTATTGGCCTGAATTAGTTCCATCTCTGCTACTGTGAGAAAAGACTCTAAGCAAGAGCAACCCTGGGATTTACAGGTCACAGTCCATGACTGGGGGAAGCCAGGGCAAGAACTTGAAGCAGAGACCATAGGTGAATGCTGTTCACTGGCTTGTTCTCAGGCTCATGCTAGTTTTCTTGTACAGACCGGCACCTCCTACCTAGGGATGGTGCTGCCCACAGTGGGCTGGGCCTTCTTGTATCAATTAACAATCATGACAATCCCCCACAGGCCAATCTGAACTGGGCAGACTCAATTGAAACTCCCATTTCAGATGACTTTAGGCTAAGTCAGTTTGACAAGTTAAAGCCTAGACTACAGCCAGACTCTTGGAAAATACATGTTCATTCAGGTTTTTGGCAGAATCTTCTTCTCTGAGGACCAACATTCTGGTTCTTTGCTGGTGGCTGAGTGTCTTTTTGTCTTTTGTTTTGCAACAGGGTCATACAATGCGACTCAGGTTGGGCCTGAACTTGGTAATCTCTCGGCCTTGTGAGTGTAGGGATTGGAAGGCGCATGCCTGCTATACTGAGATACAACACTGTTGACTTGATTCAACTAGAAAAGGGGGTCAATGCTGCTCCCTCTTAAAGTCTTAAAAGACAGTCATTAGCAGGACCCCCTTACCACATATCAGAATATTCATATTGTGCTAGGCAACTTGGCGAGGTGGAACACACCTGTGATCGCAGGTGTTCAGGAAGGAGGATCTGCCAGTTGAGGGCCGCCTGAGGAACTGAGCAAAGACCTGTCTCAAATTTTAAGAAAGGATAAGGTTGTAGCTTAGCAGAGAGCACTCAGGTTCTTTTCCCTAAAAGAAAAACAAATAGTTAGCACTGTCACCCTCCTATGTCATCCCGTGTGGCTTCCTTCCCCTCAAGTTGAGCTATCCAGTAAGTGGACCACGCTGGGACTGATACCACTTGAGATGGACTGGGCAGTCTCTGTCGGTGCTTGCTACTGTAACTGTATGTCTGTCTTGTCAGATCCTCCTGGCTAACTTCTTGGCCCAGACTGAGGCCCTGATGAAGGGGAAGTTGCCTGAAGAGGCCAGGAAGGAGCTCCAGGCTGCCGGAAAGAGCCCAGAAGACTTGGAGAAACTCTTGCCACACAAGGTCAGCTTTGCTCCTGAACTTCAGCCCTAGGGTGACATGCGGGGCCTTGAGGGATGACTTGAAGGGTCAGAGTAGGGGCTCGCGATTGTTCGTCCTACACAGTCGGAGAGTCTGATCCCCCAGCATAAATGTCCCATGCTCTGGGGTGGAGCGCCTTCCTCTTCAAAAGCTTGGGGACCAGAATTAGCCTGGGGACTTTCTCCTCTGCCCAGTATATTTTGGCAATCTTCTTTCTCGTCCTCCAGATCCACCTACCCACCCAACTTTATATGCTTTCTATAAATAAGGAGGGAGGGATGGAAGGAAGGAAGGGAGAAGGAAGGAAGGAAGGAAGGAAGGAAGGAAGGAAGGAAGGAAGGAAGGAAGGAAGGAAGGAAGGAAGGAAGAAAATAGATTAGATTAACAGATAGTGTTTTAGTTAGGGTTTTACTGCTATGAGCAGACACCATGACCCAGTTTCAGAGGTTCAGTCCATCATCATCATCTTCAAGGCAGTTAGCATATAGCATCCAGGTAGCCATGGTGTAGAAGAAGCTAAGGGTTCTGTGTCTTATTCTGAAAGCAAACAGGAGAAGACTGGCTCCCAGGAAGCTAGACAAGAATCTTAAAGCCCATACCTACAGTGGCACACCTACTCCAACAAGGCCACACCTCCTAATAGTGCCACTCCCTAGACCAAGCATATATAAACAACCACAGATAGATAGATGATAGATAGATAGATAAATAAAACAAAAAGCATAAGAAGTTAATGAATACCGGCAACATCATAAAAACATGGAGTCTGTTTTCTGTTGGTCTGCTGTTCCTTGGTGTGCTTCTGGTCCTGGCATATGGTTCATAGACCTAGTGTCACTGTTAGGAAGAAAATTCATTTTCCCTTTCCTGGCAGCTATCATTTGCAGCTAGCTTAGAGGTGGGACTTCATGTCTGCTTTTCCTCCTCTGACAGGATTTGGTCTGTGAGGGTCTAAGTGCATTGGCCCTGTTGGTCTGGAAGACAATGTTTCCTTGGATCCATCCACCACCTTTGCCCTTAGAACCTTTCTAGCTCCTCTTCTGCAGAGACCCCTGAGCCTTGAGACACCCCATTTAGGGCTAAGTGCTCGGAGCCTCTGCCCGTCGCTGAGGACAGTTCTTGTTTCCTGCAGGTCTTTGAAGGAAACCGCCCGACCAACTCTATTGTGTTTACCAAGCTAACACCCTTCATTCTGGGGGCCTTGATCGGTGAGTGGGGAGAAGAAAGGATGGGCTGGCTGGCTTAGGGTCACTTGGATGGGAAAGGGAAGGGAAGGAAGGAGAGAGACCCTAATGGGCACCACCTGTTGTTTCCTCTGCAGCCATGTATGAGCACAAGATCTTTGTTCAGGGCATCATGTGGGACATCAACAGCTTCGACCAGTGGGGGTGAGTTGCCGAGGAATCTCTCTTGTGCTTTCGGGTTGTCTCTAGAATGGGGCTGGCTCATCCTCCTCTTCCACCCTCCCCCCACAGAGTGGAGCTGGGGAAGCAGCTGGCCAAGAAAATTGAGCCGGAGCTGGAGGGCAGCTCTGCTGTGACCTCCCATGACTCCTCCACTAATGGACTGATCGGCTTCATCAAGCAGCAGCGGGACACCAAACTAGAATAACTCCAGCCGAGGCCCTACTGACTGGTCCTCCGTGTCCCTTTCTCACCATATGCACTGCATGGTCCTGCCCCTCCCTGCCCAGAGCGCACCACCGGTAGTTGGCCTGGACTACAAAGCTGTTGGGAGAAGCTGGTCTGGAACTGCCATCCACGCACCCTCCCTGTTGAAGCAGACGGAAGGGCTTTGATGTGTCCTGTTGTTCTGACCTGTATTCACATCCCAGCTAGAATAAAGACACCCAGAGGAGGCACGGGCTCAGCCTCTTCAGTTTACTGAGTTGGGACTCTATCTGTTAGTTGTGGGTGACCCTGCTTATGCCTTGGTTGGCTCTTTACGCGGTGGTGGGCTGGCCTCGGAGGGTTGATCGTTATGAGGGGACAGCACTCGGGAGGCACAGGCAGGCCTATCTGAATTCAAGGCCAGCCTGGTCCACAGAGTGAGTTCCAGGACAGCCAGGGCTACACAGAGAAACCCTGTCTACAAAAAAGGGGTTGGGTAGGGTGGGGTCGGGGATCGGCAGTTAGGTGGGCAACTTCTTTTCCACAGTCAAGTGTTTACCTCCTTCCCTTCCTCACCTTGGTGACGTGGAAAAAGTAAATCTGCTTCACTAGGTAGGTTGTTTTTTTGTTTTTTGGGGTTTTTTTTTGTTTGTTTGTTTGTTTTGTTTTTTTGAGACCGGGTTTCTCTGTATAGCCCTGGCTGTCCTGGAACTCACTTTGTAGACCAGGCTGGCCTCGAACTCAGAAATCCACCTGTCTCTCCCTCCCGAGCGCTAGGATTAAAGGCATGCGCCACCTTGCCCAGCTTCACTAGGTAGGTTTTTGTTTGGTTCTTTTTCTTCAGTTTGTTTTTGGTATCAAAACCTAGGGATGGGGCTGGAGAGATGGCTCAACGGTTAAGAGCACTGACTTCCAGAGGTCCTGAGTTCAGTTCCCAGCAACCACATGGTGGCTCACAACCATCTGTAATGAGATCTGATGCCCTCTACTGGTGTGTCTGAAGACAACGACAGTGTACTCATACACATAAAATAAATAAGTCTTAAAAACAAACAAAAGAACCCAGGGATGAGCTCTCTTAAACCCTTCAAAAGACAATTTTAGCAGGGTGTCATTACTTTCACACTCATCCTGGCTATCAGTGAGTCCTTGTGAGACTGAGTGACAGTGCCTTCATTCTACTTTCCACCATGTTAATTGGGCCCATGAGATGACCAGTCAATAAAAAGACTTGGTACATGTCTTAGGGTTTTATTGCTGTGAAGAGACCATGACCATAGCAGCTCTTGTAAAAGACAACATTTCATTGGGGCTGCCTTACAGTCCAGAGGTTTAGTTCATTATTGTCATGGCAGAAACCATGGTGGCACATGTGGGCAGACTTGGTGCTTGAGAAGAAGCTGAGAGTTCTATGGGGCTGAGGAGTCTATGGGGCTAGGAGGCCATTCCTTTTTTTTTTTTTTTTTTTAAAGCTTTATTTATTTATTATATGTAATTACTCTGTAGCTGTCTTCAGACATTACAGAAGAGGGCGTCAGATCTTGTTACAGATGGTTAT
>NC_034590.1:7148041-7151845 GCF_900095145.1 Mus pahari | reverse complement strand
GATGGTTATGAGCCACCATGTGGTTGCTGGGATTTGAACTCAGGACCTTTGGAAGAGCAGTCGGGTGCTCTTACCCACTGAGCCATCTCACCAGCCCGAGGCCATTCCTATTCAAACCACCAATGTACACAAATTTGGTCACTGAAGGGGGCAGTTCTGATGCTAAAGTCCTGTTCTCCCATTGGTTCTTGATTTGTCAGTAAAGAAGGACAGGGGCCAATTGCTGGGTGGAAGGTATTCGAAAGTATAGGTGGAATTCCTGGGTCCCAGGAGGATAAAAGGCAGATGCAGGGAAGGAGAAAGTGTCTTTCTGCTGTGCTTTAGAGGAAGGACAACAACCATGTGAGGTCTCGGGGGAGCCAGAGCCTGTGGCCACCACTGCAGGGGAGTGGCCAAGGATGTTTAACAGGGTCTTGGTGGGACTAGCCACAAAATTTAGGGCAGTTGGAGAGATGGTAATAATTGGTTAAGTGGATGCTTTTCCAGGTGGGAGATATCTGCGCCCAGCAATTGTGTCAAGAAGCTAAGTTGTAAAGTAACAAGCTGTGGGTCTTTTATCTGAGGAGTTGAGGGAAGCTCAGGGGAGGACACCTCCTGAAGCTAAAGGGGGTTAAAGCAAAAGGGAAGTGTGAGGGTGGGGGTGGAGTGGGGTGGGGTCGGTAGTTCTGGGTCCCTGTAGCAAAAGGCATTTAAAACTACACTCAACAAGTCACCTGAGTTTGATCTATGAAACCTATAAAAAGGTGGATGGGGTGAACTGATGTCACATGTATTGTGGCAAGCGTGCGCACACGCACACATCCAATAGTGGAATATATATGGTACTTACTTGAGGCTAGCCTAGGCTGAGTGAGCAAGTTCCAGGTTTGTGTAGCTATTCAGTGGAAACGTGCCTCAAGAAAAGAGTGACAGGTCGCAGTAGGGTCTCAGATATAGGTCAGTGGTAGAGCATGCACAAAGATTGGGTTCAATCTATCATGTGGACACACTTGGGGGGGGGGGGTAAAGTTTCTCCAAGGTTTGGGTGTTCAAGGCTTGTGTCCAGCAGGTGGCACTATTGGTAAGTGGTGGAAAGTAGGAGGTGGGGTTCAGTTGGAGAAAAATGTCTCCCTTGATAGGGAAAGACATGACTTTGAGAGATTTTGCTGCGGACTCTTCTTTCCTGTATCCTGGCTGCTACCTTTGTGGAAATGACACAAACTAGAAGAGTGCATCGGATTCCATCACAGATGGTTGTGAGCCACGATGTGGGTGGCTGGGAATTGAACTCAGGACCTCTGGCAGAGCAGTCAGTGCTTTTAACCACTGAGCCATCTCTCCAGCCCACTTCTAAAGTTCTCACACTGCTATGGTTTCTCAAAGTAGTGGAACCCACATGTGCTAGTCAACTCTGTTTCTGTGATCAAACACTTGCTGAGGAGAGGGTTTCTTTGGCTTATAGTTTCCGGGTCGTGATCTATTATTGAGGGAAGTTCTAGAAGGAGCCAACGAGCAACTGCTTGCTGGCTTGCTCCCAGGTTCCTCTGTGTGTGTGTGTGTGTGTGTGTGTGTGTGTGTGTGTGTGTGCACTGACTACCCTGATCTATATAATTCCTGGATTGAGGATTCTCAGGTGACTCTAGGCTGTGCTAAGCTAACAAGGCTAATCTGGACACCATGACCTGAACCATGAATAAAAATAAATCATCACTAAGTTGATTTTTTTTACAGTAATAAAAACAAATACTGGGCAGGCAAGAGCCAGAATTTCGTCTGTTTCTTATATGGATTTTAAAATACACCTTTTTGGAGACACAGCGCAGAGTTAAGAGAGTATATATTTCTCTTGCAGAGGACCCAACTTTTTTGTTTGTTTTTTTCGAGATAGGGTTTCTCTGTATAGCCCCGGCTGTCCTGGAACCCACTCTGTAGACCAGACTGGCCTGGAACTCAGAAATCCACTTGCCTCTGCCTCCCAAGTGCTGGGATTAAAGGCATGCACCACCACCGCCTGGCTAAAATTTTTATTATTTACTTTAACGTGCACCAGGTGTTTTCCTGGCACCAACAGAGGCCAGAAAAAAAGAATTGGCATTGGCTCCCCTCCTCCCTAACCTCTGCAAACCATAGTTGTAAGCAGTTGAGTAACCTATGTACATGATCAACATTTTTGTTTTGTTTTTCCAGACGGTTTCTCTGTGTAACAGTCCTGGCTGTCCTGGACTCGTTTTGTAGACCGCTGGCCTCGAACTCATAGAGGTTTGCCTGCCTCTGCTTCTTGACTGCTGGGAATAAAGCTATATGCAACCCTGCTGTGGCATATGCTCAAATCTTAACCTCAGTCTTCATACGCATTTTAAATGTATCTGTCAAAATTAAGGACTTTTGGGGGCTGGAATGATGGCTCGGGAATTAAGAGCTCTTTCAGAGGACGCAGGTTCAATCCCATCACCCATAGGACAGTTCATAATTAACTGAAACTCCAAGAACTGACACCCTCACACAGACCTACCTGCAGGCAAAACGCCAATGCACATAAATGATTATTTTTTAAAATGTAAGGGCTTTTTGTTATGTTTCTTGTTGACTGCCAATACCGGCACCCTGTTTCCAGTTGTCAGTTTCTAGTTAAACCTTTTTGTAGAGCCTATTTCAAGACATCAGAGATAAAAACAGGTGGTCTCCGCCCAGGACCCCTTCGGGGCGGAGTCGGGGAGGAGCAGGCGGCGCGCGTGCGCAGATAACGCTCCCTGTCGGCCACCGTAGCTCGCGCTGTCACGTGGGAGCCCAGTTGTCATGGCGGCCGTCCGGAAGCCCGTCCTGCTGGGACTTCGAGATACGGCGGTGAAGGGCTGCCCCCAGGGGCCCTCCGCCTGGACCGCTAGCAAGCTGGGTGGCGTTCCGGTGAGTGCGGCTGCGAAGCCTTGGCGGGGCCGTGGGGAGGGTGTCGGGGAGGGAACGGCGTGGGTCCCCGGGGTCTGAGCTGCAGCCCGCTCCTCAGGACGCCCTGCCGGCCGTCACCACTCCGGGGCCGCAGTGTGGCCGCTGCGCACAGCCGCTCGCGCTCGTCGTGCAGGTGTACTGCCCGCTGGAAGGCTCCCCGTTCCATCGGCTTCTGTACGTGTTCGCCTGTGCCCGTCCAGGCTGCGGCAACAGCCAGACGCGCAGGTAGGCGGGGAAGTCCTGTCGTGAAGGCTCGTCCCAGGACGGGGCGGGCCGGGGCGGGCCGGGTGACACTCGGTGGGGCTGGATGTCCGGGGTGGAACCCTCACTGTGTCTGTCTTGCCTCTAAGCTGGAAGGTGTTCCGCTCCCAGTGCCTGCAAGTGCCAGAGAAAGAGACGCGGAACGCGCAGGTAAAGCGATTCTGATTGGCACACCATGTTTTTCTATAATTTGAGGATCGTTTCCAACAATTGTCTCCTCTCTCCAGCCCAAGCTGGCCTTTAACTCTTGAGAAATTCGTTGGCTTAAATCTTCCCTAGTCCTGTGTTAACTGCTATGAACCACCACATCCTATTTAAGACAGTTAAAAAGACGGTTTATGTATTTACTATGAGTGCTCTATCTGCATGCCAGAAGAGGGCATCAGACTCAGTATAGATGGTTGTGAACCAACATGAGGTTCTTGAAGAGCGAACAGTGCTCTTAACCTGTGAGCTTTCTCTCTCTCAGTCTCTTAATACAGTTTTTAAAAAGATTTCTTTTGAGCCGGGCATGGTGGTCCACGCCTTTAATCCCAGCACTCCGGAGGCAGAGGCAGAAGAATTTCTGAGTTCGAGGAAAGCCTGGTCTACAAAGTGAGTTCCAGGACAGCCAGGGCTATA
>NC_034590.1:7104634-7147963 GCF_900095145.1 Mus pahari | reverse complement strand
AAAAAAAAAAAAAAAAGATTTCTTTTGGAGGCTGGAGCGATGGTTCAGCAGCTAAGATCTATCGTTGCTCTTTCAGAGGACTCAGGATCGAATTTCAGCACTCAGGTGGAAGTTCCAAATTACCAGTAACTCCAGTTCTAGGGGTTCCAATGCTTTCTTCTGGCCTCACTAGCTCCAAGCACACAGTGGTGCACAGACATACGTGCATGAAAAACACCCATACACATGGAATAAAATGAAACCCCGTCTCGAAAAAACAAACAAACAAACAAAAAACCAAACTTTTAAACATGCTTCTTCAATGTGCTTCAGGGGAATGAATTTTAGTCTTTCAGAATCATCAAATGCTATTCCCTCACAGTTTTGTGGCTTTTTCTTAAGATTTTACTTTTTTTTTTTAAGTTTATTTATTATTACAAATAAGTACACTGTAACTGTCTTCAGATGCCTCTGAAGAGGGCGTTGGATCTCATTATGGGTGGCTGTGAGCCACCATGTGGTTGCTGGGATTTGAACTCAGGACCTTAGGAAGAGCAGTCAATTCTCTTACCTGCTGAGCCATCTCGCCAGCCCCCAAGATTTTACTTTTAATTTTACATATATGCATGTGACCATCAGTGCAGGTGTCTGTGGAGACAGTGGATCTCCTGGGCTGCCTGATGTGGGTGCTGGGAATTGAACCTAGTCCTCTGGAAGAGCAGCCAGTGCTCTTAATCACCAAGTCTAATACCAAGTCAAGTAGCATAGTTTATACTTGAGACGTGTAGTTTACTGATTTTCTCATTTGAATAAATATAGGTAAGTGTGTGTGTGTGTGTGTGTGTGTGTGTGTATATATATATATATATATAGTTTGTTTGTTTGTTTGTTTGTTTTTTAAACTAAGACATTTAAATCTTTACTAGCTAAATTGATAGCCTCAGGGGAAAAGTCCAGCAAGGACTTGTGGGAGCACATCTCAGAACTGACCCATCTGCTAGGCTACCTCCTGCAGTCGGGATACTTAGGTGTGGTTTGATGAGTGCATGTTGCCCTTGTCACAGAGCCTGGCATGCTGTCTGTATTTATCTGTGTCTCATTTCTGTCTTCCTGTCCTCCCTCCACCCCCTCTTTTTTTTTTAGACAGGATTTTGCTATGTAAACAAGCTGACCTCCAACTCATGCTCTGCCTGTCTCAGACCCCTGAGTGTTGGGATTTCACCTAGCATTCTTTTATTCTTTTTTTTTTTTTTTTTTTGTTTTTCGAGACAGGGTTTCTCTGTATAGCCCTGGCTGTCCTGGAACTAACTTTGTAGACTAGGTTGGCCTCGAACTCAGAAATCCGCCTGTCTCTGCCTCCCGAGTGCTGGGATTAAAGGCATGCGCCACCACTGCCCGGCTCCACCCCCTCTTTGTATCCATACTTCAAGGTAACCTGGAAATTCGTGTCACCTGGGCTGACATCACATACATGGCCATCATCCTGCCTCAGCCTCCCCAGGGCTGATATGAGCTACGGTGTCCAGCCTGTTTCATGGCATTGTTCTCCATTACACTCTTGTCTCTTAGGCAGACCTGAGTAGCTAACCCCTCAATACATCTAATCTAACAACCCAGCTGCTAAGGAGTCTGGGAAATGTAGTCCTTTCCTTTTATTTAAGTCCCTATAATACATGAAGTACAACAGAAAGATTGTGGGACAGATGGGTGAAGACACCTGGACCTACATGTGTCACATTGCCCTGGAGCAAAAGAAACAGTGTTTTTTTGTTTTGTTTTGTTTTGTTTTTTTATTTTATTTTATTTTGGTTTTTCGAGTCAGGGTTTCTCTGTGTAGCCTTGGCTGTCTTGGAGCTCACTCTGTAGACCAGGTTGGCCTCGAACTCAGAAATCCGCCTGCCTCTGCCTCCCAAGTGCTGGGATTAAAGGCTCATGCCACCACGAACGGCAAGAGTGTTTTAAGTCACTTGCTACATGGTTGGGGTTTTGTCTGGTTTTGGAATTATTTATTTCACTTTACATCTATTAGTGCTTACCTCAATGAATATATGTGCACCACATGCATAGCCAGTCCATTTGGAGGTCAGAAGGTGCCTGTGGATCCCCCGGAACTGGAGTTACAGATGGTGTGAGCTGCCTGAACCTAGGTCCTCTTAGACTTCTTAAGAACTCTTTGTCCTGGAACTCACTCTGTAGACCAGGCTGGCCTCGAATTTAGAAATCCGCCTGCCTCTGCCTCCCCAGTGCTGGGATTAAAGGCGTGCGCCACCACGTCCAGCTCTCTTAAGAACTCTTAAGAAATCACTGAGCCATCTTTTTCCCTCCAGTTTTGTTGTTTGTGTGCTTGTTTTGAGATAGGGTTTTTACTCTGAGGCCCAGGCTGGCCTGGAACTCACAAAGAGCTCCATCTGCCTTTGCCTTTCATGTGCTTGGTTTAAATGGATGCAGCACCACACCCAGCCATAGCATGTTTTTGAGTGGGTAGGATCCAGGAAGTTTAATTGGAGTGTGCCACAGAGGAAGGGGCTGATATGCAGGCTCCCTGGGAAGGTACATGGATGGGTGGAGAAGCTGAAGTCATTGAAGTGTGACCGGCCTGCATTCATTGTTCTAGAACCAGAGCAATGGCCTTGCAGCTGAGAACTGGTGTGAAGGCTCACAAGACTGGGGAAGTGACACTGAGGAGACGCCTCCACCACCACCCACCTCAGATTTGGGAAATGATTCTCATGATGTCAGAGCACTAGACTGGACTGAGAAGCTCCAAGCTCTTCACCTTCAGGACACTGCTCTGGCTGTTACTTGCCCTTCTCCTTCAGGGGAAGGGTTGACAGTCCCCACTGCAGTGCCACAGTTCCAGCCTTATTATATCTGTGTTGCTGAAGAGGAGGATTATGGCAGCTTTGTGGATCTTGATCATGCGCACAGCCTTCTGCAGGAGTACCAGCGGAGAGAAGGGGTTGACGTGGAGCAGCTGCTTTCCTTAGGGTGAGAGATGCAGGCAGAAAGCTGCCACGGGCAGGTTCTAGAGAGGAGGGCTGTGATTGGGCTTTTCTGCTTTGCTCCCCTTAGATGAGAAGAGCAGATGCTGGCCTGCGCTATTAGTATCAGCCAGCCTGCTTTAACCTGCTGCTGAGTGCCCTCAAGAGCTGAACCCAGCTAAGCAAACTGAAATTATCATTGTCATTAAAACGCCCTAGCATTTCTTTAGCTTCCTTTTCTGTTCTTTTGTATGCTCACTTGTTTCTGTTTTGTCTCTGGGTGCTAGGGATGGAAGCTAGAGCCTGGAGCTTGTCACATGAGGATTTTACCACTGAGCTGTGTCCTTGCTCCTAGTCTCTTTTTACTTTTTAACATTTTCTTTTTTTTTTTTACATTTGCTTATTGTGTGCATGCACACATGGAGTGCACATGTTACCCACTGAGACGTCTCCTGGACCCTGTTTTGATTTTGTTATTGTCTTGGTTTTGAGACAGAGTCTTATGTAGATCAGGTTAGCCTCAAACTCTGTAGTCAAGGATGACCTGGAATTCCTGATCCTTGTGCCTCCACTCTCTCAGTGCAGAGATTGCCACGGCAGGTTATATGAGGGTCGGGGGCCGAACCCAGGCCTCCTTACTGGTGGACAACACTCCTCCAGGTGAGCTGCATCTACAGCCTCTTTTCTGACTTTATTTATTGTATCTTACTTTATTTTTTCTGTTGTGGTTTTTTGAGACAGGATTTCTCTGTGTATCCCTGTCTATCCTGGAACTCACTTTGTAAAACAGGTTGGCTTTGAACTCACAGAGATCCACCTGCCTCTGCATCCTGAGTACTAGGATCAAAGGCGTGCACCACCATCGCCTGGCTCTGGTTTCACTTTTTTCAAATTCCTGACAAGGAATTTGTGTGCGTGCATATATTTATGGGTGCAAGTATGCATGTGCTGCCATGGTTCGTGTGTGAAATTCAGAGGACCTCTTATGGGAGCCTTTTCTCTTTTTTCAGCATATAAGTTCTGGGGATTGATCTCAGGTCTTTAAAACAAACAGCAAGTGCCAGTCTTGCTAAGCCACTTCCTGGCCACCATCTGTTTTCAGTGCCTTTAGAGCAGAGGCAGGTGATTGAGAAGAGGTGCGCCTTGTTTGGTGACTCTGCTGTAAATGCAGAGCTGCCTCAGATGCTGGGGTTGTCGGAGTTTCAGCTCTCTTACATGAGACGGGCATGCTGTCTCTGTGCTTTCCTCACGAGCTCTGGTGGGTCCAGTGAGAGCTCGGACCTCAAAAGACCATATGCCAAAGACTAAAGAGGGTCAGAACTAGCTTGAAAGTTGGCCTCTGACCCGTGTAGCCTGGGCACAGGTGACCAACCCCCAGCACACACAGCAATTAACACAATACAGAAAGAGGAAGTGTCTTGTTCCTCTTGCAGATGCTCTAGGTCCCCAGACACTGATAGTCTCCCTTGGTCTCTGCTTCTCTCCTTAGCTCTAGTGACGGGGATGAAAAGTACGAGAAGACCACAGTTAGCAGTGGGGATCCAACGTTTTACAGGTTCATGAAGAGAATTGCTGCTTGCCAGGAGCAGATTTTGAGGTAAAGAAGACAAGTATCTCTGCTTACTGTAATGGTAGCGTGCTGGCAAGTACCTAGCGGCCCAGGGACTCCTCAAGGTAAGGCGAGAGGATCACCTGGCCGGCCTCAGAAACAGTGAGGAATTCATCCTCTTGAAAATTTGCTTTCACTATTTTTATTTGTGGTATGTGTTTGTGCACATGACTGCGGGTGCCCATGGAATCCAGAAGAGACTAGTGGTTGTGAACTGCTGCATGTGGGTGCTGGGACTTTTCTGTCTTTGAACTGACTGTAAAGAAGCTCTCTTGATTCATACTGACTCTGGTACAGTCAGCAGCAGTTATGATGCTGTTTCCTGTTTATCTGCCGCATGTGCACATACTGCATGTGGAGGCTAGAGGAGAATTCTGGGTGTCTCACGCTATCACTGTCCATCTAGTTTTTATTTTTATGTGTGCATACGTGAGTTCATGTGCACCATGTGCATGCAGGAGCCTGCAGAGGTCAGAAGAGGGCTTAATTCAAGATGGTTGTAAGCTACCTTGAGGATACTGGAAAACAAACCATGGTCCTCTGCAAGGGCAGTCAGTGCTCTAACCACTGAACCCACCGTGATTGGTATTTTTGTGCATTTGTCTGTGGTTCTGTTTCTCAGTTCATGCTTATCAAAGAAAACAGTAACTCTAAAGACAGAAAATGCCGGGCAGTGGTGGTGCACACCTTTAATCCCAGCACTTGGGAGGCAGAGGCAGGTGGATTTCTGAGTTCGAGGCCAGCCTGGTCTACAGACTGAGTTCCAGGACAGCCAAGGCTGTCTCGAAAAACAAAACAAAACAAAACAAAAACAAAAAAACAAAACAAAAAGACAGAAAACAGAGAAAAATGCTGTTTGAACTGTCGAATGATTGAAATCCTTGGACTGTGTGGTTGCTTAGCACCAAAAGCATGAGCCTTCCCTGCTCTGTGGGATGTGGGTTGTGAAGTCTTTCTTTGCAGCTGATTGGCTCACTAACCACACCCAGACTGGTAGAGGATTCTTAGGCTGCTGCCTGAGTGCCTCAAGTGTAGTAGGAAGGACAAGAGGGCCTTTCTAGGGTGGAGGGCACTCCTGCATATAGGCTGAGCTCTCTTTCAGAATGGGTCCAGCTCTGAAAAACCTCATCTAGAAGCTAAGCTAACACACACCCTTCCCAGGAGACTGGACGTTTGCCCTGTGTAACAAGTTCTGATAGTAACTAGGCTGTTAAGTGGAGGAAGTTAAGAGCTACAGGGTCTTCAGCAATGTAACTACCCTGTCCTTCTGTGTGGAACACACATACATACATACAGGCAAGACTTCCATACACATAAATAGATAAATACTTTGAAAAACATTCTGATCATCTTGCCTTCATCTCCAGAACAAGGAGATATATAGGGCTGCATTACCATATCCAGTTTATACCATGTTAGGCATCAAACCCAGAGCTGCACACATGCTAAGTATAAGTAGTAGGATGTGTCTTGGCACACACATCCTCAGCTTGTGTGTATAATTGATTTTTACTCTTTAAACTCTACTTTGTGTGTCTGTTGAAAATCAAAAGAACTTAAATGGCAATCAAGGGTGCTCCCCTAGCCTCCGTTCACACTTTTGTGTGTGTGTGTCTGTGTGTGTGACACACCTACAGTTAGTCTTAGAGACCAGAAGAGGGTGTCAAACACCCTGAAGCTGAAGTTAAAAGCAACCAACTCATGTGGGTGCTAGGAGATGACCTCTGCTCCTGGAAGAAGAGAGCACACACTTAACCAACCCCTGAGCCATCTTTGCAGCTCTACAATGTAGATTTTGAACTGTGTATCTGCGTGGGTCTTTCCTTTAATCCTATCTGCTGTCACATGGATGATCATCAAATGCAGCTCCTCAAACGTGGTAGCAAGTGTCTTCACTTGCCGAGCGACCTTGATAACCCTAACTTTGAACTCCGATCGTCCTGCCTCAACCTTCCAAATATGTACCGTATGCCTGGCTTTTAAAAAAATATACTTAAGGCCGGGCAGTGGTGGCACATACTTTTAATCCCAGCACTTGGGAGGCAGAGGCAGGCGGATTTCTGAGTTTGAGGCCAGCCTGGTCTACAGAGTGAGTTCCAGGACAGCCAGAGCTATACAGAGANGGAGGCAGAGGCAGGCGGATTTCTGAGTTTGAGGCCAGCCTGGTCTACAGAGTGAGTTCCAGGACAGCCAGAGCTATACAGAGAAACCCTGTCTCAGAAAAAACAAAATAAAACAAAAAACAAAACAAATATATATATACATATATATATATATATATATATATATATATATATATATATATATATATACACACACACACACATGTGTATATATACATATATATGTATATATACTTAAGAGGCGGGTATTCTAACTTTAGTAAGCCAAATAATATCCATTTCCTTGATAGCTGGCTGTTGGCAAACATGGATTATTTGAATCGGGTCTTAAACAAAATCAGGTTCCATATCATACAGTATCTGAAGGTGCATATATATGCATGTATATGCATATATGCAAACGTACATCTTTGTGTGGGTGATATAATGGCTCCAGAAGGGTAATGAAGCTTTGCTGGAGGCAGAGTGGGGAACTGATGGAGATCCCAGTGAAGTCACTGTAATGCTTAGATATGAAGAGAACAGATCAGGTGATGAGCTTTTGCAGACACCTCGCCAAGCTGCAGAGGCAAGGTGCAGGACCTTGGAGGCCACAGAGCTGAGAGACAGCACTGGGTTTACTGGGACAGAGGGCACTTTTCAGTAAGTCATGTCTGCAGTCAGGGCCCAGCTGAGCTGAAGACCCCACACAGTTGGCAATATACACCAAGTAGTCATGCAACAGACTGGAGGTCAGCCTCTCAGGTGTCCTCTTTGTGGGGTCCAGTGAGGATTTCAGGTCCTTGGTTGGGTGTGTTGGGTACCTTTCTGGTCCTGGTTTTGCTGATGCGGTATGAGTGCATCTTTGTGCCCATGTGATTCCCATTACCTCTGTGAGCTCGGAGTGTAGCCTTCCTGCCTTCAGGAATGTGCCATCTGTCTCTCTTAAGGTGAGGTAGAGCCACCCTGTTTCTGAGTTTGCACTCAAAATGGAGCTAGGCATGGCTCAGCCTGAAGCAATTTCACACTTTATGATGTAACTTAGGGCAGGGCTCAAAGACCAGCCCATAAGTGTCTTGTCCAACCTGTCTCACTCCCCTCAAGGCTGAAGATAAGTCATTTTCCTAACCCTACAGTTACCTTGCACTCCTGGATGAGCATCTGAGGATTGAGGGCCCTTCCAGATGAGAGTGAGGGTGAGGCTGTACCTGGACTGAAGTGATCCTCTGAGACCTGCTCTGCTCCTAAGCAAGGAGCAGGACAGTTTGAACAAGACGGCATGTTGCTAACTAAGCAGTCATTAGGCAGGTGTGACTCTCCAGTCCAGTCTGGTCCACATAGTGTGCTCCAGGCCAGCATCCACCTATAATGAGACCCCATCTCAAAGAAAACAAAATAGTAGTTATGGAAAGCAGAAAAAGGAGACAGCACATCAGGAAGAGTATAATATAAAGGGGTTCAGTGACCCCCAGCATCTCTTTATGGCCTTCGATGGCACTGAGCCAAGTGATAACAAGTCTTCCGTCCCCTAGATGCTCCAGTCACGGCCTTGCCCCTGGGCGGCTTTCCCTGCTGTCTAGTCCTGCTCCTGATGCTCCACCATGGCCCAGGTGCTGCTTGCTGTGTTTTGCTCTGATGCATGATTCTCCCGGTCCTTCCCTAGGTATTCGTGGAGTGGAGAGCCTCTCTTTCTGTCCTGCCCCACAGCTGAAGTCTCTGAGGTCCCAGCCTGCAGTGGCTGCGGAGGCCAGAGGACGTTTGAGTTTCAGCTTATGCCGGCACTGGTCAGCATGCTCAGCAGTGCTAGTCTAGGTAAGAAGGCCTTTACTGAGCTCGTCTATCTCTGACTTTAGTGTGGAATGATTAAAATGAACTGTTTTTTGCTAATTAGTAAATATGGAATATTATACAAGGATTGAGATCACAGCACTTGGGAGGCAGAGGCAGGCGGATCTCTGAGTTCGAGGCCAGCCTGGTCTACAGAGTGAGTTCCAGAACAGCCAGGGTTATACAGAGAAACCCTGTCTCGAAAAAACAAAACAAAACAAATAAAAGGATTGAGAAATTAAATTGTAAGAAATTTGTACTCCAGCAAATTCTAATACCACACTAACTATAGCCATTTTGATGATTTGAGACTGAACAAGCTAATTTATACATAAGGGATGGAACTGTGTAGAGAACTGCCTCTGCAAAGTTGTCCTCTGACCTCCAGATGTGCACCTACACAGATGCACGCACACCCATACACGACAAGTACAAATTAATTATAAACTGCTTGACAGGCTAGGTACATGCTTCTAATCCTCCTTTCTCAGGAAACTGAGGTAGAACAGTGCTTGAGGACAGCTTAGACAACACACTGAGACTGTTTCAAAAAGAGAACAAATTAAGGTAGGGTATGTGTAGAGATCAGAGGGCAATCCCAGGCTGGGTCTTTCTCACTTGCTATAGTCCTTGGGATAGCTGGCTTGGGATATCTCAGTCTCCACCAGCCAGCTCTAGGAGGATTAGGATTACAGACCTTGCCTTGCCTGCCTTTATGTTAGTTTTTCCAAGACAGGAGTTTCTCTCCATAGCCCTGGCTGTCCTGAAACTCATTCTGTAAATCAGGAATGCTCTCAAATTCAGATATCCACCTGCTTCTGCCTTCTGGGTGCTGGGACTGAAAGTGTGCACCGCTACACAGAGAAACCCTGTCTCGAAAAATCCAAAAAAACAAAAAGAAAAAAGAAAGAAAGAAAAAGGAAGTGTGCACCTCCACGCGGCACACCTGGCTTTGTGCATGGTTTCTGGCAAGCCAAATACAGGTCCTTAGGCTTGAGCAGTGGAAGCTTTGACTCACTGTGCCATCCCACTGGCTTTAGTGGAGTTTTGGTTTTGTTCTAAAGAAATTAAGTTTATTTATTATGGCAGTTTACACATACATACAGGTATAGATATAGTTTCCTTTTGGTTTTGTCTTGGAAGGCAGGGCATGGGATAGCCTAGGCCAGCTTGAACTGGCTATGTAGTGAGGGATCAGCTTGAACTTCTGAAGCTCTAGTGGTCACCTCATTATGAATGCACCTTTTAACATTCTCCTTGTGGAATCTAGAGCAAGTGATGTTTTTCAGGTCTTACTGTGGAATTTGGAACGATTCTCGTTTACACGTGTAAACAGAGTTGCTGGTCTCCAAATCAGCAGATGCCCATGGAAGAATTCTGTGTTATACAAGAAGACCCAGATGAATTTTTATTTAAGTAGAACACTTTGTCTTATTTATACAAATTAAAGCAAATTTTCATATTCAAATATATGTATGTTTACCTTATTTTAGCATCTCCCTTCCCTTGAGTCAGGTCTCACTATATGTATCCCTAGCTGGACTTGAACTTGTGGCATTCCTCCTGCCTCAGACTTAGCATATAAAATTAACTATTGTTTATTGTTTGGTTTATTGTCCAGTTTTTCTTTTTTGTTTTGTCTTGTTTGAGACATCTCTGTGCGTAGCTTAGGTTGGTCTGGAATTCAGCAGTCCTCCTGCCTCAGCCTCCCAAGTGCTGGGATCACAGATTAAGGTCACCATGCCTAACTTTAACTGTTATTATTATTTTACAGAGGTCCACCTGCCTCTGCCTTCTGAGTACTGGGATTAAAGGCCTGTGTCACCACCACCCAGCTATTAACTGTTAAGTTTAATATTGCTCTTTATTTATTTTTTTTTAAAGATTTATTTATTTATTATATGTAAGTACAGTGTAGCTGTCTTCAGATACCTCAGAAGAGGGCATCAGGTCTCATTATGGACGGATGGTTGTGAACCATCATGTGGTTGCTGGTATTTGAACTCACCACCTTCAGAAGAGCAGTCGGCGCTCTTAACCGCTGAGCCATCTCTCCAGCCCCTGCTCTTTATTTTGAAGACCAAGCTGGGTGGGTCTTGAGCCACTATGTCTTGACTACAGGATCATGATTGTCTGCACAGTATTAATTACAAAATGGTTGTTCTTGACCTGGGGGCCAGTATCCCCATCCAGCAGACACCCCAGTGGGCATTCTGTCTCCAGTTCTGTAGTCAGCATCTTCCCATCCCCCACCTGTGTACTCCACTGTACCTTTTTTCTCAGCCTTCCAGAGCATCCTGCCCTAAGACCCTGGCTGCTTAGACCTGCCCTATGCTCCCTCACTCAGCAGTCTGTCTGCAGCATCCCAGGAGGGATCTCAGACACTGGCCCACCAACCAACTTTGCACTTCCTGCCCAGTCTCCTCTTCCTGCATTCAGTCTCTAGGTCACTAACCCCTTGTTGCCCTTGATGGCGTCTTGACAGCAGTATGGGAACACTCCTAGTAATCATGTTCCAGCATGCTCTTGACCCTGTGGAAGGAGAGTGAGCCCTGATGAGCATGGGCACGGTCATGTGCACAGTGTAACTAGCGAGAGAGCTCTTTCTGAGGGAAAGCGGCTGTACATAAACTGAAGGTTCTGGTCAGTGAGGCTCCTGCAGGATTTGACTGAGAATAGCACTGTAAAGAGAGCTGCTCATTCCACTTTCTCTGCCATGCCAGGAAGTCTGTCCTTGCCCTGCCCCTCCCCCACAGCCCTCCACCCACACCTCACCTCTGCTATACACAGCGACTGCCTCAGCCTGCTAGACCAGTTACTCCAACTGGAACAGAAAGTGACTAAGCACATGCAGAGCTGCATATGGATGGCACTTGGAGGTTAAGCTGATGGCCAGGGAGATTCCCGCTCTGTTCAAGACAGTCAGAAGGGTTGATACAGGCGTCTAGCTGTACTGGGAAGTTGCTCAGTGTAGAGTTTGGCAAGGCCCCAGACTTCATCCCTAAAAAATAAAACACTAACAACCCACAGCTTTTCAGATCATCACAGGTTACATTGCCTATTCCTTTTTAGACAGGTCCTCGTACTGTCCAGGCTGACCTCCAGTTTTCTACACAGCTTGATGAGCTTGAACTTTTTTTTTTTTTTTAAGATTTATTTATTTCATTTATATGAGTACACTGTAGCTGTCTTTAGACACACCAGAAGAGGGCATCGAATCCCAGTACAAATGGTTGTGAGCCACCATATGGTTACTGGGAATTGAACGCAGGACCTCTGGAAGAGCATTCAGTGCTCTTAACCCTTGAGCCATCTCTCCAGCCCTGATCTAATCTTACTTCCACTTCCAAAGTTATAGCAATATACTGTCATGCTTGGTTTATGGGGTATTGGGAATCAAACTCAGGGCCTTATGGATGCTAAGCAAGCACTCTGCCAACTTACCTACAACATTAGACTCCTTTATAGTTTTTTGAGACAGTCCCAGGCTGGCCTCATACTAACCCATTGTTTCTCTGCCTCTGTTTCTTACTTTGAGGTGAATATGGGTTGCTGACTAAACATTGGTGTCTGTCTGCCTGCCTGCCTGCCTGCAGGTTTGTGTGTCTGTGTGCAAGTGTAGATGTTCACAGAGATCAGAAGAGGCCACTGATGACCTCCTGTCTGAGTCTCCATCTTAATTTGATGCACACAGTCTCTCCCTGAACCTGGACCTCATGTAGTCTTGCTAGTCTGACAACCAGTGAGCCCCAGTGATCTCCCAGTTTGTGCCCCAATCAGAGTTATGGGCCTTTATAGACCACATCCAGCTTGTTATGTGGGTGCTAGGATGTGAACTCGGGGCCTCATGCTTACACAGAAAGTCATAGCTGCCAGTGGCCACCGGTTACTGGGTTCCTGAAAGGAAAGCTGGGAATGGATGAGAAGGTCAGCAAGAGGAATAATGAGCCAAGACAAAGTTCTCTCTTTTTTTTTTTTTAAAGATTTATGTATTTATTATATGTAAGTACACCATAGCTGTCTTCAGACATCCCAAAAAGATCTCGTTATGGATGGTTGTGAGCCACCATGTGGTTGCTGGGATTTGAACTCAGGACCTTCAGAAGAATAGTCAGTGCTCTTAACCTCTGAGCCATCTCTCCAGCCCGACAAAGTTCTCTGATCAAGGCTCTGTGCTTAATTCTAAGGTCTGAAATTTCCAAAGACAGGGTTTCTCTGTGTAGCCCTGGCTGTCCTGGAACTCACTCTGTAGACCAGGCTGGCCTTGAACTCAGAAATTCACCTGCCTCTGCCTCCTGAGTGCTGGGATTATAGGCGTGTACCACCACGCCCGGCATGGTCTAAAATTTAAAGGGGGGAAACCCACCCACCCCCACTTTTCCAGGATCTCCTCAGGAAGACAAGCTCAGCTACTCAGCAGGCTTCTTGAAGGAAGATGCAGATGTGGCAGGACCATAGATTGTCACCTAGGTCTGAAGACTACCTAGGTGGGCTAGCCGACTGTGGCAGACAGGGTCTGATCCAGCCCGCTCACAGCTGGGTGAAGGCCACAGAAAGTGTCCCTGCACACTGACCATCTCCCCAGCCAAGCACCGGCCAAGCACCCCTGAGCTTGGTTATATATGCTTGTGTTTGATCTTAGGTAAACCATACAGTTGGACGCCTTTTCTGCAATCCTACAAGAACACATTTGTGACACGAAGAAAGCAAGATACAAGAAAGCAAGGCTGCTATAAACCCATTTATGTGCGACACTGTGAGGCCATGGGTTGCAGACCTAGCAATGTCAAAAAAAGACACACCTCAGTGCTCTGTTAAAAACTCGGACAGAGAGACATGGTAGGGCACGGTTGGGGGAGAAGCCTACAGCTATTAACTTCCTCCACTTAGCAGCCCAAGTGCTTATTAGAACTTAATATGTAAAATAAATTACTTTTATTTATTTTATTTTATTTTTTTGTTTTTTCGAGACAGGGTTTCTCTGTATAGCCCTGGCTGTCCTGGAACTCACTTTGTAGACCAGGCTGGCCTCGAACTCAGAAATCCACCTGCCTCTGCCTCCCGAGTGCTGAGATTAAAGGCGTGCGCCACCACGCCCGGCACATTACTTTTAAAAAACAAAAGAGGGGCTGGCAAGATGGCTCAGCGGGTAAGAACACTGACTGCTCTTCCATAGGTCCTGAGTTCAAATCCCAGCAACTAGATGGTGGCTCAAAACCATCTGTAATGAGACCTGACGCCCTCTTCTGGTGCTGTCCGAAGACAGCTACAGTGTACTTACAGTGAACTTACGTATAACAATAAATAAATCTTTAAAAAAAACCACAAAAGAATTCAATATGCACATCAAACATGTTGGGGATTGGTTCTAATGCTTTGATTTAATTGGGGATTTGTGTGTCCAAACGCTGAAGGTCCTTGTCCTCAATTGGGTTTTGATTGATCAATAAAGATGCCAGTGGCCAATGGCTGGGCAAAGGAAGATGGGTAGGACCCTTAGATTGCATGGACTAGGATGATAGGGATTGAGGGAGCGGGGATGGGGAGGGGTAGGAGGGGGAGACAGAATCCCCAGGTTTCAGAGGGAGACTAATCAGATTTAGAGCTGCAGAAGGAAAATTATCCAAAATGTAAGTGAGAAGGAATGCAGCCCCTGGAAGGTCTGCCCAGAAGTATCTTTGGCAGCAAAGACTAGCAGGATGCCCAGGGCAGGCAGCAAAGATAGAGCATAGATTTAGAGGGTGTTGAGTCAGGAGTACCAGAAGGAAATCTATGATAGCTGGGTAGAGGATTAGAACTTCCTAGTCTTTGAGCTAGCTAAGGCATTTCAAATATAAGCTAATTGTGTGTGTGTGTCTTTCATTCACTGATCCAAAGAGTTCTCGGGCAGGTGGCTGCCTACATGTGCAACCTGCCTGTAATCAAAGTGGTGTGGCAAAACTCACTACTACAGATGGCCCCAATGGGGTAGGTGAGAAACCACTTTTTTGTTTGTTTGTTTTTTGTTTTGTTTTTTTTAAAGATTTATTTATTTATTATATGTGAGTAGACTGTAGCTGTCTTCAGACACTCTGGAAGAGGGCGTTAGATCTTGTTAAGGATGGTTGTGAGCCACCATGTGGTTGCTGGGATTTGAATTCAGGATCTTCGGAAGAGCAGTCGGGTGCTCTTACCCACTGAGCCATCTCTCCAGCCCTGTTTTGTTTTTTTGAGACAGGGTTTCTCTGTATAGCTCTGGCTGTCCTGGAACTCACTTTGTAGACCAAGCTGGCCTCGAACTCAGAAATCCGCCTGCCTCTGCCTCCCGAGTGCTGTTATTAAAGGCGTGTGCCATCACTTTTAAAAAGTGGCAAGAACCCACTTTTAAAAAACAGTTTGGAATCCCAGCACTTGGGAGGCAGAGACAGGGGGATTTCTGAGTTCGAGGCCAGCCTGGTCTACAGAGTGAGTTCCAGGACAGCGGGACTACACGGAGAAACCCTGTCTTGAAAAAAAAAAGAAATTCTATACATGCATGCAAATGATATAAGTCTAGGAGGGGGAGAACTGGTTTCTCAGGGAGTGAAGCAGGGGTTCCTGCACAAGCCTTGGAACTAGAACAAAGGAACACAGCCACCACCAGAGAAAGCCTCAGCTCAAAGATGCTGGGAGCCCCTGCTGTGCAAAGAGGCTGGCTGGTTCCCTGACAGGGTGCTAGGAGGAAGACCATGAGAGTCAGGACAATAAAAGCTGCCTGCCTCCAGCCACCAGATAAAGGATAGAGATTCATAGATTTGATTTGTTTTTTTGTGTTTTTTTTTTGTTGTTGTTGTTGTTTTATTTTGGTTTTTCAAGACAGGGTTTCTCTGTGTAGACCTGGCTGTTCTGGAACTGATTTGATTTGTTTTTAAGGATAGAAGGGAACATATAGATTTTGCCTGAGCCATGAGGGGATTTCTTCCCACGTGTTCTAAACTGATACAAAGAGCTTAAGCTGAGAAGCTGGGAGCCCTGCTGTGCAGAGTCAGGCTGGCTGCTAGGAAGAAGACAGAGCCAGAGAGCAAGGTGGCAGATGCAGCCTGCTCATACAAGCCAATAATCAAAGGCTAGGGATAAATAAATTTAATTGTTTTTAAGAATAAAAGGGAGAGGTTAGGGAGATTGAATGAAAAAATGATTGAAAGAGATTGAAGAGTCAGAAGTGCCCTCAGCACCTAGCTGCCAGTATTGGGTATCATCAGTGCCTAGTTGTCCCACCCTGAGAGATGCCTGCAAAAGCACACCTTTCCCTAAGTTACATAGATGTATAAATAGCTTAGTCCTTGATCTCATGTTGGTCTGGCAGGAGATGGTGGAGGAGCACTGATTTGTTTAGATTGCTTTAATTGCTTTGAATTATTTTAATTATCAGAATTCGTGTGGTTATGAGTTTGGTGGTTATATTAAAATTCCTCTGGGACAGAGATCAAGCTAAACCTTTAATGATTTCTAGTTACTGGACTAAGGACATGCTATTTTGAGAGGGAGACTCTGTAATTATGTTGACAGGAAAGGAGAAAGGCTTTGGACCCCTTTCCAGGTGATATGGATCAGCTATAACGGGTAGACCTCCTGAAGATCTTGGCAACAAAATTTCGAGCAAACCTAAGAGAACAGGTAATTTATTTGCTGATTCCTCGACATGGGAGCAGCCCAGTAGCTGGCTTAGACATAACAGTGTCTCTAGCCAAAACTTCAACTAAAATTATACAATAAATCTTGTTGGATATGGAACTGGTAAGATTCTTCGTGCCTTTCTTCATATGGCATTAATAAAAATTTATTACAATTGGTTATTGATCAAATTAACTCATAAAAGGATAGTTGTCTTCTACTTACTCAAAGAAGGAACAAAATTCATCCTTAACTGATCTATGCACCTTGTACTATCCATATGAATATCTTAAGGGTAGTAAAATTTTGGTTGTAAGATGTATATATTACAGAATGTACAGCTTTGGCAAGATTCATCTTCAGAGATGCTGAACTGACCTGCTGTTCCAGTCCTCTGCTTCCTAATGCTGTCCACACACTTGCCTGTAGAAAAGCTCAGGAACTGCAACTGACTCTAGATGATCTTGCTCCATTCAACCTTTCAGATGGATCCATTCAGAACGTCCATCACGCCCTGAGCTTTCTAAGCATACAGAGACTGGATAACAGATGCTAAAGCTAGCTTTCTTAAGTTTAACCAATTTTTCTAATTTTCCTACCCCTCCCCACCCCTTTAAAGAATTTCTCGTTGCTCATATTCAGCAGGAGGAAGCCACGGAAAGTCATCAGCCTGATTCCTTGGGTTTGGATTTCTGGTTATGGTTATTTTACAAATTATAGATAGGTTGTCATTTTAAGGGATAATTTGGAAATGGTCATAATTTTGGACAGGGAGGAAATAGATAGGATGGATTATAAAATTCATTCTTGAACAAAGCATTGTGTAGCCATAATCTTACATTGATGGAAATCTTTGTAATTGATACAAAATTGAAATTATAATTTCTTACATTAGTACAGAATTTAGATGTTGATATTATATATTGATATGGAATTAAGTGTTTTGTTGGTATAAATTTGTATAGATAGATACAAATTTATATAGATACAAAATTTGAAATTAATATTGTTAATCTTAGATAGGCATTATGCCTATGCAGCCTAATTAAGAACACAAAACTTTGACACAGTCCTTTTATAGCCGCTATTATAAACTGTTTAGGATGGCAAAGTAATGCAAGTTAAGGGCCAGATAGTAAATTCATGTTTATATTAGATTTTGATTCAATTATAATAAGGTGTTTTCAATATTATTTAATTAGAAATAACTAAGAATAGTCAAGGTTTAAGTTTAGATATACCTTACATATATAGATGGTCTTCAAAAACATCAGAAGTCCACAGAATCTGACATTTAATCACTTAACTAATATTAGAAATTTTGACTGGAGGGATGTCTGCTCCTGACAGTACGCCCTTCACAGTTCAGGAAAGATATTGAGCATCTTTACCTCCAGGCGAGGTTGCTCATCATAGCAAGATAGCCACAGGGCAGAAATTGCCTATTTCATCTACAGACAAAATACTGCCCCAAGAGGTCAGACAGATGTGGGACAGTCAACTGCTAAGCTCTACAAGACAGGGTAAGCTACTCTTTCATATTCCTGTGTCACTTAAGGTCAGTCACATGATTATGGCCCAGAAGGCTGAAGACAGATGCTCCAACGTTTGGAGGAATAAGGGACTATTCAGGTAGTCAGCTGTCTCTACAATTTAAGTTTTGGAAGCTATGTTTCTATGCTTCCTAAATACTCAGGTAATATTTAATTCGTTATTGGATTTCTGATGGTGTTGAAGAGTAATTATAGTCTCATAAGCAAACTTAAGTTGTTTATCATTGAATATCATATAGAGTTAAAACCATGATTTTCAGGTGATGATACAGGCTAAAATCAAAACATAATTCATGTATAGATTTCTTTTGTTTTGTTTTTTGTTTTTTGTTTTTTCGAGACAGGATTTCTCTGTATAGCTTGGCTGACCTCACTTTGTAGACCAGGCTGGCCTCGAACTCAGAAGTCCGCCTGCTTCTGCCTCCCCAGTGCTGGGATCAAAGGCATGCGCCACCACGCCTGGCATGTATAGAATTTTAAACTCTTTAGTTAGGATATTGTACTGACTAGCTTTGTGTCAACTTGATACAATCTGGAGTTATCACAGAGAAAGGAGCTTCAGTTGGGCTGTAAAGCCTTTTCTCAATTAGTGATCAAGGGGAGGACCCCTTGTGGGTGGGGCCATCTCTGGGCTGGTCCTCTTGGGTTTTATAAGAGAACATGCTGAGCAAGCCAGGGGAAGCAAGCTAGTAAGTAACATCCCTCCATGGCCTCTGCATCAGCACCTGCTTCCTGACCTGCCTGAATTCCAGTCCTGCATCCTTTGGTGATCAACAGCAATGTGGAAAGTATAAGCTGAATAAACCCTTTCCTTCCCAACTGCTTCTTGGTCATGATGTTTTGTCCAGGAATAGAAACCCTAAGACAAATATGATGGTAAAGTATATTATCTAATTGACAAATATGATGGACTGGATGTTAATTGTATATCATACTCTGCAATTTACATTATTGTTATGGTTATGCTCAATTTATGCCTGAGAGAAGAGCCTTTTTTTTTTTTCCTTCTCCTCACTTGACCCTGCTCGCTCTGGCCCAGAGATTATTTTTTATATGTAAGTACACTGTAGCTGTCTTCAGACTCACCAGAAGAGAGCATCAGATCTCATTATGGATGGTTGTGAGCCACCATGTGGCTACTGGGATTTGAACTCAGAATCTCCAGAAGAGCAGTTAGTGCTCTTAACTATTGAGCCATCCATCTCTCCAGCCCAAGAAGAGTCTTTTTATTTGGACAGAAAGGTGAGGTATTGGGTATTGGTTCTAATGCTTTGATTTAATTGGGAATCTTCATGTCCAAACACTGAAGGTCCTTGTTCCCAATTGGGTTTTGGTCGATCAATAAAGATACCAGTAGCTATTGGCTAAGCAAAGGAAGATGGGGCGAAATCCTTAGATTTGCATGGACTAGGAGAGAGGGAGGGAGGGAGGGAGGAGGGAGGGAGGGAGGGAGGGAAGGAGAGAAAGAAGACAGAATTACCAGGTACCAGGTCCAGGTTTTGGAGGGAGATGGATCAGATTTAGAGCTACAGAAAGAAAATCCTCCAAAATGTAGGTAAGAAGGAATGTGGCCCCCTGAAGGGCTGCCCAGAAGCATCCTGGGCAGCAAAGACTAGGAGGTGCCCAGAAAGAACAGAACAGCAAAGATCATAGATTTAGGGGGTTGAGTCAGAAGTACTAGAGGGAAATCTATGATAGTAGGGTGAAGGATTAGAACTGTCCAGCCTTTGAGCTGGCCAAGGCACTTAAAAAAAAAAAAAAAAAAANNNTNTGTGTGTGTGTGTGTGTGTGTGTGTGTGTGTGTGTGTGTGTTTCATTCACGGATCCAAAGAGTTCCTGGGTGGGTGGCTGTGCCCTTGTGGCCCTCCAGGAGCCAAAGAGGAGTAGCAAAACTCACTGCTACAAAAAAACCCTTCCCTTCACCTAGAAAGGGTGTCTGTTAGGTTAGCTTCTGGATGAGGTTTTTCAGAGCTGGGCCCATTCTGAGAGAGAGCTCAGCCTATATGCAGGAGTGCCCTCCACCCTGGAAAGGCTCTCTTGTCCTTCCTACACTTGAGGCACTCTACCAGCCTGGGTGTGGTTAGTGGGCCAATCAGCTGCATAGAAAGAGGACAGTTCAAACAGCATTTTTCTCTGTTTTCTGTCTTTAGAGTTACTGTTTTCTTTGATAAGCATGAACTGAGAAACAGAACTACAGACAAATGCACAAAAATACCAATCACGATGGGTTCAGTGGTTAAGAGCAATGACTGCCCTTGTAGAGGACCATGGTTTGTTTTCTAGCATCCTCAAGGTAGCTCACAACCATCTGAGATCTAGTTCCAGGAGGTCTGAAGCCCTCTTCTGACCTCTCCAGGCTCCCGCATGCACACATAAAAACAAAAACTAGGTGGAGAACTGGTGAGATGGCTCAGTGGGTAAGAGCACTGACCACTCTTCCTAAGGTCCTGAGTTCAAATCCCAGCAACCACATGGTGGCTCACAAGCACCTGTAATGAGATCAGATACCCTCTTCTGGTGTGTCTGAAGACAGCTACAGTGTCATTATGAAATAAATCTTTGGGCTGGAGCGAGCAGGGCTGACAAGAGTGAGCAGAGGTCCTAAATTCAATTCCCCAAAACCAGATAAAGGCTCACAACTATCCGCACATACATGAAGTAAATAAATAAATAAATCTTACAAAAAAAAAAAAAAAAGAACTAGGTGGAAAGTGCTAAGAGTGTGATACCATGGCTTACTGGGTTCCTGAAAGGAAAGCTGGGGATTGATGGGAAGGATGGCAAGAGAAATAACGAGCCAAGACAAAGGCTCAATCTTAAGGGTCTTAAATTTAAAAGGGGGGAGACCCATCTCTCACTTTGCCAGGATCTCATTGCTTGGTCAGGATCTCCTCAGGAAAGCAAGTCAGCCGCTCAGCAGGTAGCATCTTGCAGGAAGCTGCAGACATGGCAGACAAAAGCCTTTACCTAGGTCAGAAGATTCCACCCTAGGTGGGCTAGCCTACTGTGGCAGAGACAGGTCTGATTCAGTCTGCTCAAGGCTGGGGGAAGGGCACACTAGCCTCCACATGTAGTGTGTATACATGTGGCAGACACACAGGAAACAGCCTCATAACTGATGCTGACTGTACCAGAGTCAGCGTGAATCAGGGAACTTTTTTTGTTGTTTTGTTTTTGCTTTTGTTTTTGTTTTTTTGAGACAGGGTTTCTCTGTATAGCTCTGGCTGTCCTGGAACTCACTTTGTAGACCAGGCTGGCCTCAAACTCAGAAATCCACCTGCCTCTGCCTCCCCAGTGCTGGGATTAAAGGCGTGCGCCACCACTGCCCGGCCGGGTCATAGCTTTTTTAACCCTTAAATAAGGAGGTTTTGTTGCGAATTCAAACCGAGGTCTTTAGAAGTCGACCCTAGGCATCTCAGACTGAGAGCTGGTTTGAGCTCCTCTGGAATTGTGTGAGAAGTAATCCCAGGACTCAGGGTGTCGCCTGGGTCCATCCCTGGGCAGGCCTGTGGCCGCAGTGCGCAGGAGCGGAAGTTGCGCCGCCCTTCCCCCACCGACTTCCGGCTACCGCTCTGGTTCTCCCGCCTCCGACTGTGAGGCGGCTCGTGGAAGTCCCGCCATGGCACTGTCGCGGGGGTTGCCCCGGGAGCTGGCCGAGGCGGTGTCCGGCGGCCGGGTGCTGGTGGTTGGCGCGGGTGGGATCGGCTGTGAGCTGCTCAAGAACCTGGTGCTCACTGGCTTCTCCCACATCGACCTGGTGAGGCCCAGGCTCCGGGTGAATGGCGGTCTGCCTGCGGGGCCCGGGTTCCGGGCGGGAGTCCGGGCGGCCCGGCCGGAGAGGCCTGGGGTTAGGTCCACCGCGCGGGAAGCGGGTTGGTGAGACGCGGGACTCCGACTCTCCGGACCTCCGGTTCGCGGCCCTCGGCTCCCTGGGCCTGCGCGCGCCGCCTCCCGAGGCAGTTTCCCCAGTTACACTGGGATGCAAGAAGAAACCCTGTAGATGCTCTGACTTTAATTCAAATATGCCCCAACTTAAAATAACGATCCCGCGCAGAGCGGTTTGCAGCCACCAGCCACAGCACCCCGGGCGTGCACACATGCATTCATTCCCGAGTCGGCCACCGGCCTCCAGGTTGCAAGTGCTGTCTGCATCCCGTTTTATTTTTAACAGATGAGGACAGTGAGACGCTATGAGGTTGAGTAACTTACCCTGGGGGCACGCCGCAAGTGGCTGGTTAGACTCCTTTTGGGGCTCGCGCGCCTCTGGGCTGGGCATAGTGAAGATCTGTGTTTATGTCATTATAGATACTCCCTGGGGTTTGCAGGATAGGGTGACAGCCTGTAATCCATGCATCGGTAGACTGTAGAATCGGAAGTTTGAGGTCCACTTGGGCTACATAGCAACATCTTACCAAGACTTTTTTAAAAAAAGTTTTTTAGTTATCAGGATTCTTAAGTTTTGCGTTAGCGTAATGTGCAATGACAGGAAGCCGCTGTAATTTGTGAATGTGTTAGAGATATTATCTGAACCTTGGATGTGAATTGAAGATACCTTAAGGTTTAGCAGAGACACGGGATGAAATTGCAGGTGTCAGGGTTTCAGCCGAGGCAGAATTGGAGGGAAGCATTCTTCATTGGTCAGGCTTCACACCCAGTTTTGGTCCATAGAATGCTAGTGACGCTTGATGCTATTTTAAGAGTAGATTTTTTTTCAGTAGACAGGAGTGAATTGAAAAATAAATGCTTGTTTACTGTTTTAATTGTTTTTCTTTGGTTAAATTTTTGTAGTGAACTTCGAAGTACAAATGAATATTTCAATGGTTATGTTCCATACTTTCCCCAAACTGCTTTAAACTTTAGTATGTTTGATGATGAGAACTTTTTTTTTTTTTTTTTTTTTGGTTTTGGTTTTTTCGAGACAGGGTTTCTCTGTATAGTCCTGGCTGTCATGGAACTCACTTTGTAGACCAGGCTGGCCTCGAACTCAAAAATCCGCCTGCCTCTGCCTCCCTAGTGCTGGGATTAAAGGCATGCGCCACCATGCCCGGCTGATGATGAGAACATTTTGTTGCTTATGTAAGTTTGTTGAAATAGAATGCAAATGATGCTAGCTTTTTTTTTCCCCTTAAAGTAGCAATTAGATTAAAATTTAATTTAACTTTAAACTTTTTCCTTTAGTTTAAGTGTATGGGCCATTTGCCTGCATTGTGTCTGTGCCTGGTGCCCCCAGAGCCCAGAAGGGGACGTTGAATCCCCTGGAGCTGGTGTTAGCAATGGCTGTGACCCACCATGTCAGGACTGAGAATTGAACCCCTGGTCCTATGCAAGAGCAACCAGCACTCTTTAACTGTTGAGCCATCTACGGCTCCTGTACTAGATTTTAAACTTGACTTATTTATTTTACCATACATAGGGCATTTTCTTCAACAGCCCTCAAGTAATCCTCAGGGAATGTGTAGATAAAGAATTAATGTGAATGTGGTGGCTTACATCTTTAATCCCAGCACTAGGAGGCAAAGGCAGGCTGACCTCTGTATTCTGTATGTTCCAGGCCAACCTGGTCTACAAAGAGAGTTCCAGGGCAGCTGAGGCTGTTACAGAGAGAAACCATCTCAAAAAAGAAAGAAAGAAAGAAAAAGAAAGAAAGAAAGAAACTAACATGTTCCATATTGCTTAATGAGAAATGACATGGCACAGTAGATCAGAAATTATCAGACAGATGGGTGTTTTTTGAGTGTGGAGGCCAGAGGACATTGTTGAGCAGCAGTTACTGAGGCAGGGCCTCTTGCTACCCTGGAACTCTGCAGATGTACTAGGCTGACTGGCTAGTGAGTCCAGGAATTCCTCCTAGCCCCCCTGCCCCGGCTCTGGGATTGCAAAGGCTTGCCACTGTGCCCTGCTTGTTTTAATGTGGCCTTTGGACTATCAAACCCTGCTCCTTGTAGCTGGCAGGGCAGCCACTTTTTTTTTTTTTTTTAAGATTTATTTACTTATTTATTTAATATATGCGAATACAGTGTTTCTCTCTTCAGAGAGACATACCAGACACACCAGAAGAGGGCATCAGACCCCATTACAGATGTTTGTGAGCCACCATGTGGTTGCTGGGAATTGAACTCAGGACCTCTGGAAGAGCAGCTAGTGAGTACTCTTAACTGCTGAGCCATCTCTCCAGCCCCAGGGCAGCCACTTTACTGCCTTCAATCTCCTTAGCCTAGAAAACTATTTATTTACTGTATTTTGAGGCAGAGTCTGTGTAGCCCTGGCTGGTCTGGAACTCCATGGAGACCAGGCTGGCCTTCAACTAACAGGTAACTGAGTGCACCACCTTGCCCACCCAGAACTTTTTATATTTTTAATCAAATCTTTTATGATATCTAAGGAATTCCCTGAAATATTTGCAAGGATCACGATTAAATAAACAAAAAAATTAGCCATCCTTAATGCATTCTTGAGGCTACCTTTGACTTAAGTGCTGTTCTTCCCATAATCTTTAAATGCAGTTCTTACCTGGTTAGCAATTTGGGTGTGCCTTGTCCAGGTAAGCTCTGGGTTAAGAATAGTGAAGATAGTGATGTTGCTCAGAAATTGTGATTTATCTCCATTTCTTTTATTTGTAGATTGATCTGGACACTATAGATGTCAGCAACCTCAACAGGCAGTTCTTGTTTCAAAAGAAACATGTTGGAAGATCAAAGGCCCAGGTAACTTTCCCATACTGCACTTAGGACACTTTGACCAAGGTTTCACTTAACAGACAAGATTATGACTCCTGTAGAGGGAGAGAGTGGATGAGGCTAGCTCTTTTTATTTTTATTTCTATGATTAACATTTCATTTACTATGCACATGTGCGCACGATTTGCATGGGAATGGAAGTCAGAGGACCCCTGGGTCTCGCTTTCTCCTCCCACCCTTTGGGATGGACCAGGCACCTGAGCCTACCTCTTGAATCCCAAAGAGAGAAAAGAATAAGGGAGTGACCCAGATCCGCTGTCTGTCTGAAAGGAACAGGAGAGCAGCTGTGCTTTGTCCTGTAACTGAGATGGCTTTATATCCTCTTCATATTTAAGTTTGTTCCTTGACATCCCAGGGAGAAAAGAATCTGTTTTGAATATTTCCAGTGGCTTGGTGAGGTCAGAGGTCCTGCTGTCCTATTTTCTGCCAGCGCCCTCCCCCCAACACCATTGCAATTGTTTTTTTATTTTTTTCTCTTGTAGCTCCCTTCCCAGCTGATGTTTTTGCTGTGTCAACTTTTTTGACTAAGTTCTTCTGTGGCAGCGGCCTGTCCTAAGCTGTGTCACATCTTTGTAGTGATGTTTACCTGGATGGTTACGGGAAGGCTTCTTAGGCTCTTAAGTGAATAAATGGCGCGTGGTTATGGCAGTTTAGTTTAGTTTACTTTTGCACTGCAGGGACTACACGCAAATGTTCTTCCTGAGTTAGAGCCCTGGCCTCATGGTGTCTATTTTTTTTGAAGCTTGCCATTCATGTAGAAGTGTGTATGGTCACATGTAGGGAAATTAATTTTATGAGTACTATTATACTTGATGGGACCTTACTGAAGTTTTTGTACATAAGTAGGATTATCACATTATAGGTGAAACATCTATGTATATGTCAGTCAGATTTCAAATGTTAACAGTGGTTTACTGTTGCTTTTCCCAGGTTGCCAAAGAAAGTGTGCTCCAGTTCCACCCCCAAGCGAACATTGAGGCCCACCATGACAGCATCATGAAGTATGCATATCATTTTGTTACAGTGCTGTTTGCTGTGAATTCTTAATTAAGTCTTTAAAGTGTAAGGCATTTTTACCTGGCGTGTATGTGAGCCCCGAGTCATTCTGCGTTTTTTAGAATGACTTTTAGAAACTTGCATGATGAGTCTGTGCCCACATCAGTGCCATTGTTATTACCATTTGCCGTACATTTGAATTATTTAGCTAAGAGATGTTTTAAGGGGAACTTAATTGGATGCTTAGAAAGAACTGTACTTTGATGCCTGAGGACCCTCTGAGACTATATAGTGTCTGACTATACTTATTTCAGTGATGACAGATAAGTATGTCCTTAGGGAGGTGTCAGCAGAGTTCTGTGGGTGTGCCCCCCACATTAGTCCCTATATGAAGGGCTAGAATTAGAGAGAGCCTTACACTTTCTCAGGGCATTTGTCTCTTGGGCTATTTCTAATTTTCTGAATGTTTGCTTTGCAGACCTGCCTATCGCCCTCTGACTCTCTTACCCCGTGCCTCTTTCCCATTGCTGCTAAAAGCAGAGCCCCGAGGGGCCTGAACCCAGCCCAATGGTGACCATGTGAGGTGAAGCCTTAGGCCAGCAGATCCTGGGAATGTGCTCCTACGATGTTCCCAGGCACTTGCTTCCCCAGAAGGCGGTGTGGTGGGAGGCACAGTGAGGCTAGGCCAGCTTTTTGCCAGTTGAAGAGTTTGTCTTGGTGCCTTAGGTAACTGGTCAGAAAGGAGAGAGATTTGAGAATTGTTCCTTTAAGCTGTGTTTATGTTAAGACAACCCCAGCCTTCCTGTATCTATGGCATATACTCCCACCAACAGTTATTTTTATAGTTATTTATCATTTTCAGGACTATACTGAGAAAAATCATACATGAGGCCAGTTTTGGTGACTTTTTCCCCCCCATTTTGCTTTCCAGCCCAGACTATAATGTGGAGTTTTTTCGACAGTTTATATTGGTCATGAATGCATTAGATAACAGAGGTAAGGCGATTAATGTTTCACGTCTCATTGCTTCCTCTTCCCCACAGCAGAGTGTTAGTTAGTGTCCAAGTGTGAGTTAGAACTTAGGAGACCCAAAAGGAAACAACAGCTGGGGTTTGGGGGTGGGTGACAGTCTCATTCTACCCCAAGCCAGTTTGGAACTCACTATGTTCCCCGAGACTGGCCCTAAACTGGTGGCAATCCTCCTGCCTCAGTCTTCGGCATAAGCTTCTGCCTCCCAGTATAGGCTGCTCCAGTTAAAGGCTATGATTCTAGAATTACTCTAGCTGTGCCTATACCAAAAGGGCCTAGAACCGATCGTCACAGGTGCAACAGATCTCTATCTGGAAAGCCAGGCGTGGTGGGCATGTCTTTTATCCCAGTACTTAGGAGGCAGATGTAGGTGGAGTCTAGTCTGCCCTGTGTAGCAAGCTGGGGACCATCTAGGACTACATGTTGAAGCAACAAAGTAGTGTGCAAAGTGTGCATAGTGATTACTAAAAGGGAGGGCACTGAAAGCCGGATTCTTGACTGTGCTCCATCTTCTGTGTCGTGTCCCTCATCCAACAAGGATTACTTAATGGAAGCCAGTACTCTTTTTTTTTTTTTTTTTCCGGGGGGGTGGATGGGGAGTTTTTTTGTCTTTTTATTATTTTTAAATTTTTTTTAATTTGTTTTATTAGATATTTTCTTTATTTACATTTCAAATGCTATCCCGAAAGTTCCCTATACCCTCCCCCCACCCCTGCTTCCCTACCTACCGACTCCCACTTCTTGGCCCTGCATTCCCCTGTACTGGGGCATATATAGTTTGCAAGACCAAGGGGCCTCTCTTCTCAATAATGGCCAAATAGGCCATCTTCTGCTACATATGCAGCTAGAGACATGAGCTCTGGGGGTACTGGTTAGTTTGTATTGTTGTTCCACCTATAGGGTTGCAGACCTCTTCAGCTCCTTGGGTACTTTCTCTAGCTCCTCCATAAAAACCAGTACTCTCAACTGCTGAGCCATCCTTCCAGCCCCACTTTAGATATTGTAGAAGTACCTTGAGTCATACCAGGGCCATACACATACCAGACATGCTGCACTCACGGCTCCAGCACTTGGAAATCATTTCTAGAAGTCTTTCTAGAGTAAATTTGCAGTACTAATTCCTCGGTTGTAGTTTTGTTGAGTGTCCCTGTAATGACCAAGGCTGTAGCCCACTATTGCAGCCCTAACAGGCAGAAGTGGTCAAGTTACATTCCCATAGTCACAATGAGCATGTGCTGTATTGAAAGCAAGAGATGTTTGTAATTGTCATCTGAACTTGGTGTCACCAGGAACTGTTGCTTACCGCTGTGTTCTTTCAGCTGCACGAAACCACGTGAATAGGATGTGTCTGGCCGCTGATGTGCCTCTCATTGAAAGTGGGACTGCTGGGTATCTCGGACAGGTGACCACTATCAAGAAGGTGAAGAGACACTTTGATTTTCCACTTACTTTTTTTTAATTTTTTTAAAGATTTATCTATTATTATATATCTGAGTACACTGTTGCTGACCAGAAGAGGGCGTCAGATCTTATTATGGATAGTTGTGAGGCACCATGTGGTTGCTGGGATTTGAACTCAGAACCTCTGGAAGAACAGTTAGTGCTCTTAACCACTGAGCCATCTCTCCAGCCCCCACTTACTTACTTGAGACCTGGGAAGGAAAGATGCTTTGGGTTTGTCTAGAGGAACTAGGTCAGCATCTCAGGTGTAGAGGTTTCATGCCAGCTAAGACACGGTGACCCTTGGGTCTCTGGGCTCATTCAGTTCAGCAAATTCCTACCCTCAGTAAAGCCTGGGACGATCTAAAGGCAAAGGAAGAGAGCGTTTGACTGTACTGTTTTGTTATCTTCATTTATCTGTTAAAATCCTTAGACCAAGCTGGGAATGGTGGCTGACAACTTTAATCCCAGCACTTGGGAGGCAGAGGCAGGTGGAACACTGAGTTCAAGGGCAGCCTGGTCTACAGAGTAAGTGCCAAGACAGCTAGGGTTATGCAGAGACACATTGTTTCAAATAAACAAAACCAAAAAAAAAGAGGAAAGTCCAGAACTAACAGCAACCAAATCCTTTGACTGACATAACAAATTGTACAAAAATTCTTTTTTGTTGTTGTTGTTGTTTTGTTTTTTCGAGACAGGGTTTCTCTGTGTAGTCCTGGCTGTCCTGGAACTTACTCTGTAGACCAGGCTGGCCTCCAACTCAGAAATCCGCCTGCCTCTGCCTCCCAAGTGCTGGGATTAAAGGTGTGCGCCACCACGCCCCAGCTAACAAATCAGATCTTACTTTTGGGCTAATGATCCAGCTCAGCAGGCACTTGCTGCCACACTAGGCCAACTGAGCTTGAGCCATTACCCTCTCGTTGGGAGGAGAAAACAAACTCCCACAAACTGCCCTTTGGTTTGCACACATGTGCAGTGTGCTCCTGTTTGTGCTCATATACAAACACGCACAAACACACTCACACATAACAAATACAATAAATCAAGTTAACTTGTAGGTTTGGGAGTCTAGTTCAGCTGTAGAATTGGTTAGTCCTAAGTCCGGGTTAGTGACGTTAATTTTATCTAGAGGAGTCTGGGTAGGCACGTCTGAAGAGAACTGAAATCATCTGGGTGTGTTTGTGAAATAGTTTAAGCATTTCAATAAAACGCAAAAGAGGATGGTGAACACTCGTTGACCTCTGGTTATAGTATCCTGGGATTGGAATTGGTTTGCTCTTCAGGAATAAACCTTAAAGATTACATTTGAAGAATTCCTTTGCAGATTCAAAGCTATTTTTAAAAAGTACCTAAAATGGACTGGCTTGTCTGGTATTTCTTTGACTGGGGGTATCTGTTACAAAGTGGCCCTTTCTTCCGTTAAAACTTAGTCTTTGACACTTACTCTGTGTATTCTACAGAGGTTGTCATGTGTGTTGGAGTATAGAATCAGTGGTGGGTTTGATGTCTTTGGGTACATCAAAGCAGTTGCTTTCTTTCTTCCCCTACTGTGACACAAACCATGGCGGCTTGTCAGAGGCTTCCCCAAGACATTTTGTTGGAAGATGAAGGGCACAACAGTATTCTGGAGCAAATCCTGAATCCACCATTAATGTATATTAAAACCACTTTTAATAATGTATATTAATTGTTAGTGGAAAGAGATTGTTTTTTATGCTTCTGTGTGAAGGCTGAGGTTTAGATGTCCTGAAGTAGAAAGGGATTCATCTGGTGGTCCTACATTGGGGATACCTTAGCATTTCATACATCTTGGTGTCCGTTGAAATTGACAATCATCCTGGTGTACTCGTTTTTATGGGACTTGAAGGGTATTGGGATATGAGAATATTTAGGGTATTAACAGATCAAAATCTTTTTATTTTGATTGACATCTTTAAATACGTGGCTAGAAAGCTCTTGGTTTTTTGTTTTTAAGATTTATTTATTATGTATACAGCAGCTTGCCTGCATTTATGCCTCCACACCAGAAGAGGGCATCAGATCTCATTACAGGTGGTTGTGAGCCACCACATGGTTGCTGTGAACTAAACTCTGGACCTCTGGAAGAACAGCCAGTGCTCTGAACCTCTGAGCCGTCTCTCCTGCCCTCCTTATAGTAGGGAGTCCTAGTTCTGTCTTAGCTATGGCTGTAGTCACTTCATTTAGCCTTTGTATTCTGACTACACTCTTTATGTGTACAATAAGGATTTTGCAGTCACTAATTTAAAATTTTTCCTGACAACATAAAACCCAGTTGGAATATGAATGAAGGGATGGGGTATACCTTATAATCATCATGGGGTAACCACTTTCCCATGTCCTGATGTTATAGGGTGTGACTGAGTGTTACGAATGTCATCCTAAGCCTACCCAGAGAACGTTCCCTGGCTGTACGATTCGGAACACACCTTCAGAACCTATCCATTGCATCGTATGGGCCAAGTATTTGTTCAAGTAAGAGTTACATATTTCTGGCATATTTTTCAGAACTGATCATGGAAAGTGAGGCCATTTTTACTTGAATACTCTTAAAAAGTTGTGTTTACAGTGGTTAAATATGGTGAAGAGACAGCAGTGGCTTTCCTGGGTCTCACTCAGACAGCATTCTTAGCATGCTGTGGGCGAAATTTTAGATGTTTAGTCTGGTATTGGACACAGGCATGCAACTAAGTTTGTACGAATGTATATATTTGGAAATATGAAAACATACTTATAAATAACCCATTGGTTAAACAAGAAATCACAATGGAAGTTAAAAATACTTATAGGGCTGTGGTGAAACTCAGTGGCATAGTACTTGCCTGGTATGCCTGAGGCCATGGTTTAGATCTCTAACCCTGTTCAATAACCATCCACAACCAACTCTAATGTGTAATGTTTGTGGGACAGCTAGCCAAGTGTGCCTTGTAAGTGTCCTGGTGTTAAATTGTTCTTCGGCAAGGAAGCTTTCATATTGGAAGGTTTGGAACCTTTGGGGTAGATGTGGACACACATCTCAGGTCTAGTCTTAGTGCGTGCCATGAGCAAACAGTGACTGGATAGTCCCAGAATTGTGGACTGTGAGTCACCAATTGTTTACCATATCCCTGCTAAGAATTTGGACTACTGTAACTTAGTTATTTGTGGAGCTATAATCACATTAGTTCCAAAATGCCTGTACCTAAAAAGTTTGCTATTGTGAAATTTGTAGCCAGCTGTTTGGAGAGGAAGATGCTGATCAAGAAGTGTCTCCTGACAGAGCTGACCCTGAGGCTGCTTGTAAGTGACTGGTACCTTTTGTAGCTCATTCAGTGTTTGGTTGTGATCTATTTAATAGTGGTGCCTAAAAAAGGGGTCTTTGTATGTGGCCCTTATCTTGGAGCTCCTAGGACTTGCCTGTCCTGGAGCTCAGAGAGGTCCATCTGCCTCTGCCTCCCAGAGCCCAGGAAGTAAAGGTGTGCACTACCACGCCCACCCCTCATTGCTGTTTTAAACCTTCTAACAAAGGAGTAGTTGCATTTCACTGATAAAGAAATCAAGAAAAGACATTTCTCAGGTCTAATCAGTTGGGCTGCTAGTTGTGCCCTGTTCTGTTTATAGGGCTGTGCTTTACAGTGTTACTCAGAGACTGAGTCTCGGGCTGGAGAGATGGCTCGGGCTCAGAGTACTGTCTGCTCTTCTAGAGGACCTGGGTTCAGTTCCCAGCATCCATGTGTTGCCTCACAACCTTTTGTAACTCCAGTTCCAAGGGATGTCACACCCTCTTCTGGCCTCCAAGAGCAAAGTCAGCCATTTGGTGCACATACATAGATGCAGCTCAAACCACTCATGCATGTAAAGAAAAAATTTAAATGAAATTTACAAAAAACATAGAGGCACAAAAAGACACTGGTATTTACCTTACTGTCCTGGGGCTCTGAATGTGTCACATACAGCTCACTTCCATGAATGACTTTTCTCCCACGGGTCAGAGTTAAATCAAATGTTGAAAATACGATGCTTGTTTTGTAGGGGAACCAACAGAGGCTGAAGCCAGAGCTCGAGCATCTAATGAAGACGGAGACATTAAGCGTATTTCCACTAAGGAATGGGCTAAGTCAACGGGATACGATCCAGTTAAACTTTTTACCAAGGTTAGGCGGCTTCCTTGCTCGTCCTCCCTCTTTTGTACAATTTATTTTATGTGTACAAATGTTTTGCATGCAAGTGTTTGTGCATCATGTGTATGCTGGCGTTCAGCTCAGAAGTGAGGGTCTGATCAGAGAGAACTAGAGTTATGGATGGTAATGAGCTGCCATGTGGGTGCTGGGAATTGAACCCTAGTCCTCTGCAAAAGCAACAAGAGTTCTCCCAGGTGCTGGTGGTGCATGCCCCTAATCCCAGCACTCAGGAAACAGAAGCAGGAGCATCTCTGTGAGTTCAAGAACAGTCAGGGTTACACAGAGAAACCCTGTCTTGAAAAAAACTACCAAAACGTGTTCTTAACCCCTGAAGCATCTCTCCAGCCCCAGGGCTTGAACATCTGGTAAGCATGACCCCCACTGACTGACTTCCTTTTCTTTTGTAATTTAGTGCAGTTTCTTTAGAAGGTCTTGCACCTCTTCCCTGCTCAGATCCTCTTAGCAGTGCAGCTGCTCTAAGTCCCTTCGAATCCTGCCCTTTATTCTTGATGTATACTGTTTGTTGTCTGCTGATTATTTCCTGAGCAGTCTCCAGGCTATTTGTGATTGGGACGCCTGGTTACTGCTCAAGCTAAGCCTCATTTCTGTTGGTTTTCATAATTACAGAACCCTTAGCTCTCCTTAGCCTCCCTAGGAGCTCTTACTACTTATAAATCTAAGATGTTCCCTACTCCCCCTAAAACAAAAAGGGCAGAAATGGAGCACAAGCCCCTGAACGCATTACTCACATACAGAGCGTTGAGCGACTGGGTTGTGGGTTAGTGAGCCCTTTAGTTTGTGTCATTGGGCTTCCTACTGACCTGTGGAGTGCTTGTAGGGTTGTAGGAGGGCCTGGGCGGCCAGCAGAACTGAGAGTGCTGTACCCCTGCTCCAAATATTTGATCTTTTTCTGTGGTGTTAGAAATTGTTATTCTGCTTACATATGCTGGGCCTTTAAACCTGATTTCATGGCATAATTTTAGTATATCAACCTAATTTGATCTGTTTTTATCAACTTGGGCACTCTAAGATTAATGGGATTTGTTTATTACAGCTTTTTAAAGATGATATTAGGTATTTGCTGACAATGGACAAACTCTGGCGCAAGAGGAAACCTCCAGTTCCACTGGACTGGGCTGAAGTGCAGAGTCAAGGTAAAGAATGTAGCTAGTTCCTCAAGTACCTACCCCGGGAGCCAGTCATCAGCTGAAGTGCTGTGTATCTGCATGAGGGAGATTGTGACTCGCTCCAGCAAGAGCTGCTGCTCTCCCTCCCCCAGACACTCCAGAAGGACCCTGCTCTCCCAAGCTGCCTGCTGTCTCTGCGTTTTTTGTTTTGTTTTGTTTTTTAACTGCCACTGATAGAACATCATGGCTTCATTCTTCCTGAGTGCCCTAGTGGCTGGATGTACAGATCTGCTTTTGTACTCTTGTGATTGTTCTTTAAGATTTACTTCAGAAACACAATTTAAAAATTTATATTCGGGGCTGGAAAGATGGCTCAGTGGCTAAGAGAACTGACTGTTCTTCCGAAGGTTCTGAGTTCAAATTCCAGAGACCACATGGCAGCTCACAACCATCGGTAATGAGATCTGATGCCCCCTTCTCGGGTGTCTGAAGACAGCAACAGTGTGCTTAAATATAATAGATAAATCTTTTTTTTTTTTTAAGTTTATATTCAAGGAAATAAAACAATTGTGTCACTGGGATACTGTACTTTATGTGAACTATGCTGCAGCTCACAGCATGGTTAATAAAGAGTAAAATTGGACAGTGGAACCATGACTGACAGCTTCCACTTAGAGTGTTAACCATGCTGGGCATAATATGATGCTCATCCTTCCTCCTTTATTTCTCTGTATAGTCATGGCTGTCCTGGAACTCACTCTGTAGACCAGGCTGGCCTCGAATTCAGAAATCCTCTTATCTCTTCCTCCTGAGTGCTGGGATTAAAGGTGTGCTCCACCACGCCTGGCTCTTTTTGTAAATCTTAATGGCCACAAGTTGAATCTGTTGAATAGAGCAAGATGGAGTTTAATCAACATTCTTGTTCATTTTTAGGAGAAGCCAATGCCGATCAACAAAATGAGCCCCAGTTGGGATTGAAAGACCAGCAGGTTCTGGATGTAAAGAGCTACGCAAGTCTGTTTTCAAAGAGCATTGAGACTCTGCGAGTCCATTTAGCGGAGAAGGGGGATGGAGCTGAGCTCATCTGGGATAAGGTTTGTTTTGAACTATGTCTTTTTATTTTTATTATTTATTTATTTATTTATTTTTGAGACAGGGTTTCTCTGTGTAGCCCTGGCTGTCCTGGAGCTCACTCTGTAGACCAGGCTGGCCTCGATCTCAGAAACCCACCTGACTCTGCCTCCCTTAGATATCCCACTTGTGTTGTTCCTGTGCTCCAAGAGAAACTAACAGTCTGGGGTGTTACCTGTTTCATTTTAATGCCTTCATCTCCAGTTGTTCTATTAGAATTCGCATTTTCTATGCATAAACTTAAATATCACAAAGCTTTATTTTGACTTCTAGTAACATACTTATGTTTTGGTTTTTTTGTTTTGTTTTGTTTTGTTTTTTGAGACAGGGTTTCTCTATATAGCCCTGGCTGTCCTGGAACACACTTTATAGACCAGGCTGGCCTCGAACTCAGAAATCCACCTGCCTCTGCCTCCCGAGTGCTGGGATTAAAGGTGTGCGCCATCATGCCCAGCTTTTATGGTTACATTGACGAGAACATAATTTATTTCAGTGGGATGTTTGACTGACTTAGAAAAACAGGTGTTAAGTACTCTGCTTTTGGAGTCAGCAGCTCATTTGCCTGCTCTGACCTAAATAAAAAAATTTTTTTTTTGCCTGAACAAAAACACACATACTCGAGATAGAGCCTAGGCCCGTGTCTGTGCTGAGACACATTGGCAGCTTATGCAACAGGGTCTTAGTGTGTAGCCCAGGCTGGCCTTAACAGTTGAAAGCATGTGCTGCCACACTTAGCTCTAAGATTGCCTTTCTTTTGAAGTGAATAGAATATTTCAGAAGTGTGGCCCACTCCTGGACTCCCAGCACTTGGGAGGCTGGGGCAGATTGTGTTTGAGGCAGTCCTGGCCTAGGCTAGAGAGTGAACCTGTCTCAAGCAAATCCGAAAGTATACAAATAAGATGACATTGTTTTGGTTTTGTTGTTGTGTCTACGACAGGGTCTCCTTCAAGTCAGCCTCAAAGACCTATCACGTAGGCACATCACTTTGCCCAGTTCAGTTGATGCTGGAGATTAAACTCAGGGCCTCCCAAGTGCTACGGGGATACTCTGCCAACTCCGTTTTGTTCTCGGGAAGATGTGGTTTTTTAAGTGAGAGTTCATTGAAATTGTTTGGTATTTTAATTGCAGGTGAAATTGGTTACAGGATAAAGTTGGTTTATTCCTCCAGTGACAGAGTATTGTGGGGCTGAGGGTGTGTCTGTAGCTCTTGAGTGGAGTGCTTACTTGCTTGGTGTGCTTGGGCCCTGGGCTTGATCTCCACCATGGGAAGGGAAGGAAAGATTTGCTATGGGTCTCAGAGTAAGGAAAAATGATTGGCCATTTTTAGAATCCTCAGATAACTTTGTGTCCACAAACTTTGAAACTTTGGTTGAATCACATCTAAAACAAAGCTAGTGAATTTAGATTTTTGAAATTCTTATAAACACCAGTCTCTGGGTTTATGTGATATAAATGGTAGGTTTTTAAATATTTTCTTGCTGTTATGATTTGGAAAGTTTCTGTTACTTCACTGAGGCCAAATAAGGAGCTCCTGGAGCTGAGCGCGGCTGCCTTGTAACTCTGCACCTAGTGGTGCATGGGACATTTGTAGAGATATGCTTTGTGTTTTACTTTTTATGTATGTGAGTGCTTTGCTTGTGTGTGTGCATGTGCAAGACATGTGTGCCTGGTACCCACATAGGCAGAGCCCTGGAACTAGAATTATAGGTGGGTTGTTTGTGAGCCATGATGTGGTGCTGGTTGGCAATTCTAATCGGGATCTCCAGAAATCAGCCGGTGCTCTAAACCCGAGCTACCTCTCTAATCCCTCAGGCTATTTTCTTTAAGAATTAAGGCTTGGGGATGGAAAGATGGCTCAGCACTTACGAGGCCCTGAGTTCAAATCCCAGCAACCACATGGTGGCTCACAACCGTCTGTAATGGGATCTGATGCCCTCTTCTGGTGTGTCTGAAGAAAGCTGCAGTGTACTGCCCTTGCAGTGTAAAGCCCTTGTTCTGGCTGTGTGACTGCAACATTGCACACCTGTAAATGTGGCTGTTTGGGAGGTAGTGCCAGTGAAATGACTTTGACTGGACAAAGCCTTGTCATTTGTGTAATTGGCAGGACGACCCACCTGCAATGGATTTTGTCACATCTGCTGCAAACCTCAGGATGCACATTTTCAGCATGAATATGAAGAGCAGGTTTGATATAAAATGTAAGTTATTTGTACTTTAGGTTGTATCATCAACAAACCCATGTACAATTTTCCTTTTGACCACTGAACATATTTTTCTCTTTCTGTCCCCTAGCAATGGCAGGGAATATCATTCCTGCTATAGCTACTACTAATGCAGTGATCGCCGGCTTGATAGTGTTGGAAGGATTAAAGATTTTATCTGGAAAAATAGACCAGTGTAGAACTGTGAGTAATCTTGTTTCATTTTGGTTTTTGAGGTAATGTCTCATTATGTTACCCCAGCTGATCTGTATGGACCAGGCTGCCTTGAACTAACAGGAATCTACCTGCCTCTGCCTCCTGAATTCTGAGATCTAAGGTGTGTACTAAGAAGTGCCTTTGGAATTTTAAGACTAAGTCTCATGTAGCCCGGGCTAGCCTTGAACTCACTGTGTAGCTGAGGACAATTTGAAAAGGTCCCTGAGAGTGTGCAGCTCTCACCCCACTCCTCTTTTACTTTTATTTTAGGCTGACATGTTTTTTAACTTCTAAGAATTTTTTTGGATGAATTTTTTATAGCAGACAATGCTATAAATATTATGGAAGTATCTATTTGATGGCTGCTTGTGCTTAACTTATAAACATCAAGTGGATTAATAACGTTTAGCCTAAGTGTTTCCTTAGTTGGATGCTGGCATTAAAGCTGGCTTTTGTGCATAGTAAGCATGTGCTCTGCCATGTGTTATGGCTATAGCTTTAGTTGTGTTACTACTGTTGATTGCCTTGCTACACTTCTCTCATGCAGCCTCAGGTCACATAGATCTCGTCTCCCCTTGCTTCCAGCCTTGTTCTGTGCTTAAGATTCATTATAGGGAAAAGCTATAGACTGAGCTTTTCTGGCTCAAACTCTTCTCTACACTGATTCAAACTGACTTCTCTTGACTTCTGACTGAATTGCTCTGCTCTCAAACTAACTCTAGCTATATGTTCTTATCTTCTGGCACCTTCTCATTCTCTGGCTCATTCTGTCTTCGCCTGTGTCTAGCTTGTTTTCTCTCTCTCTCTCTCTCTCTCTCTCTCTCTCTCTCTCTCTCTCTCTCTCTGCAGCTGTCCTGGTAAAACTATCTCTTTTCCTTTCCCTCTCCTCCTCCCTCTTCCTCTTCCTTCCTCCCCCACCTCTCTCTGCTGCTTCCTTAAATAGCTTCCCTTTTCTCTCTCTTCTCATAAGAGTTGGGCATCAAGCCGGGCGTGATGGCACGTGGCACATGCCTTTAATCCTAGCACTCGGGAGGCAGAGGCTGGTGAATTTCTGAGTTCGAGGCCAGCCTGGTCTACAGAGTGAGTTCCAGGACAGCCAGGCCTATACAGAGAAACCCTGTCTCGAAAAACAAACAAACAAAAAAAACCCAAAACAACAAAAAAGAGTTGGGCATGTCCTATTTGTCAAATCTTTCTCTGATTCATCACTTTGCCACTCAATTAGACATTACTTTCAGACATGTCTGCTGTAAACTGCCTTTACCTTCACTGTTTGAGGTTAAAGGTGTTTGTATATAAGGTATCTCTGTATTCCAGCCAGAGTAGCCATGTTGCTAGATTAAAATCTCTGTACATTGTTGGGTTTTCCGTTGGGGCTTGGCCCTTACTCATGCTACATGTAAGTTTTATGTCAATTCCCAGCAACCACATGGTGGCTCGGATGGGATCTGATGCCGTCTTCTGGTGTGTCTGAAAACAGCAACAGTGTACTCATGCATAAAAGGTTTTTTAAAAAGATGGTAACTCAATGTTTCTGATTCCTGCTTGTTTTTTTTTGTTTGTTTGTTTGTTTTCCTTCTCTGAAGATTTTTTTGAATAAGCAGCCAAACCCAAGAAAGAAGCTCTTGGTGCCCTGTGCACTGGATCCTCCCAACACCAACTGTTACGTGTGTGCCAGCAAGCCAGAGGTGACTGTGCGGCTGAATGTCCACAAAGTGACTGTCCTCACCTTACAGGATAAGGCAAGTGCAAGGACTGCTTCCCTTTCCCTTTTAGCAGTGAGTCCAGTGTGAGATTTCCCTGGACAGTACTGGCTGTTGGGTGAGTAGAGCCTCTCCTGTGGGTGGCTTCCCAGTTCAGATCCCCGCCAGCCTCTGCCTGTGTTTCTGGGACATGTATCTTGTCTAGAAAGGAACGTGTCTGTGTTGATAAGCAGGAGACAGGGAAGTCCAGATTTCTGAGAAATGACACGCCCTGCAGTTGGCCTGGTTTGGGGGTGAACAAATACTTGAGTAAGGCTGGGTACCTTCACTTCCCCTCAGGACAAAGACCCAGTAGTGACCTCACCTTGCAGGGTTTGTGACTTGCTGTTTCCTAGGACATGGTGTTGGTTAGTATTTATCGTGGGGCTAAAAGAACCGAGGGCAGTGCTGACAGTTGGGGAGAGTTTCCGTTTTCACTAGGTGGGATTTAAAAGTGTTGTCTCTTACGTTGCGTCTTGGAACATGAAGGGAGATGCTCCTTGAAGTGGGAAGGCTATCTGAGGATCCAGTTAGGCATTCTTTTTTTTTTTTTTTTTTTTTTTTTAAGATTTATTTATTTATTATATATAAGTACACTGAAGCTGTCTTCAGACACTCCAGAAGAGGGCGTTGGATCTTGTTACAGATGGTTATGAGTCACCATGTGGTTGCTGGGATTTGAACTCCGGACCTTTGGAAGAGCAGTCGGGTGCTCTTACCCACTGAGCCATCTCACCAGCCCCCCAGTTAGGCATTCTTTTTGTCAAACACTTTGACATGACACAAAACATGGCAAGGTTGACATGGAGACTGAGATGAAATGTGGCAGACATGAAGCCTGAGCCTAGTGTGAGGGGTAGCAGGTGGCAGGTAGTCTCCCTGGGCTCTCAGGTTGCACCTGCCCTGCATCCATGGACAGATGTAGGGTGGGGTCTGAGCAACCTCTTGGCTTCCTGCGACCATGTTTACCATGTAGGTGAGAGAGAGAGAGAGTGTGTGTGTGTGCGTGTGTGTGCCTATTCTCAGAAACAGACAGGATATTAAAATATAACTGAGGCCAGAGAAAGACTGGACACAGCCCCTCGGTGGAAAGAGTGACCCAGTTCCAAAAGCTTTTGTCTGGTCTATGCATGTGCACTGTGGCACTTGTACATATGCACTCACATACATATGCCACACACACAGAGTAATTACGTAATAAGTAGCGCTCCCCAGTGGGAAAGTACTTGTATAGGTTTTTTTCTTACGGTCTTTAATTACCTACATTAATTAATATTTAATTTTCCACTTTTAGATAGTGAAAGAAAAGTTTGCTATGGTGGCACCAGATGTCCAAATTGAAGATGGGAAAGGCACAATCCTGATATCTTCAGAAGAGGGAGAGACAGAAGGTACCACCCTCGCTCTTCTTACCTGGCCACTCCTGGGGGAGGGAGCAGCTGGGCTCTGCTCATCGCATGTGTTAGCGTGGCGTTTGCTATCACAGTCATGGCAGTGCTGCTTGTCGGAGGTCTTCAGATTCGGAAGCTTTCTGGTATTGGGGTACCTCAGGGACTTGTCAGTGACCCGATGCACAGATTCTGGCAGTTTACACATTGAAATACTTTTTGTTCCTTCCCAAGGACCCTATGTCTTGGGCCCTAGGGCTAGGTTGGTGGTGAGCATGCTCTTGAGGCTGATAACCACATGGCCGGGGAGTTAGGGCTTTTTTCAGGAGTGGCAAGGTCAGATCACACAGAGACTGGCACCTGCTAGCTCAGTTGTTCTACAGCTCAACTGGGCTCCACCGCTGAACTTTGTTGAACACCGTCAGGGCAGGAATATAATCAGTGGATAGAGTGCCAGCTCGGCATACGTAAACACCTAGGTTCCGTCCCAGCAGTGCATAAGCCAGGTGTGCTGGCACGCACCTGTCCTAGTCCTCAATGGGGAAAGGAAGCAGCAAGGTCAAGGACAGCCTACCTGCATGGTAAATCTGAGGCCAGCCAGGCCTGGGAGTGCGTGGAGATCATGGTACTTAGGACACAGAGGTAGAAGGATCTGTGAGTCTGAGACCAGCCTGCCCTATAAAGTTAGATTTTTTTATTTTTATTTTTATTTGAGACAGGGCTTCTCTGTGTAGCCCTGGCTATCCTGGAACTCATTTTGTATACCAGGCTGGCCTCGAGCTCAGAAATCCGCCTGCCTCTGCCTCCAAAGTGCTGGGATTAAAGACATGCACCACCATCCCCAGCCTTATAAAGTTAGATCTTATCTCCCCAAAATAGTCATAAGGATTCTTGTTGGTAGTAGTTTTGCTGGTTGAGAAATTTGAGGGATTAATTAGGTTGTGTGTAATTAGAGGTCATATGTTGGCTGGCTATTTTGGGAGTGTGGTTTAATATTAATATTTGAGCCATATTCTAGACAGCTGTCCTCACCCTGAAGAAAGGTTTGTCTGCTGTTCTCTACTGTTAGTTACTAAAGAACTCATTGAGCTATTGCAGATCATCTTGGGAGTGAAGTGTAGTAATGCACGATGATGGAGCGCTGCCTTCTCAGGACTCCAAAATCAGTTTGCTTTGAATGGGATGCCTTTGTGGGTCCTCTGTACTTGGTCCACTTGAAGTGGTAGGTGAGTGTTCAGGGCCGAATTCCTAAGTGCCTGATAGCACACTTAATTTGCTGTTCACAGCCTAGGGCACTGAACCATCAGAAACTCGATGTGTCTTCATGTGGCCTCTTATGACAGGGGTGTTCACCATGGTCTGAGTGGCCAGGCTTCTATATGAACACTTTTTTTTTTTTTAAATATAAGTAAAAGTCTTGTGTAGCCCAGGCTGTCCCAGAAAATAACCTTGGCCATTTGATCCCCTGCCTCCACCTCCCAAATTTCGGCGTTACAGGCATGTGAAAGCCTGTTTTTAACTAGCTACTACTTGTATAAAGCAGTGTCTTCAAATTCAGTCACTTTCTTGGGCACTGTGTCAGGACTTGAGAATGCCAATTTCCAAGGAATGCAGTCCAGCCATAGTGGATTTGGATTTTTAATAACGTAACTTGTCCACACTGTGAAAACATAATTATAAAATCTTCATTCTGTTCACATCTAGCTAATAACCCCAAGAAGTTGTCCGATTTTGGAATTAGAAATGGCAGCCGGCTTCAAGCAGATGACTTCCTCCAGGACTATACTTTGCTGATCAACATTCTTCATAGGTAGGAACTGTTAGTTCTGGAATGTAAAATACATGAGAGGAGACAAGCCAGGGACTTCTACGTAGAAGCTCCACTACTCAGTGGGGCTGCACAGGGAGTGTGCCTACAGGAGAGTGCTAGGATTCAGAAATTCAAGGATAATCAGCAGAACTGCTTGAGGATGAGTAGAAGCTGACAGGATGACCGATGCTCATCTCTATAGCGCCTGGAGATGGCTCGGGTTAACCGTGCTTGCAGACCTGAGTTCAGTTCCTGTGGTACGTTGGTAAAAGGAGAGACCCCACTCTCACAGGCCTGCTGACTTCACGTGTGTACTATGAGAAACAAGGGAAATACAGTTTTAAAATCTTGCCGGGCGTGGTGGCGCACGCCTTTAATCCCAGCACTTGGGAGGCAGAGGCAGGCAGATTTCTGAGTTCAAGGCCAGCCTGGTCTACAGAGTTAGTTCCAGGACAGCCAAGGCTACACAGAGAAACCCTGTCTAAAAAAAAAAAAATTAAATCTTAAGGTATAGAATAATAAACTTTTGAGGTAGATTTGTAAAGGTACATTTATCTTCATAATTCAGCTATAATAAGATCTTAATGGTTATTTTCTTTTTCACATTTTTTAAAATTACATGTATTCTGTGTGTATCTAAGAGAGTGTAGGGAGTGTGTGTACACACTTCATATGTACACATCTTCATATGTACTGTGACAATACAAATGTGGAAGTTAGAACAGCTGGCTTTAGCCAGGTGAAGTGGGTTTTGTGTATGTGGGGGTGTTTGTTTTGTCTGGATGTATGTCTGTGTGCCATGTTTGGGCAGTGTCCAAGCAGGACATTGGATTCCCTGGAACTAAAGTCACAGGTGGTTGTGAGCCTCCATGTGGATGCTAGGAGTGGAGCCCAGGTCTGCTGGAAGGGCAGCCAGTGAGTGTTCTTAAGTTCCCTGAGCCATCCCTCCAGCCCCTGTAAGTGTGCTTTAAATGTGGTCTGGCCTGGTATTCAAAGTGTTTGGAGGACTGTAAATTCTACTAAGTTACATAATGGACTCAAGGCTAGCTGGCAGTGGTGTGCTCTCCTGCCTTCACTGGGACACTGGCTGGGCAGCAGTGGCAGCGCATGCTTACTTGTAGAAGAAAACAGCAGGGAAGGACAAAGTGGTCAAGTGTCCGAGAAATAGCACAGTTAGAGTGTGGGTTTGTGTCTGTCTTTTTCACCCTGTTTTCACTCTCAGCACAGTACTGCCTTTAAAAACATGCATCCTCTGTTCACCTTGACAAATAACATTTGATGTACACTTTGGAACTCATGAGTGAGAGTCGGGAATTGTCTATAAAGCTAGGGAAAGCCAGAAGCCGCACAACCCTCTATCCCCAGAACACCAAGGTCAGATCAGATATTTGGGCAGAGCAGCCGAAAAAAAAAAGACCTAGACTTGCTGGGCTGAGGGACTTAAGCCTTAGTCTCTTCGTGAGCAGGATCTAAAGAAAACTCAGCCTCTATCACTTGAGTTAGAGAAGCATTGATTTGGTCTGTTCTTTTTTTTTGTTTGTTTCTTTCTTTTTCTTTTTTTTTTTTTTTTTTTTTTTTTTAATTGTAAATAAAGGCTTTCTCTGTATAGCCCTGGCTATCCTGGAACTCACTTTGTAGACCAGGCTGGCCT
>NC_034590.1:7096611-7104605 GCF_900095145.1 Mus pahari | reverse complement strand
TGGTTTCTCTGTGTAGCCCTGGCTGTCCTGGAACTCACTTTGTAGACCAGGCTGGCCTTGAACTCAGAAATCTGCCTGCCTCTGCCTCCCAAGTGCCGGGATTAAAGGCGTGCGCCAGCACGCCTGGCTCGCTCTGGTCTTTTCTTGAGAATGTACTGGAAGTCAGAACCTTCCAGGGGTTGCATTGTGCATTCTGAGCTGTGAGGATGTCCCTGCTCCTTTACTATGAAATTCACAGCTCAGTCTATTTATAGTCTGTTTCTCTTTTAGCGAAGATCTTGGAAAGGATGTTGAATTTGAGGTAGTTGGTGACACTCCTGAAAAAGTGGGGCCAAAACAAGCTGAAGATGCTGCCAAAAGCATTGCCAATGGCAGCGATGATGGTGCCCAGCCTTCCACCTCCACAGGTGAGTCACCTCCATGCCAGAGGACTTGAATAAGCTGGTACTCTGATGGACACTGAGTCTAAAATACCAAGGCTGAGTTAGTTTGGAATTGATTGTATAATGGGGCTTTGAGTTTTATGAATCATGAAGACCTTTACGACCTCTGGGGTATTCCTAGAGGGATTGGGAGCGGTTTTCTGAATCTCCACAGCAAGCTGTGGGCTAAATTCCTGGTCCATGGTCTGTTCTGCTTAAGCTGCCTACTTAAGCTGTTTATTTGGAAGCCATAAACTATGCATCTGGCTCTTTGAGCAGGTGCTTCCAAGGTGGATATGGGCTTCCAGGAAGGCAGGTGCCTAAGTAAAGCCCACCTGAGAATGTTCCCGGAGGTCCTGCTGACTCCTGGTACCTTTCAGATACCCGACCTTTTGCTGCTCCGTTTTGGGCCAGTGTTTCCCCTGAGTCCCTCTCTGTTTTGTGCAGGAACTGAAGGTTAACTGTAACCATTTCTAACTTCTCTTTCCCCTATGTGAGCACTTTTGGAGTTCTTTAGAATGTTTGCTCTGGTCTGTAGCATCCTCTGAGAATTTAGGGGTAAACTTTGAGGCTGTAGAAGTGGCCCTCTTGGGCTGGTTTGTTCTCTCTCCCCACAACAGGAGCATTGCCTGTAAGACCAAAGTTCTTAACTCCTATTGTGAAACAAATGCTGACCCTCTACCGTGGGCAGGTTTTGAAGGCTATAGGGGGAAGGTGTGGTCCTGTTTTAAGTTTGCACATGGAGACACACTATCTTTGGGGATAGGGTTAAAGTGCACAAATGTGGGGGTCTCTGCTGTGACTATAGGGAGCCCATCTCTGTCCCTCTGGTTCCTTTCTGGAAGTGGGATAATAATGTTATCTTCTTTATAGGGATGATTAGATGAGTTTGTGCAGTGCTCAGAGCAGTCCCTGGCGGTTGTAAGTGGCTTGTTGCTGTTGCTGCTCTTTCCTCTATTAGGGTGCCCCTCCTCTTCTCAGTGGGGACTCTCTCAGGAGGCATGATGATGCATTTGAATTATATGCTAGTCATTATTTTCTGTTTTGCTTGAAAAAAATAGGTAATTGCCCTGGGTCAGTTCAGCTCCCCAGTTACAACCTTCTCCTAAGAGTAGATGTGCTTGGTACAGCAAACACCAGACAGCTTCCCAGAGGGTGGCCAGGGCGGGGGTCTTGGATTCTGCTGCGTGAGGCCTTGGTGAGCCATAGACATCTCCCTCACATCACTGTTCTTTGCTTTGTTTTCCAAAATAAGCACAAGAGCAAGATGATGTGCTCATAGTTGATTCAGATGAAGAAGGCCCTTCAAATAGCACCGACGGCAGCGGGGATGACAAGGCCCGAAAGCGGAAACTGGAAGAGAATGAGGGTGCCAGTACCAAGAAGTGCCGCTTGGAGCAGACCGAAGATCTAGATGACATCATAGCGTTAGACTGAGCAAGCTCCTGCCCTTGGTCTGGTCGGAACCGAAAGTTAGATCCTTTGTTGCAGAGGGAAAGCCCAGACTGCGGTGGCTTTGGTGGTTCCGTTCCTGTGAAAGCATTCATTTGCTGAGACTGTTCGAGACTGTTGCTGTATTGAAGTAGGAGTAGAATTTGCGACCCTTTGAGCAAAGCTGGGTGATGAGCTGAAAGAACGTGAGCGTGCATGTTGCCTTCCCTGTAAATAGCCTTAGCTATCATTTCCTAGTGGAAAACACTGTGGGGTAGGAACGCTGCAACCTGGGTATAAATATTATGCCTTTATTTTTGGCTAGAGAAGAGTTATTTTTAGCCTAGATCTAACCATTTTCATACTCTTACCTGAAAGATTCACAGAAGTGTCAAGTGCTATGCATTGAAACTCGTTTTTTAAATGTTACCTGGCACTGTGTATATTAATGTAAAACAATGTTAATTTACCCAGATTTTCAGTTTGTACTGCCTGGTATGTCTGTGTAAGAAGCCAATTTTTGTGTATTTGTTACAGTTTCAAGTTATTTATATTTGATGTTTTGTAAACTCAAACAACAAATATACTGTACTTATGGACCAAATAAATGATGTCTGCATACTTACCTGCTTCTGTTGCCCTAGTGGGTTTGTGTCTGCCACACGCTGAGTGTTAGCTCTGGGCTGTGGAGCTGCAAGGTTGGTAAAGTGCTTGCCATGCATGTATGGGAGTCTGAGTTTGATCTCTAGCTCCCAGGTTAAAAAAAACAAGCTGGGCACATCACTGCCAGCACTGGAGAGGCAGACAAGGAAGTTCTGAGGCTCACTGGCCAGCCTAGCCTACTCTGCAGGCTCCAGGCCAGTAAGTGACCCTGTCTCACAAAACAAGATAGATGTCTTCTGAGAAATACCACGCAGAGTTGGCCTTCGGACACATACAGGTAACAGAAGTCTTCCTTCCCCTGGGTGCCATTGCACACACCAAGGAAGAAGACCGCATATCCAGCAGCTTACAACCACCTGCCACTTCAGCTCCAGGGGAGCTGACACCCCTTCTGGCCCCTGAAGGCGTGTGCACTATACACACATAACTTAAAAAGATTTAAAGATAAAGAATTCAGGATCATAATCAGTTTATGGTGATTCTGAAGACAGCATGATACCATCTCCAAAAACCCAACCAATGGGCTGGAGAGATGGCTCAGGGGGTAAGTACTGACTGCTCTTCTGAAGGTCTTAAGCCCAAATCCCAGCAACCACATGGTGGTTCATTTACAACCATCTGTAATGAGATCTGATGCCCTCTTCTGGTGTGTCTGAAGACAACTACAGTGTGCTTAAACCTTTGGGGCGAGAGAGATGAAAAAGTATCTGAAGACAGCTACAGTGTACTTACGTATAATAAATAAATCTTAAAAAAAAAACACCCAACCAGCAACGGTACCTCTGGGGTGGAGCCAGTGCTTGGGAGGTGTGGGAGAGGCCATGGGTTTGATAACATCAGCACTTTACCACAAAAGTAGTACAGATTTAAAATTAGATTGGCAGTGTGGCTCTGGGTGATGGTGCTGGTCAGAAGCCTGACAAAGTGAGGTCAGTCCCAGGACCTACATGTTAGGAGAGAATCAGTGTCTCTACTTTGTCCTCTGACCTCCACACATGATCTTTGCCAGCTCCTGTAACTTAAGTTTTGGAGATGACTGGCCCTATATGGGTTCCTTTGCAGTGTGCATTGTTCATGGCCCAGATGGAGCCACGGTCAACCTCTTCCGCTCTCTGGGTCTCCACTCCTGAGAATACCTGTATTACCATACAGTACACAAAATTATCAATCATGCTTTTAAAAACACCAAGGGGACTTCAGAGGTGGCTCAGTAGCTAAAGGGCCAGAATTTGGAACCCCCAGAATTCATCTAAATACCAGGTAGGCATAGCTGCCAACTTGTAATTTCATCCTGGGAAGGCCAGCTGTCAAACGGTGTGGAGCTAGCAAGATGGCTCAGCAATTAAGAGTATTGAACTGCTCTCGTGTACAACACACACTCAGACACATACATGCATAATTAAAAGTGAAACATGGGCCAGGGAGATGGCTCAGCAATTAAGAGCATTGATAGCTCTTTCGGAGGACCTGAGTTTGATTGCCAGGAAATTCCAACTCCAGTGTCTCCCAACTCCAGTTCCAGGGGATCCAACATATCTGTGATCTGCTCGTACCAGCAGGCATAATAGTCATAAAATAATAATAAGCCGAGTGCTTATAATCCTTGCCTTAGTCTCCCAAGAACTGGGGTTACAGACCTGTGTCTGATGACACTCAAGATCTTAAAATATATCTTAATTTTTTGGATACAATGGCATATGCCTTTAATCTCAGCTTTTTTGGTGGTTTGATTTGGTTTTGGATTTTTGTGACAGGATCTGTCCTGGAATGTACTATGTAGACCAGGCTGGCTTCGAACTCACTGCCTCCCGAGTTCTGAGATTAAAGGTACACACCACCATGCCCAGTTTATAAATTCATTTTTAGCACCTTTATTCACATGTGTATGTATGAAGAGAGAATGTCCTGTGTGCTGGAACCTGTTGCGTCACGCAGAGGATATCAATCCTTTGTAGCTGGAGTTACAGCAAGCCAGAGCCACCCAACATGGCTGCTGGGTTTATGTTCTTCAGCAATCAATGAGCCTTCTCTCAACACTCTCCTGGGCTTTGATTTTAAAAGCCCAGTTGTTTAAAGACTTTAAGGTTTGTCATCTCTGGAAGCATATTGTCTTGACCCAACAGGTGTTGGGAAAGATATTCCTAGTGGGGATGGTGGCGCACACCTTTAATCCCAGCACTTGAGAGGCAGTGGCAGCCTGATCCCTGAGTTCCAGAACATCCAGAGCTACACAGAGAAATTCTTTCTTGGGGATGGGAGGGAAGAAAAAGAACATTCCCTATGTTATGTCACCCAAAGAGACACATGAGCAAATCAGAAGTAATTTAGTGATTGGCTTTTCCAAAAGAGTCCACAGAGACCTAACCTAGGCAGGCAAGCATTCAGCCAAAAGTTCATGTAGTTCTTATTCGACTTTAGGGTTTCGTCGGTGGGGACAAGATCTTACTCTCAAACTTGATGGCTATTCACACTAATTCCTATGGCTACAAAGGGGGCTAGATAGAGTCCGGCCTCAGGAACATCTGTCACGAGGTCAGGGGTCGGCAAACGGGACAAGTTGCACAGGATGGAAGAGGTTTTTGGAACACTGGTCCTTGGCAAGCATTGTTTTTTTAAAAAGATGTTTTTAGCCAGGCATAGGCACACACCTATAATCCCAGTACTGGAGAGGAATAGTTCAGGTGATGTCTGTGAGTTCCATGCCAGGCTGATCCAAATAGTGACATCCAGGATGCATAGAGCTACATTACAGACACCCTATCTTATTTTTTTTAAGTAACAACAACGATTCATTTTATGTGTATGTATGTGTGTGCACCATGTAAATGCCACAGAGGCCAGAGGCAGACAGTTGTTAGCTGACATGTGGTGCTGGAAATGGAACCTGTGTCCTCAAGAAGTGTGGTTAACTGTTGAGTCATCTCTGCAGCACCTTTTATCCATCCATCCATCCATCCATCCATCCATCCATCCATCCATCCATCCATCCATCTTCATCTATCTATCTATCTATCTATCTATCTATCTATCTATCTATCTATCTATCTATCTAGGTTTTCTGAGTCAGGGTTTCTTTGTGTATCGCTGGCTGTTCTAGAAACTAGTTCTGTAGACCAGGTTAGCCTTGAACTCTTAGAGATCCATTTACTCTGCCTCTCAAGTGATGGGGCTACAAGTGTTTACTACCAGGCCTGGTCTTTTTATGTGTTTTTAAAGACAGCACTTCACTTCATAGTTCAAGCTAGCATTAAACTTGCTGGTGAACTGGGAAGACAATTCTGTGGGTAAGGCGCTTGCTGTGCGAGCATCAGGGCCTGGTCTGGGTCTCTTGAACCCACATGAATCTGGGCACAGTCACAAATCTGCAATCTGTGTCACTATGTTGTCCTATGGCTTTAATACACATGCATAACCAAACATACACAGATGAAAATATTTTTTTTAAAGATTTATTTTTAATGAAGTGCATGTGCCTGTGTGTGTGGGATTCTGCACATGAGGGAACCTGAGGTAAGGTGCAGGCACTGTATTCACTGGGGTCTGGGTTACAGGCAATTGTCAGTCTTGGCTGCTGGGAACCTATCTGGTGCCCTCTGCAAGAGCAGGATACATTCTTTAGCCAACATCTCCCCAGTCTCAAAGAAAATTATATTACTTTAAAAAAAATGTGTTTTGTATGTGACTGGAGAGATGGCTCAGTGCTTAATTAAGAGCACTGGCTAAGAGCACTGTTTAAGTTAAGAGTGCCAGCTGCTCTGGTAGAGGACCTGGGTTTGGTTTCTCGTACCCATGTAGTGACTCAGGACCTTCTGTAACTCCAGTTCCAGGGGATCTGATACCTTCTGACTGCCACTGCTTCCATGCACACATGGGGTATATGTGCAGATGAACTCTCATACATATAAAAAATGTAAAAAATATTGTGTTTATGCGTGTGTGTGTGTGTGCGTATGTGTACATGCACATGCCAAGCACTTGAGTGGAGGTCAGAGGGTAAGTGACCTCTTAGCATTTTAAAGCAGAATTCCAGAGGTCCAGAATTCTCCATTTGGCTGTTTTTAGGGAGGATATATTTAGAGAAGTATTTTTATAGATTACTTTTTTTTTAAACTGGGAATTTGCTTCTTGAATTCTACACATAGATGGAACATTTTCCTCCTGTATTCAATTCAACAGGACAAATCCCAGCTCAAAGCTTATTTGGGACATTTAGCTGCTGTCACCAAAGACAACAAATATGACTGAACTTGGTAATACATCCCTTTAATCCTACACCTGAGAGGCAAAGATAGGTGGATCATCTGCTCAGTCAGTGTTACCTACATAGAGTTTGAGGCCAGCCCGAGCTGAAAAGAAAGAGGGAGGGAGGGAGAGAGGGAGGGAGGAAGAGAGGGAGAGAGGGAGAGAGGGAGGGAGGGAGAGAGGGAGAGAGGGAGAAGAAGAGGGAGGGGAGGAGAGAGAGAGGGAGGGAAGGAGGGAAAAAGAAAATCAACCAAGTAGAACTATAGGGCCCCAGTTCTGTTTAGTTATATTCTGAACACAATTGCTGTTCCATAAAGTAACATTTTAAGAAGTGTTGCTAGGAGCTGGGCGGTGGCTGCACACGCCTTTAATCCCAGCACTTAGGAGGCAGGGGAAGGCAGATTTCTGGGTTCGAGGCCAGCCTGGTCTACAGAGTAAGTTCCAGGACGGCCAAGGCTATACAGAGAAACCCTGTCTTGAAAAAAACCAAAAAAAAAATTTTTTTTGATCTGTTAATACCCTAAATATTCTCATATCTTAATACCCTTAAAGTCCCATAAATATATATAGCATTGTGGTGCATGTCTTTAACCCCAGTACTGGGGAGACAGAGGCAGGTAGATCTCTGTGAGTTCAAGGCCAGCCTGGTCCAGGACAGCCAGGCTGTACAGAGAAACGCTGCTGCAAATGAAAACCCACCTCTTTATTTTATGTGTATGGCTGTTTGGCTTGTATGTATGACAGTGCACCATATGCCTGCCTGGGGTCCATAGAGGCCACAAGAATCTGTCAATTTTCTGGGAGCCAGAGTTACAGACAGTTGTGAGCTGCAGTGGGAACCCGGTCCTTCACAAGAGCAGCAAGTACTTTTAACTGCTGAGCCAGCTCTCCAACCCCATAAAATAACTTCTGTTCTTATGAAGACACATCAAAGGGAGAAGACGTAAACTAGTAGAAAGTATTTGTAAAAAAATGGTACACTGGTATTGAAAATATGTAACAAACTCTTGTAAGTCATTAGAATAAAATGATTATTAAAGGTGTGAGTCACCATGACCCACTTGGTTTCTGTAAATAATGTGTACACTCTCACACTAGCTCATTTGTGGTACTGAGGGATCCAACTAGTCTTTCACATCTATCTATCTATCTATCTATCTGTCTGTCTGTCTGTCTGTCTATCTATCTATCTATCTATCTATCTATCTATCTATCTATCTATCTATCTATCTATCT
>NC_034590.1:7088351-7096598 GCF_900095145.1 Mus pahari | reverse complement strand
CCGCTCTTTCCCCGGCAGTGCACCGGAGCAAAGATCTCTTTTTTGTTTTTTTGCTTTTTTGTTTTTTTTCAAGCCTTTTCCCCCAACCATCTCCCTGCCCCCCAGCTCCTTTTATGATTTTTTTTTTTTTTTTGAGATAGAGTCTCACTGCATTGATCAAACTGACTTGGAATTTGTTCTGGAGCTCAGGCAAGCCTTGAACGTTGTTCCATTTGCTTCAGTCTTCCAGCTGGCCTCTTTCTCCAGTGCTAGGACATGAAGCATGCAGATTCATCAGTAAACAACGGATGGCATTTCATAGAAGTTGCTTATTCTACTATCCCATTGTACTGGCTAGTTTTGTGTCAACTTGGCAGAGCTGGCGTTATCACAGAGAAAGGAACTTTAGATGGGGAAATGCCTCCATGATATCCAGTTGTGGGGCATCTTCTCAATTTGTGATCAAGGGGGAGAGGCCCCTTGTGGGTGGGACCATCCCTGGGCTGGTAGTCTTGGATTCTATAAGAGAGCAGGCTGAGCAAGCCAGGGGAAACAAGCCAGTAAAGAACATCCCTCCACAGTTTCTGCATCAGCTCCTGCTTCCTGACCTGCTTGAGTTCCAGTCCTGACTTCCTTTGGTNATGAACAGCAACATGGTGTAAGCTGAATAAACTCTTTCCTCTCCAACTTGCTTCTTGGTCATGATGTTTGTGCAGGAATAGAAACCCTGACTAAGACACCCATATTTGGTCATTTTAGGTTGCTTTACTTTTAGGTTTTCTTATTTCTGGAGTATGGATTTTAGTTGACCCTGGACACTAATGTATCATTTGAATTCCGAAGGTTCTAACTGTGAAAGTTGAACTGAAACATTTACTTGTTTTTATTGGGAGTGGTGGTGGTAGTTCTTGCTAGGAAGCCAAAGCTGGCTTCAAAAGTGATCCTCCTGCTTCAGCCTCCTGATTATAGCCTAGAACAATTATAACCTAGAATAGATGTTTTAAAAGAAATTTCTGCTTATAATTTTACAGTAGTTCAGTAATCTGTGTGTGTGCATGTCCACTTATGGATGTGCTTGTATATGCACAGTGTGTGTATATGGAAGTCTGAGAAGAACTTTGCAGTCTACTCTTTTTTTTTTTTCTTTTTTTTTTTTTTGGTTTGTCAAGACAGGGTTTCTCTGTGTAGCCGTGGCTGACCTGGAACTCACTCTGTAGACCAGGCTGGCCTCGAACTCAGAAATCTGCCTGCCTCTGCCTCCCGAGTGCTGGGATTAAAGGCGTGCGCCACCACTGCCTGGCAAGATTTATTTATTTATTTATTATATGTAAGTACACTGTAGCTGTCTTCAGACACTCCAGAAGAGGGCGTCAGATCTTGTTACAGATGGTTATGAGTCACCATGTGGTTGCTGGGATTTGAACTCCAGACCTTTGGAAGAGTAGTCGGGTGCTCTTACCCACTGAGCCATCTCACCAGCTGCAGTCTACTCTTGATGTGTGGGTCCAGGGAATGTAATGTGGGTGGTCAGGCATATCAACAAGCCCTTTACCAGCCCTGTTTTGTGTGTATATGGCGGCAGTCAGAAGACAACTTTCAGGAACTGGTTCTCTCCCTCCACTGTGGGTTCTGAGGATGAACTAAATAAGGCATTATGTATACGTATGCAAGTGGTTTTTACCTTGGGGGCCAAGCTTTTCACTGGCCCCCAACATTTTCACTTTTAAATGGCTGATAAATGTGATCAATGAAATGGGATCAACGGTCAAATGGTTTCTCCTTTCTCGTCAGACCATGAGGTGGCTCTCCTGACTAGACATTTGTTTCCCAAATACTTGCTTCCACAGAGCTGGAATTCCTTAGGTCCTAAGAGGTATGTATGTATGTGTGTCCTAGGAGGTAGTATGTATGTGTGTGTGTGGAGGTTTGGAGGGCGGGTTGGAGGGATGGGCCAGACATTATGTTTCCCTTCCATCTGGGAAGCAGGTGTCCCAGCCGTCTCTTTGCACAGTGAAGGCCAGGTTTCTGTGCATCTGGGTAGGTCAGTCTGCTTGCCAACTAGCTCCCTTCCCCTTGCACTGGGGCATTTTACCATCCCCCTCTGAGAAAAGGGAGCCTGGAAGTGAAGGGCTTTCATTTCAAACTGTTTTCCTGGGTCACCGGGACACAACACATGAGGTTTGGTTTTCTTTCCCGTAACAGCTCTTGCAGGGTAAGACAGATTTTTGTTTGTTCGTCTGTTTGTGGGTTTGGGGACAGGGTCCCCACCTGGTGTGGCCTCTATTGGCTCCACACATCACATAACTGCCCGGATGCTTAGAAGCATCCTTTAGGCATGCCCTAAGTCCGAGGTCAGGCACTGTGAAAGAGGAGCCCTTGCATTTGAGGGGGATCCCTACCATCGTCACACTAGCTCTGATCATGGCCTGAGCTTGTGGGTGCTGAGAAGATGCTATGTGAAGTGATCAAGCTCCTGCTTTTGAGTGACTTTCACAGGCAGAGCCTGCCCAAGGTCAACAAATTGCCAATGGCTGCAGGTTGCTGGGCCCTGTGTAACGTCCATGAATGAGAAGGACTCTGCTGTATGTCCCTTTTAGTTCAATCTAAAACTCTAGAACAAATGAAAGAGAAGCAACAGTAGGGAATCCTGGCCTGTCAATCAGTTTCCAGACTTGAGCTAGTTATGACCCAGAGGCCCTTGAAGGGAAGGCCAGGTTCCCTGGAGTAAGACATGTTACAATACAGGAGTCTCAAGGTCAGCGTTTCTGCTTCCTTCTACCAGGGTAACTATCACCGAGAGAAGGAAACAACTGGATTTTCCAAGGCCTAGTGGATACTGGTTCTAAATTGACAATAATTCTGAGAGTCCCCTCATATGGGGGGGGGACCCCTTAGACTCATTATGGCTTTCCAGTTAAAGTAGGGACGTCAGTCAATAAACAGGCTTTTGTCTTTTATTTATTTTTTTAATGTTTTGTGTTTTGCTTGCATGTACATATATGCACCACGTTCATGCCTAGTGGTGGAAGAGGTGGTCAGATCTCTTAGAACTGGAATAAGGAGAGTTGTGAACCATCCCGTGGATGCTGAGAACTGAATCTGGGTCCCCTGCAAGAGCAACAAACTCTCCTAACCTCTGAGCCATGGCTCCAGCCGAAGAAAAGAATTCTGGTGGAAGTCACACTCACAATGGATCCCGGAACTCAACCCGTGATTCTTTTCTAAGTCTCAGACTGTGTGTAACTGGGACGGCTATACCTAGACGTTGCTAGAATCCTGACACTGTGTTTTGAAACTTCCAGACTTCCCACGTTCGTGTCACATCCATGTGGCACAAAGCAGGCAGCATCAGGCTGTGCTCCTTTGCAGCAGAGGGCCTGGGAGGAATATGGGGAGGGAGGATGTGGGCTCGGGGCTCAGCCTCGGGGGGTGGGGGTGGGATCTGGAATGTGCCCTGAGGCCTCGGGGTGGACCAGAGCCTGGGCCACCGCTGTCCCGCCCGCGTCCTCGCGCAATCTGCGCACCCCTCGGCCGGGCCGTCGCCACCCCCCCACATTCCACAGGCCGCTGCGCAGTCTCCTTCCTCGCATTCCTGACGGGGCAAAGGAGTCCCTCCGTCCCCCGCCCCCCGCGCGCGGCCTCGGAGCGGAGGGGGCGCGGCCCCGAGCTGCGCGCGCATTCCTCCGCCGCGCGCCTCCGTTCCTCCCTCCCCGCCACGGCCCCGCGCGCGAGTGCGGCCCACGCCGAGCGACCGCGACCCGGGTCCCGCCCCGCCCCGCGCCCAGGGGTCCCGGGGCGGGCTGCGGGCCGGCGGACGATGCGGCGGCGCTGCCGGAGCGGCGGCGGCGGGCGGCGGAGGCGGAGGTGACGCGCCGCGGCGGGCCGACGGCCATGCAGCGCTCGCGGACGGCCGCGGACGACGCGGCTCTGCTCCTGGCCGGGCTGGGCCTGCGCGAGCCGGAGCCGACCGCCGGCTCCCCAGGGCGCGTGCGGCGCGGGCCGAGGGCCGTGGACGAGGCGGCGCCCGCGTCGGGCCGCCGAGGCAAGGGCGGCGGCATCGGACCCGAGGCCGCGCCCGACGTCCCGAGCCGCCCCGAGCGAGGCCCGCGCGCCAGCCTGGCGGGCTCGGACGGCGGCAGCGCGCGCTCGAGCGGTATCAGCCTGGGCTACGACCAGCGCCACGGCCACGGCCCCGGGCCGCCGTCGGGGGGCAGCGCGCGCTCCAGCGTGTCCAGCCTGGGCTCCCGTGGCTCAGCGGGCGCCTGTGCAGACCTGCTGCCGCCCGGCGTCGGCCCCGCGCCCGCCCGCTCTCCGGAGCCTGCCCAGTTTCCCTTCCCGTTGCCGTCGCTGCCGCTGCCCCCGGGCCGGGAGGGCGGCCCGAGTGCGGCCGAGCGGCGGCTGGAGGCGCTCACGCGGGAACTGGAGCGCGCGCTCGAGGCGCGCACGGCGCGAGACTACTTTGGTGAGCGTGCGCGGGCCGGGGTCTGGGTCGGGGGTCCCGGGGTTCTGGTAAGGGCTGTTCTCCCGCCACGGATGCGGAGATGCCCGGCGCTTCCTGACTTGAGGCGGGGGTGGGGGGTTGGGAGGGGGAGGGGGGGGGGGGGTGGGATCCACACACAATCAGGCTGATTGGCAGCCTAAGCTGTTTTTTGGACACTTAAAAAATGATTATTTACTTAGAGACAAGGTTTCACTCTGTAGCTTAGGCTGGCCTGGAACTCCGTTATCTTCCTGCCCCTGTCTCTGGAGTGCTAGGATTAGAGATGTAGGGACTATGCCAAAGATTTAGTTAGGTGTATATTGAAAGTACCTGGGGAGGTCAAAAGGTGTCAGATCCCTGGAACTGGAGTAGCAGTCGGTTGTGAGCAGACGTGGGTATTGGGAACCGAGTTTTCTCCGTTGAGAAGTTGAGTCTTCTGCAAGAGCGCCAAGCTCTTACTGCTGACCCATTCTTAAGTTCCTTTTTCTGGACATTCTTCTTCATCCCTAGTATTGCTTCTACTAAAGTTTGATGAAGAGCAGAACGGATGTGTCCCCCCTTCTAACTGAGGCATGGGTGGGACAGAAAGATGGGGTACCCTGGGTACCCCTGAACCTGTATGACTGAGACTTCAGTGCTGGTAGTGGCTGCAGGTGGATCTGTGTGAGGCTACAGGACCAAGGCAGGCATTCAAGTCTTCTCTGGGCTAGGTCTTACATACAGGATATTTCCTACAGGAATTCCGAGCTAGGGGAGTAGCTCTGTGATAGAGCATTTGTCTATCACTGCCCTAGGTTTATTTCCCAGCAAGGCAAAGCAAATAAACAAAACCACAAATCAGCCTTACAGCTGGTTATGCATAGATAGAAAAAAATACAAAGAAAAATATGCATTCAGACTTCACCCTTTAGCTTGGCATGGTTGGTACAGACCTGTGATTCCTGCACTGGGGATTTAGGAACAGTAGGATAGTTTAAAGCCAGCCTGGTCTACACGTAGTTCCCAACCAGTTAAGACTACAAAGCCAGACTGTGCTTCAAAAAGTGGCAACAGAAAATAGACTTTACCTGCAGGGCGTGGTGGCGCACGCCTTTAATCCCAGCACTCGGGAGGCAGAGGCAGGCGGATTTCTGAGTTCGAGGCCAGCCTGGTCTACAAAGTGAGTTCAGGACAGCCAGGGCTATACAGAGAAACCGTCTCGAAAAACAAAACAAAACAAAACAAAAAAAAAAAAAAAGAAAAAGAAAAAAAAAGAAAATAGACTTTATATCATTAAATACCAAAGAAAGGGAATCTGACTCATAACAGCCCTGGTGAAGAAATCACACGCATTAGCCGGCCCAAGTCTCTGGTGGCTTTTCTTGGCACAACGGTTAGGTGAGTCAGGTAGAGGGAGTGAAGCTGGCTTGGGGATGTGTATGGTTAGCAAGCCTGGGACAGGGCTGCCTGGGTCTGAGCTGTCTCACATTCAGTAGAGCTAGCAGCTCCAGGATGCTTTGAAGTAGATCTTAGGGGAGTAGAGGCTACACCTTAGCAGCTCATGTGGGTGTGTTCCAGAGTGGAGGAAGAAAGTGAGGGTATGAGAAGGTTGTAGCCCAGGATGGTCAAGGGCGAACATGGGCTAGAGTGGTCTGTCTTTGGAATGAGGTGCTTGATCCGATGATGTGAGAAGTCAGGATGGGGAATCTGTGGTTTAGCTGAGGTGATGGCTGCTGTAAATGGCCTGGGAGTAGGAGGTGAGTGAGAAACTGACCTGCCAGGAGCCAAACTGGGACATTTCAGCCGGATACTCTCTGTGCTCTTGGTTGAGCATCTGATCATCTTCTGGCCCGTGCACACTTAGAGGCTCAGCATTGGTCTGTCTGTTGGCCCCTCTGGCCACTCTCAAGTCTGCACATTATACTGGGTGTTTAATGTGGGGGTAAAGGCACTGATAGCTCAAAACTGCTGGAGGTGAGGATCCTTTCTAAAGAGCACCGAGGGCTCAGCTTTAGCCCTGTTAGCCACACAGGAGACTGAGCTGGCTGATTATAGAGGTTTCCCTCTCTGAATAAGCTCTCATCTAGTGCAAGCTGCTCCAGAGTGTGCTCTGGAGCCAAAGACAGCCTTTCCCTGGCCTAAACCCCAAGCATTGGGATTGCAGGTGTGCACACCACAGCTAGATTATGGGGTGACAAGGATGGAACATGGGGCTTCATACATGCAAGGCAAGCACTCAGGCAAATGAACAGTATCCTCAGACCTCCTTTACAGATGGGGTCTCACTCTGTGTACCAACCTGACCTCCAAGGAACCATCTTCCTGCCTCAGCCTTCCTGAATGCTGGGATTACAGGTTTGAGACGGGGCACCTACTCTAAATGCTAGCTCTCACTCTCTAAACCAAAAATATACCTTCTTTCTGGTTCTTAAAAATAAGGGCAATTTTGGTTAAACTATGTGTCTGATGTCAGTTGGTGTTTTTGAGTTACTGAAATGGCAGTTTCTAGGTGTAGTAAACAGCTGTAATCCAAGCATTTGGAAAACTGAAGCAGAATGATTATGCATTCCAGGCCAGCCTGTGCTACAAAATGAGACCTGGACAGCAAAATAGAAAACAAAAATGTGTTCATTTCACTTTTTAAAAATTTAATTTAGAGGCCAGAGTCTTAGCCTAGGTTAGCCTTGAGCTCTTTCTGCTGCAGCCTTCCAAGTGCTGGGATTATAGGCATATGCCATCCTATCCAGTTTGCATTTTAAAAAGTTTCCAATCTTCTGACCTGAATAAATACCTCTTACAGAAGAAAGTCTGACTTCTAAGAACCTTGTCTATAGTGTGTTCTTCTGCCCGTGCCATCCCTAGCTCCCTCCTCCATAGGCTTTGTGTCAGCTGACCTCTTGGTACCCCTGTGTCTTCTCCCCATTTCTGCTGTCTAATGGAGGCCAACAGCCTCAGGCCCCTGAACCGACCATCTACTGCTAAGGCTCCTAGGCCATACTGTTTTTGCTTCTCTTAGCAGCCTTTGGTTCCAGCTCTTCCCACCGTGTGACCCGTGTGTGTGTGTGTGTGTGTGTGTGTGTGTGTGTGTGTGTGTGTACACAGGAACGCTGTGGCATGTATATATGTGTAGAGGTCAGAGACTTAACTCATGGGAGTCGGTTCTTTTCCTTTATTGTGTAGGTTTTGAGGCTTGAACCCAGGTTGTCAGGCTTAGCTGCAAGACCGTCTGAGCCGTTTCACTGGCCTGTTTTTGACCTAGGTGGGTTTGTAGGACTTTGTGTGCTGCCCCTAGCCTTAGTCACTTTGCTTTTATGTTCAACAGCCTTCTGGTCTCTTGATGCCCATCCTGCTTTCCACTTCACTCAGAATACTGAGGTCCCCAAGTTCAGTCTTTGTGGCCTGGCTTCCTGTTTCTCCCTCTGCCTCAGTACACGGCCAGTCTGCCACCTGAGAGGGTACCATTCTGATCTCTCTGACCTCTACCTCCAACTTAAGTTTTCCTCTTTCCATTGGCCCTTTTCTTTTGGTTATAAATCTGTAGAAGGATCTTTCACATGCATACACACATGCACTACACACACGCATGTGCATACACACATGGTGGAGGGGGGGCTGAGATGCCTCAGAGGCTAAAGAAGCGACTTGTTCCCAAGCCCATCTATCCAAATTTGATTCTCAGAATCTACATGGTAGAAAGGAGAGAACTGACTCCTCTAAGTAGTCTTCTGACCATACATGTATCATGTGTGCACACATAGTCATGTGTGTGCACATGTACACAAATGAGTGGTTTTTTTTTTTTTTTTTTT
>NC_034590.1:7070081-7087597 GCF_900095145.1 Mus pahari | reverse complement strand
GCCTGCCTCTGCCTCCCGAGTGCTGGGATTAAAGNCCTGCGCCACCAGGCCCGGCTACTTTTTAATATTTTGAGACAGCATCTTGTTATATAGCCTTGGCTGGTCTAGAACTTATCGAATAGACCAGGCTGGCCTTAAAGTCATAGGAACTTGCTGGCCTCTGCCTCCCAAGTGCTGGAATTAAAGATGTACGCCACCACACCTGGCCTCCCTACCCCCAACTTCCAGTGTTGATTTCTGTGATTTAGTCAAGTGAATGGGAATGTTTGTTTCTTGGGGGTGGGGTGGGAGAAGATTGGAAGGAAGATTTCTTTTATTCTAGCAAGAAAAGTCTAGTAGTGTGTCAAGGGTGATCAAGATGAGGGAACAGACCAGGTGTGGTGGCACATAGCCTAACACATGCTGCTTGGGAGATAGATTGAGAGTGCTTAAACCCAGGGTAGGGAAGCCAGCTGGAGCAATGCAAAGAGGGCTGGTGAGATGACTCCTTGTGTTACCGTCTTTTCTACTAAGCCTAAGCCTGACCTGAGTTCACTTCCCCAGGCCCCACATTAAAGCAGAGGGTTAGAGTGCATGATGGTAGAGTTAAGGCATGGCCACAGAACAGCTGAGAGCTCACAGCTTTTACTTATCTATCTATCTATCTATCTATCTATCTATCTATCTATCTATCTATCTAATCTATCTAATCTATCTATCTATCTATCTATCTATCTATCTATCTATCTATCTATCTATCTATCTATCTATCTATCTATCTATCTATTTATGTGAAACAGGGTCTCTATCAGCCCTCGCTGTCCTGGAACTCACCGTGTAGATCAGGCTGGCCTGGAACTCATAGAGATCTGCCCGTGTCTGTCTCCTGAGTGCTGGGATTAAAGGCAATACACCTGCCTGAGAGCTCACATTATGATCTAAAAGCAGGAGACAGAGAAAACACACTGGGGATGGCCTGAGTCTTTGAAACCTCAAAAACCCTCTCCAGCAAGGCCACACCTCCTGATCCTTCCCAAATAGCTTCACCTGTTGGGGATCAAGTATTCAAACACACAAGCTTATGGGGCCTCTCTCTCTCTCTCTCTCTCTCTCTCTCTCTCTCTCTCTCTCTCTCTCTCTCTCTCGACAGGGTTTCTCTGTGTAGCCCTGGCTGTCTGGGAACTAACTCTGTAGACCAGGCTGGCCTCGAATTCAGAAATTGCCTGCCTCTGCCTCCCAAGTGCTGGGGTTAAAGGCGTGCACCACCACGCCCAGCTAATTTTTTTCTTCTTTTTCTTTTTCTTTTTCTTTTCCTTTTTCTTTTTCTTTTTCTTTTTCTTTTTTTTTCTTTTTCTTTTTCTTTTTCTTTTTCTTTTTCTTTTTCTCTTTTTCTTTCTTTCTTTCTTTCTTTCTTTCTTTCTTTCTTTCTTTCTTTCTTTCTTTCTTTCTTTTTTTATGGGGCCATTCTCATGCAAACAACCAGAGATACGGGGTAACTAAAGAGAGTAGCCTTTTGGGTCTCCTGGACACCTGGGTTAACAGTGCACAAGGCTTAGAGCCAGGCCTCCTCCTAACACTGCTGCTTAGTCCTCTGCCCCCTCCCCCAATCTGGCCTGCCCGTGTGGTCCCCTGTCCTATCCAGTATCCCCAGATCCCTGCATAGAAAGTACTGTCCTTCCAGCTCATGCTGTGAAGACTACAGAGGATCCTCTCTTACCATCCTGTGTAAAAATCACACACCTCCAGGTGTGTGGGTGGGGAGAGCTCACACATGTCAGACACATACATTGCCACTAACTTGAAACCCTAAGCCCCTAGATTTATGAGTTTACACACCAGATAGATCATGCTATGCAGCTGTGCTTTTCTGGGACTTTCCATGGAGCCCAGACTGTCCCTGGCCCTGAGATGCTCCTACTTTGGCCTGAGTTAGGCGTGTACCAACATACCTGGCCTAGATTTATTCTTTCTTTTGTTTGAAGCAAGGTCTTGTATAGCCCGTGCTGGCCTCCAGCTCATTGTGTAGCTGGCCTGTCTTCTAAGTGCTGGAACTGCAGGCATGTGTCACCATGCCCAACTGTCATACAATTATTATTATTATTTTTTTAAAGATTCTTTGTAAACTTTCATTTTTACTTTTACTGATTTGTGAATATGTGTGCCTGCTTACCTGTATGTGCACTATGTGTATGCAGTGACTGAGGAGGCTAGAAGAACTGGAACTGGAGTTTCTGTGCCTGTGAGAGACCATCTGTGTTCTAGGAAGTGTTCTAAACACTATGCCATCTCCTCAGCCCTGGGTCTTTTCTGTTTTGATGATTTATATGTATGGGTGTTTTGCCTGCATGTATGTAGGTATGTGCACTACTTGCATGCCTGGTCCCCCCAGAGGTTAAAAGAGGGCATTGGGCCCTCTGAAACTGGAATTGTGAACTAAGTGGGTGCTGGGGATTGAACCCAGGTCCTCTGCAAGAACAGCCAGCAGTTTTAACCACTGAACCACCTCTCCAGTCCCTCAGTTTAGTCTTAATGAGCCTTACTTTTCTCCACAGCATTTATTTCCATCCAACATTGCCACCATCATCATTACTGTTGTTTTTTGGTGGTGGTGGTTTGGGACAGCATCTCCATATAGACCCTGGGCTAGCCTTCAACATGCTGTGTAGCCCAGGCTGGCCTGGAACTTTGAGCTATCTTCTTGCCTAGGTCTCTTGATTACTGGGGTCACAGGTATGCATCATCTGACATTGTGTAACTTGTGCTGTGTGACCCTTCTCTGGAATACTCAGCTCTTGGTGCTGGGGATTTTTCTGCACTGCAATTTTGGCAGGCAGGCAGGCAGGCAGGCAGGCAGGCAGGCAGGCAGTAGGCTGTCGATGTCTCTGGAATGGCCTAGGGAACATGGGAATCTTATACAGATGGGGAAGGGCACCTGTCAAGGGAGGTGATGCCTTTGAGTGTACCTGTGTGGTGTGCGTAGTTATTTTGAAGAGTAGGATTTGGTTCAAAGGCAGCAGGAAGGTTGTCTCAGTCGGAGGTGGAGTGGCATGGAGTGCCATTTCTAGGTCTAGTGCTGATGTCATTCATAGCTGATGGCGGATGTCAGGCAGGCTCTGCCTGTGCTCTGTGAAACTCTTGGGATGCTCAGGCAGCAGTAGCTGACCCCGAGTGCTGTCTGTATATGCTGGCTTTCTAGTCACTGGCCAGCTCCCTGGCTGAAACCACTCAAGGAGGAAATGACTTTGACTTTGTACTGTGTAACATGACAAGGAACGCATGCTGGCTGGTGATGCCCTGTTGGTAATGGCAGGGGCATGAGGGCAGGGTCTCATGTCTCAGTGGATTAGAAAGAGGAACGTTTGCACCAAAAAGCGGAGTTGAACTGCCGCCTCCAAGACCTGCCCCTAGTAGCCTGTACCTGCAGCCAGGCACCATGTCCCTATGTTTCCATTACTTTTCAAAAGAGTGACACCAGCCAGGTGCTTAGAACATGAGCCAGTGGGGATCTTGCACATTTGACTTAGAGCAGCACCCCTGTAGCTGAATGTTAGTTGTTAGGGACCTGGTGACACAGGCCCTGGGAGGTCAGTTTGGGAGGATAAGGCAGGTGGACACTTGACTAGGAGCCTGGCAGTCCACCCAACTCCATAGTGCATAGTACCAGCCACTGCTCCTCTGCTCCTCCCTCACAGGCATTTGTATCAAGTGTGGCCTCGGCATCTACGGAGCGAGGCAGGCGTGCCAGGCGATGGGGAGCCTGTATCACACCGACTGCTTCATCTGTGACTCCTGCGGTAGGTAACACCCACCCATCTCCTCTGCCTCTGTCACTCCCTTGCACCCAAGCCTCAGCCAGAGGAAACTCTCAGCTCTGGGGCAGAGGAGGCTGCCACCGTCACACATTTTCCCTGTGTACATGGTTTGTGGCCCCTTGGTTTCTGGGCCTGGCATATGTGGGAGGCCTGGGCCTGAGGAAGGAGCCTTTGCTGGCTGTCAGAAAGGCTCCTCTCCGGTCCTTGGCCATGGTGCTTCTGTCCACACAGGGTACTGCTCTGCCTGGGGGGGGGGCGATGGGGGTGTGGGATGAGGGAACTTGAATCTGTCTGCACATGGGGCTAATGTTTTTAAATGTTTGTTTGTTTGTTTTTGTTTTGTTTTTTAGATTTGCTTATGTGCATGAGTGTGCACCATGTATGCCTGTTGGATCCACTGGATCTGGGGTTGTGAATGGGTGTGTCATCATGTGGGTGTTCAAAATGAAGCTCTTACCTTTGTAAGAGCAGCAAATGCTCTTAACTACTAAGCCATCTTCAGTCCCTGCATGGGATATTTTGGTATATATATTTATCACAGTATGTCTTAGGGTTTCTATTGCTGAGATGCAACACCATGACCAAAAGGCAGGTAGGGAAGAAATGGGTTTATTTGGCTTACACTTCTATATTGTTGTTCATCATTGAAGGAAGTCAGGACAGGAACTCAAACAGGGCAGGAACCTGGAGGCAGGAGCTAATGCAGAGGCCATGGAGGGTGCTGCTTACTGGCTTGCTCCTCATAGCTTGCTCAGTATACCTTCTTATAGAACCCAGAACCACCAGGCCAGGGGTGGCACCACCCATAATGGATTGGGACCTTCCCTGGTGCTCACTAATTGAGAAAATGCTTTACAGATTGTCTCATGGAAGCATTTCCTTAACTCTAGCTTGTGTCATGTTGACACAGAACCAGCCAGTACCCAGTATAGTGCCTAGTATTGAGTCAGAGTAAAGCTGCTTTTGGGAGAGTGTGAAGACATGAAGACAGCTGCTCATGCCTGTGATACAGGCAGTCGGGAGGCTGAGGTAGAAGCAGGGTTCAAGGCCAGCTTAGGTGACATAGAAAGACCATTTCTTAGAAAGCAACAGCAGACCCACCCCTCTGCATTGAAGGTGCACTACCATTGCTCCAGGGCTCTGTTTAGACCAGTCTACTTTGTTTACTGTGAGGTGAAAAATCCCTCTTAGGCCTCACATTTCACTGTCCTTCGGTTAAGTCAGTAATCCACATTTATCTTATTCCCACTGCATAAATGTTGTCCACAGCAGAATCAAGTGCATAATGGTTAGATCTATTAAAAAATATTTTTTTTTTATTAACGATTTTCTTTAAAATAAAGGGGAGGAAGGGTAGGGCAGATGTCTCATCAGTGAAGTGTTTACTGCCCAAGGAAGAGAATCTGATTTGAGCCCCAGCATCCATGTAAAAAAAGCTGTGGTAACTGTGATTCCCAGGGCTAGGGAGCCAGAGACAGAAGAATCCCAGGGACTTGCTGGCTAGCTTGTCTGCCGAGTTGATGATCTCCAGTGTCGGGGAGAGAAGCCTGTCCAAAAGAGTCACGTGGGGAACAATCAAGACAGACAGACAGTGTTACCTCTGGCTCTCACGAGCACATGCACACATACACAGTTTTTTTTTTTTTAAAGATTTATTTTATGTGAGTATACTGTGGCTGTCTTCAGACACTAGAAAGGCATCCAGGCCCATTACAGATGGTTGTGAGCCACCATGTGGTTGCTGGAAATTGAACTCAGGACCTCTGGAAGAGCAGCAGTCAGTGCTCTTAACTGCTGAGCCATCTCTCCAGCCCTACTTTTTTTTTTTTTTTTTTTCAATCTCCATTATTTTGCCTTATTCAACTATAATCTCAGAATATTTCTTTCTCCTTCAATGTGGCCTTAAATCAGGCTTTCTGCTGAGCAGCCACTAGGAGCCACTGGTTAGCTGGAGCTGTGCTCTCTAGACTTGTATGGAAAACTAATTGCCATCTGGTACACAGCCTCTGGGCTGAATGCAGTCACCATTCCTGGAAGCTTTTAACTCCTGAGACAAGTCTAGACTGAGGTAGGACTGTCCTCAGGCTGTCATCAGCCCTTAGGGCAGCTGTTCTCAGGGTAGTGATTTTTCTTTAATCTGTGTCAGCGGTGTACAGTGACTGCCAGACAGAACTGCACTGTGAATAGTGCACAGCCTGTCTCTCCCTGTAATTGATAATAGACACTAGATGGCTGTGAACTCTCCTGTAGAGATCCTGATCCTCATGTTTCCATTTCTCTTGAGTAAACTACAAGGAGTAGGCTTTTCTGGTCACAGAGTATGCATATGTTTAGCTGCCGGATTGTCTTCCCAAGGAACTGTTCCATTCACTGACAGTTGCCTTAGAAACCTGAGTCACACTGTTCTGTACACCTGACAGTAACTGGTGCTGATGCCTTTCTAAGGGACAGTTCTGTGGGTAGGATCTCATCATGGGTCTAATATGCAGCTTCCAGTGAGCATCTTATTGTTTACTTTTTTGGCCATTAATACATCTTCTTTTTAAAAAAAAACTTACATTTTTATTATGTATGCATGCATGCCCATGCGCTTGCATGTATGTCAGGAGATGGAACAAAACTTGCAGGAATCAGTTCTCTCCTCCCTCATGTGGTTCCAGGGATCAAACTCAGGTTGCCAGCCGTGGCAGCAAGCATTTTTGTTGCTGAGACATTTTGCCAGCCCAATATGTATTTTCTGGGGGAAATCTGTTCAAAACTTTTGTCTATTTTTATAGAACTGGGAATTACTTGCCTTTTTCTTTGGGGTTTTATTTTTAATTATTGTGTGTTTGAGCATGTTTCGAGTGTGGACTATGCATTTGTGTGCCCAGATGCCCAAGGAGGCCAAAGGTGTTGGATCCTCTGGAGCTGGAGTTACAGGTGACTGGGAACCATCCATCCCTTGTGGATGCTGGAAACTGAACTCAGGTTTTCTGCAAGACTATTACATGCTCTTAGCCACCGAGCCATCTTTGAAGCCATGTTTTGAGTGTTTTGTTTTGAGTTATGGTCTCTATAATTACCTAGGTAGCTCTGGCTGCCCTGGAACTTGTGTAGACCAGGCTGGCCTCAAACTCAGAGACCGTCTTGCCTCTGCCTCCTAGTTATTTGCCTTTTAATTACTGAGTTGTAGAAGTTTACTGACAAACATTAAGGTTCAAGTTATTTGACAGATTTGAATTTTCAGAGTAATTTCTTTTAGCATGATTTAAAAACCGTTTTAGTGATTCTTTTGTTAAGAAATGTTAAATTTTAACTAAGACCAGTTCATTGGCTTTTGTGTGATGGAATTATAGGTGTGAGCAATCACAGTCAGTTTAGGCTGTGTTTATGTTTAGGTTGGTAACAGTTTCATGTTAGAGTTGTATATGTACAGAGGTCCACCCCAGGTAGTGTTGCTTAGGAACCTTTTTTTAAAGATTTATTTTATATATGTGAGTACACTGTCGATTTCTTCAGACAGACCAGAAGAGGGCATCAGATCCCATTACAGATGGTTATGAGCCACCATGTGGTTGCTGGGAATTGAACTCAGGACCTTTGGAAGAGCAGTCAGTGCTCTTAACCTCTGAGCCATCTCTCTCACACCCCAACCCCCTTTTTGAGGTGGGGTCTCTTGCTGGGACCTGAGGCTTGCCAGTTAGGCCAGTGTTCCTGGTCAGCAAGCTGTAGGTATTTCTGTTTCTACCTCCTAAATGCTGGGATTACAATGGTATGCCCTCATACTTGGCTTTTTATGTAGACGCTGGGGATTGAACTCGGCCACAGGTATGTTCGAGTACTTCACTGACTGAGCCACCTCCCCAGCCCTCTTTATCACCTTTTTAAAAATCAATTTCTACAAAAACTAAAAGATGCCGAGATTGGGTAGCATGTGAAAGTGAACACAGCAGTTGTGAGCTCAGAAGGGTCCAGAATTTTACCCTGCAGCACACTGGCAGGTGAGCCCTCATTCTTCATGATGCTGGCAGAAGACACATACTTCTGGTTCAGAGTCTTCACCTGTGCTTCCTGTTCTGCCTCACCCTTGACTCTCATGGGATGGGATGCATTCCTGGTGGATGCTGCATACTCTGTCTATAAGGCAAGCCTTAGAAACCTCAAGTTTAGCAATTATAATTAAAAATAGTTTTTTGAGGAGGGATCATAGTGCTGGCCAGCATGACCTCAGACTTCTTGGTTTAAGCAGGCCTCTGCCTCAGCTTCTGGAGAAACTGGGACTCCAGCAAGCCCTACCACACAGAGCTCGAGGAACCCCAACGTTTTACAATAGGCTGTCAGCAAATCTTGACCCAGTGGCATAGCTCATCTTTGTAATGCTGGACAGCAAACAAGGTCACACTCTCCCCAATTGAGACTCTGTCTCCTGAGGAGTTTACTCTGCAAACATTCTTGGAAAAGAGAAACCAGGTTAAGAGCTGCCAGCTTTGCTTACCAGATGTGCAAAATGAGCTGGGAAATTGGCTTTCCGCCAAGGTATCTGTACCTGCATCTCAGATTTCTCTGAACCAAGTGTGGTTTTATAGCATGCAGCATACGCACATTTTCCTACGTTTATCCCTCAGTATTGCTTTCTATTTTCATGCTGCTACCAGCATAGCCTCTCCTTGTGCTTATTGTCACCAAAGGCCAGGAGAGAGTATCAGATCCCCTGCAGCTGGAATTACAGCCAGTTATGGGCCACCTAATGAGAGTGCTGGGGACCTAATTTGAGTCCTCTGTAAGAGCAGTGTCCAATCTTAAGTTGACATCTTCTCCAGCCTCATAAATGCAGTTTTAAAAATTGTAGCTTTATTTTCCCAGTATTGTTGACAGAATAAAAATATGTTTGGGAGCCTGGTGGTGGTGGCAGCAGCGGCAGTGGTGGCGGCGACAATGGTGCATGCCTTTAATCCCAACACTCAGAAGGCAGAGGCAGGCGATCTCTGTAAGTTCAGGGCCAGCCTGGTCTACAGAGTGAGTTCCAGGACAGCCAGGGCTACACAGAGAAACTGTGTCTTGAAAAACAAACAGACACCCAAACAAAAAAATCATTTGGTTTTCGTATGCTGGCCTTCAATCCCATCCTACAATTACAATAAATGTAATAGGGTTACTTGGTTACTACTGGTGTTCTGCATAACACAATCATGATTGTTTATAGCTAACCATGTGGTAATATGTCTGTGATTACAGATAACTTTACTTCTCTCTCTTTTCTCTCACCACTAATTCCACAACTCTCATTATTATACACTTGACTAGAACTAGCACAAGACCGAATATTTTGACCTGTTTTGTGGTACTAGAAATCTAACCCAGAGCCACAGCCCAGTCCCTCACTGGGGGATTCTAGGCAGGGGCTCTACCACTGAGCCACACCCTGATCCCCTAACTGGGGGATTCTAGGCAGGGAATTTAGCACTGAGCCATGTGGTAGCCTACGTGTGCCCCCATCTCTGGGTTTTATGCAACGGGGTGTTCCAGTACATCTCAAGCTGGCCATGAACTTTTACTGATTCCTCTTAAGATCTGAAATTGCAGGTGTGGGCTACCATACTCTGCTCCAAAACTGTTTTAAGAAGAAAACTACTTAATATCTTACCAAAGTACTTGATGGGGCTGCATAGTTTTCACAAGCACCCTCACCAGGTTGTAGTTCCTTCTCCTTGCTAGTAGCTCCTGGCACCTCCGGGTAGATGGGAATGCCAGGTGAGCAGTAGAGAGGTAAAGGGACAAGTGGTAGAGGTGGGGGAGGGGACCTTCCTCTATTTGCTGTATCCCAACAGTTTTGTTAACTCTTCTAGTTTCTTCTGAAATACTTGTTTCTGTTTAAGAGGGGGTGTCTTATAGGCCAGGCTATCGTACAGCGTGGCTTTGTAGCCAAGAGTGTTGTTGAACTTCAGGTTCCTCCTGCCCCCATATCCCAAGTGCTGAGAGTATAGGCATGTACCTCTACATCCAACTTTATTATCTGGGTTTTTCAAGGCAGATCCTAGGCTGTAGCGTAGGCTGTCCTCAGACTTCTGGGTCCTACTGTGAGCTTTGGGATGCTGGTTCACAAGTGTGAGCCATCATTGTGGTTTGGAATGTTTATAACAGCAGCATAGCACTACAGAGGTGTTTAGAGACCTTCCCTTTCACGCTGGTCAGAGATGAGTACTGAGATCCAAGCTGGGCTTTGTCCCTGGTTGCAGCATTTCACTCTTTACCTTCCAGGGAGACGGCTCCGTGGGAAGGCCTTCTATAACGTGGGTGAGAAAGTGTACTGCCAGGAGGACTTCCTGGTGAGTCTCCACTGTGCCAAGCTGGGTGGGAGCAGGGCGGGAACCTCCTTCGGACTCACATGCAGACCTGAGGCCATCGACAGTGAGTGCCCCTTTGTCACGTGACGTCCTGGATCCTGTGTCCCCTCTCAGTACTCCGGGTTCCAGCAAACAGCTGACAAGTGTAGCGTGTGTGGACACCTCATCATGGAGATGGTGAGAACCTCTCTAGTCTCCTGGAGTCCCCTACCCTTTTCCTGTTCCAGACCCAGTAGGGCCCTGAGCCATAGCCTCTTGGGGGCAGTGCTGAGTGTCCCACCTGCACTGACCTTTTGATGTCTCCCCAGATTCTGCAGGCCCTTGGCAAGTCCTACCACCCGGGCTGCTTCCGCTGCTCAGTGTGCAACGAGTGCTTGGATGGGGTTCCCTTTACTGTGGATGTGGAGAACAACATTTACTGTGTTAGAGATTATCATACGTGAGTTTCCCCTGCTGGAGCAGTGTGGCCCACAGCATGGCCCTCCCTTCCTCTCTGGTTCTTTTTGTTTTTGTTTTTAAGATTTATTTATTTATTTTATGTATATGAGTACATTGTAGCTGTGCAGATGGTTGTGAGCCTTTATGTGGTTGTTGGAAAGTGAATTTTAGAACTTCTGCCCAACTCTGTCAACTCTAACCCCTCTCACTCAGTCCCTGCTTGCTCTGGCCCAAAGATTTATTTATTATTATTAATAAGTACAGTGTTGCTCTAGTTTTGGTGACAGAAGGGAGATGGGACTCCTTACATCTTGGTAGTGCAGAAAGAAGAGATATTAGGAAGGTACCTGGACTGAGCTGTAACCATTGAGCTCCTTCCCCTAGTGATTCACCTTCACTAGCCAAGCCTGCCTCCAAAAGGCCTCCCCAAATAGCATCATCTGCTGGGAGCACATATTCCAACATGAGCCTGAGCGTGGTTCACATCAAACTAGAAGGGCAGGACAGGGGCATTTGTGCTTTCTCATCCTTCTTCTGGGTAGTCTGGCCACCAGCCCCCCTGCCTTTGTCCCCTGCCTTTGCCTCTTCTTCCTAGTGAGCTCACCTGATTGTCTGGCCTTTTGCTTCTAAAGAGAGAAGGGCCCTAGTGTCACGTGAGCAGCCAAACTGTTTGTATGCTGTGGCTCTGGGCTCCCGGCTGGCAGCTCTGGGCCTGTGCTGCTGCTGAGTTTGGGGTTTGATGCTGCCAGCATTTGTAGTTAGTACTCGAGGTAGAGCAGAGGTCTACCTTAGAGATGGCTTCAGTCTGGATATGAGGGGCCAGAGTATACACAGGAGATGTCTAGAGATCCTGAAGCCATTCTGGAGGAGGCAAATAGGACCTGTATCAGCTGTTTGCACCAAGAAGGCAGAAGCTGCACCAGCCCGTGTCCACACAGCAGGGTGGGTGGGGCAATACCCTTGTCTCTACTCACTCACCTTCTCACATGTCCATTTTCCTCTATTCTTACAGGGTGTTTGCACCAAAATGTGCCTCCTGTGCCCGCCCCATCCTCCCTGCACAGGTAGGAACACTTCATCTGGAAGCAGCAGGTGCCTGACTTCGAGGCTCTGTGTATTCTAGCCTGTTTGGCCTCAGATCCTGGGCCACAGTAGGAGGAGTGGTTGAAGGTGACCATGTCTTACACATTCCTCAGGGCTGAGGAGTATGTAGGCCGTTTGGGCAGGGTGTGGGACAGGTGTGCCCTGGGTGAATTAAGGAAGCAGCTGCCTGCTTCTAGCTTGTCCCACTGCCGTATTCCATTACCTGTAATAGGGAAAGGGCTGCTTGCCTGGCTAGTTTGGTCCTGCAGTGGATGTTGCGTGGCATAGGGCCAGCAGAACAGATGAGAGGCCTTGGCCTATGTACTTCTTAATTTTGGGTCCTTCTGCATGAACTATATGTGTTCAAGTCAGCTTCCTGAGGAAACAGGGCTGGTAGTGGGAGTCCCTGGCTCTAAAGAAGTGAAGATAAGGGGAGCTGGAGAGATGGCTCAGCGGTTAAGAGCACTGACTGCTCTTCTAGAGGTCCTGAGTTCAATTCCCAGCAACCACATGGTGGCTCACAACCATCTGTAGTGGAATCTCATGCCCTCTTCTCATGTGTCTGAAGACAGCTGCAGTATACAAATGTACATACAATAAATAAATAATTCTTAAAAAAAAAGAAGTGAAGATAGTGTGTGAGCCAGTGCCCATGTGACTTTCTTATTGTCACATGCCGGGTCGGGGAAGATGCCCAGTGCACATGAATATTCATTCTTGGACATCTGCCAGCGTACCGTGTCTACCGACAGTGGCACATTGTAGAGAGGTGTGTCTTAATGGACAGATCATAGTGCTCCAGGTCCAGGAAGAACATCTGTGAACCCTGCCTTTTTCTCCAGGGCTGTGAGACAACCATTCGTGTGGTGTCCATGGACAGAGACTACCATGTGGAGTGTTACCACTGTGAGGTAAGCCCCAGGCTCCCAAACCCAGGTACCACAGCCTGTCCTACACACTGTTGCCCATTTCACTCTGGGTGTCCATGGACCCTCTCTTGTGGCTTCTGTTCCAAACCTGCCCAGCAAGCTTTTCCTTTCTTGTGGACACATGCTCTGCCTGTACCCATTTTTCTTTCAGATAGTCACAGTTTTAGTAGGTGGGATTATTTAGGAGAATGGATGGGAAAATAGACTTGACAGTGTCCACATGAGGCAATGTGTGCTGTTGGAGGGGGTTGTCAGAACCTTGGAAAATCAGTTTTCTTGGAGGAGGTAACACCCAGGCTAAGATTTGAACAGGGAATAAGAATTAGCAGATTGAGGTAGTGAAAAGTTAGTGTGTGTGTGTGTGTGTGTGTGTGTGTGTGTGTGTGTGTATGTGAGAGAGAGAGAGATTTTATGTTGCTGGTGAAACTGCCAGAGGTTGGAATAGAGGCCATGGAGGCTGCAGAGTCCCGACTTCCCTAGGGCAGCAGCGGGACAAAAGACAGCAAGATTCTACTGGAATTTTTGTTTTGTTTTTGACACAGAAACTCTATATAACCTAAGCTGGCTCAGAACTTGGTTGAGTAGCTCAGGCTGGCCCAAAACTTGTCTCTAGTTTTTCAAGACAGGATTTCACTGTGTAGCTCTGGCTGCCCTAGAACTTGATTTCTAGCTCAGGCCGGCCTCAAACTGGGAGATCTACCTGCCTCTGCCTCCTGAGTGCCGGGGTTAAAGGTGCCCAGCCCTAGAACTTGTACTCTTAACTGAGTGCTGGGTTTACAGGAGTGTGCCTCCATACCCAGCTTGCCAATAATCCCACCATTCAAGATGCTAAGACTGTAATATTGCAAGTTCTAAGCTAGGTAGGCTACATATCAACCCTGGCTTACCAAACAAAATTACATGTAATTATGGAAGAGGTGGAGTTACAGGGAGGCACCCATGAGGAAGCAGGTTGAGTCGAGGACTTTGGTAGGAGACTGGGTATGGCAGTATAGGAGATGAAATGTGTCCATCAAATTCTTCAGAAGACGACATGCTGTCAGTACCTGTTACTGTAACAGACCCCGAAGTCACCAACTTAACAAGTGAACGTTCATTTAGCTCAGTTTTAGGGTTTATCCCATCATGGTGGATTGGCTACCTTGATCTGGCCCTATGGTGCACCAAAGCTGCTTACCTCATAACTGGAATGAAAAAGAGTAAGGCAGAGAGGGGCTGGAGAGACCTTTGAGATGGCTCAGCAGGAAAGGACATCTGTCTTAGTTAGGGTTTATTGCTGTAAGAGGACACCACGACCAAGGCAACTCTTCTAAAGGCAAATATTTAACTGAGTGGAGCCTGAGCACAGGAGGCCTCAAAGCCCACCTACACAGTGACACACTTCCTCCAACAGGGCCACATCTCCCCCATAGCCAAGCTTTCAAACATATGAGTCTATGGGATGCTAAACCTATTCAGATCACCACATCGTACTCCCTGGCCTCCACAGGCTTGTAGCCATAATATAATGCAGAATGCATTTTGTTCAACTTCATAATTTACCAGAGTCTCAAAAGTGTTTAAAAGTCCAAAGTTTCTTCTGATATTCATATAATCTTTTATCTGTTAATGCTCTATAAAGTCAAAACCAAAAATACAAAAGCAGATAATTCCAATATCACAAGATATACATTAGCATTCCAAAATACAACAGGAAATACTAGACCAACCAGCTGGATCTCCATGTATGATGTCCAACTCCTTTCATCTTTGTTGACTGCAACACAATTCTTTCTTTTGAGCTGGTTCCACTCCCTGTTAGCAGCTTTCCTCAGATACCATGGCTCTGGCAGCTCTAACATCTTGGGGTCTCCAAGGCAACTTCAACTTGACAACTTCTTGTCCCAGTGTTTGGGATCCACACGTGATCAGGGCTCTAATGCAGCACTCTCTGTTCTGGATGACCTCACGTCACTGCTGCTGCTTGCTGTTCTTGGTAGTCTGCACGTGGTTCTGGGGTCTCCCGTACACTGGGGTCTTCCCCTGAAACTAGGCTGCACTTTCACCAGTAGCTTCTCATAGGCTCTCTTCATAGTGCCAAACCTCAGCTTCTTTGCATGACCCCTTCAGTCCTGGGCCGGAGGCTTCACCAATTGACCAAGCCTGCTCAGTCAGTCAACAGGGTCTCGAGGGAGGGAGTGAGGATGAAAGAAAAAAGACAGTCAGACCACACAATAGCATGACTCCAGCAAGCACTGAAGCAAGTTCATTTTTTTTTCCCAAGGTGCTTTTATACCATTCATGTAAAAAATAGGGTCAGTTCTTAGTCTAGGAACCAACAAGGCATAAAAGTCCGGTGATCACTGTATCTAGGGACTTATCAAGATGATCAAGACATTTCTCAACTGTATTTTTCTTGAGCCTACTTTCTTGTCCTAGCCCTGTATCTAGGGACTTACCAAGATGATCAAGACATTCCTCAACTGTATTTTTCTTGAGCCTACTTTCTTGTCCTAGCCCAATGTAAATATTCTCACCAGTTTCCTAAAAGCAGCACAAAAAGCTCTCCACAACCAATGACCTTCCCTGGCCTCTCACAGTGCCAAGCCTCAGCTGCTGTCTATGACTCCTTTTTGCCTCTTGCCTTCAAAACCAGTACCAGCTGGGTGATTCTTACACATCACCACATCCAGGTACAGCATGAGGTACAATCCTGGCTATCTCTGGAACACAGCTCCTTTGTGCTCCCAGAAAATACTTGCCAGAAGTTTTCACCTCAGTGATTCTGGTCTCTTCTTAGTCATTGATAATTTCTTAGGTTCAGCTAACCCCTTCCACTCTTGACCCTAAAGCCAAAGCCATATGGCTGAAGCTGCTGAGTTCTACTGCTTGTTGGGGGTTGGAACATGGCCCCTTGTTCTATTTCATCTCATTCAGAGATCTGTATGGTGTGTTGCCTGAATGTTGGGACTAAAGGTGTATACCACCATGCTGGGACCTAGGCTTTTCTTTACTTGGAATTTGCTCTGTACCAGGCTGGCCTTGAACTGAGAGATCTGCTTGCCCCTGTCTTCCTGGAATTAAAGGTGTATTCTCCCATTTCTGGATTCTAGTTCACTCTAGATATAGCCATCACAATCCGTCCCTTGTCAGTTTGACACACAATCATATCTCCTTATGTCCAAATGAGAACAATAACCAGACATGATAGAACTGTCCCTCGTACAACTGCAAATGCATAAACAATAAGCTTAGGAGGGTGGGATTTTGCCCTGAAGGCCTTTAATCTGCCTATCTCCTTGAACACAGTATTCAGCTCCATTCTACTTCCTAGTAACCCTTAATACTTGAACCATACATTTTGTATTTTTCTTTTTCTTTTTTTAAAGATTACTTATTTCATGTATGGGCACAATTATAGCTGTCTTTAGACACACCAGAAGAGGGCATCAGATCCCACTACAGATGGTTGTGAGCCACTATGTGGTTGCTGGGAATTGAACTCAGGACCTCAGTCAGTGCTCTTAGCTGCTGAGCCATCTCTCCAGCCCTGTATTTTTCTTTTCTATTTTTGCTATATTTGATCAAAATGCTCTTTGTAAGAATAACTGACAGGACAGAGGCTGTTTTGAGATTTCCTTTCTCATTGTAATTAATCTAAATCTTTTCATTTTAGCCTTCGACACTCTTTGGACAAGGGCAAAAAGCAGCCACATTCTTCACCAAAATATCACAAGAATGATCTCTAGGCTGCATACTGAAATTCTCCACTGAAACTTTCTAAGCCAATCCTGCAGAGTTCAAATCACCCCCAGCACCATTGTCTTCCATATTCCTTCCAGGATAGCCTCACTTAAAGCATTCTACCACTTTCCATGTCCAGTGTCCCCAAATCCATATTCCTATAAACAAAAACATGGTCAGGCCTAGCACAGCAATACCCCAGTCCCTGGTTCCAGCCTCTGTTTTAGTTAGGGTTTTCATTACTGTGAAGAGATACCATGACCAAGGCAACTTTTATAAAGGCTTTTAATAACTTTTAATTGGGACTGGCTTACAGTTTCAGAGGTTCAGTTCATTATCATCCTGGGGGAAGAAAGGCAGTGTCCAGGGAGACACTGTGCTCGAGGAGCCAAGAGTTCTACATCTTGATCCAAATGTACTGGGTGGAGCCTGAGCATAGGAGCCCTCAAAGCCCACCTACACAGTGACACACTTCCTCCAACAAGGCCACATCTACTCCAATAAGGCCATACCTCCTAATAGTGCCACTTCCTGTGGCCACATATTCAAGAACATGAATGAATCTATGGGGCCACCGGAGCTAGTAAGTCTTAGGATCTGATTTCAATCCTCAGGACCCACATGTAGGAAGAGAAAACTGATTTCTACAAGTTGTCCTCTGACCTACACAGGCATGCCATGGCATACCCACACTCAGACAAATAGCACGTGCGCGAAAAAACAACAACAAAAAAAGTCAAAGTTCCCAAAGAGACCCATTGAGGATATAACCCCCAAAGACCCAAAATCTCTTCAGTGGTTCAACCACTTCCTCCATGGACAAGAGACCAAGCCTCCTTTTTCTTGTTTCTTTGGTTATTTGAAAGAGGGTCTCACTGTGTGGCCCTGCTTGTCTGTGTATCTGCACTAGGCACAGATCCTGAGTATGCTGTTCGTACTCTGTTGTTGAGCTAGATCTCCAGCCTTTGGATTATTTTGATAAGCCCAGGCTGGACTCAAACCCAGTCACCTACTTCAGTCTCCTGGGGTCACAGTCTGATAAATGTGCTGGGAATTTTGTCCTTTGAGGCATCATGCTATAAAGCAGTGGCTGGCCTGGAACTTGAATTTTTTTTTTTTTTTTTGTTCAAGACAGGTTTTCTGTGTGTAGCCCTGGCTGTCCTGGAACTCACTCTGTAGTCCAGGCTGGCCTCAAACTCAGAAATCTGCCTGCCTCTGCCTCCCAA
>NC_034590.1:7067720-7069171 GCF_900095145.1 Mus pahari | reverse complement strand
AGAGTGAGTTCCAGGACAGGCAGGTATAGAGAGATCCTGTTTCAAAAACAAAAAAACTCCAATAGCTTATTAGGCTGAGCCCACAGTTACTACCCATCCATGCCCTTTCCCTGAGACTAGACCTGCCCCAACCCCATTGTCCCTTCGGTGAGGATTCCCTGCCTCCTGCTTGCTGGGGTTCAGAGTTGTGCTTTGCCTTTTTCAGGACTGTGGGCTGCAGCTGAGCGGGGAGGAGGGACGCCGCTGCTACCCCCTGGAGGGGCACCTGCTCTGCCGTCGATGCCACCTGAGGCGCCTTGGACAGGGCCCACTCCCCTCGCCTGCTGTGCATGTGACTGAGCTCTGAGAAGCAGCATCAGGGAGAGAGGAGAGAAGTGACTCACGCTCCTCCTCACCCCACCCCTCCAGCTGCTGTCCCTTCCGCAGGGGCCGGACCCCCGCAACAGAGAAGCATTTCTATTTATTCACCTTCTGTGCCTCAAGTCACTTCCCCTGCTGGATTCCAGGACACCCACACCATAGACTACCTTCCTCAACCGGTCTTGGCTCCCATGGCAGGGATTGGAGGGCCTTGGAGCCGGTGGGGACAGGTGCCTTATTTGTGTGTGACCACAGAGCCAGGGAGCATCGACAACCTGGGACATACCACGATTTGGCCTTGATGGGTATTTTCAGCTGCAGTTCTCTGCCTCTCTGAATCCTGGCTTGGGGTGCTTTTCCAGCATCCACAGTCTCAGAAGACCCAGGAGCAGAGGGGGATGGGGCGCATCAGGGGGCTCCCTACAGACCCTGCCAGGGAACATCTGTGCACACTGTATCAGGCTCCACTACCAAAGCGTATGATTTGACTTAAATTAAGTTTTTTTTCCCTTCTGGAGGATGTTTGCATTTTCTTTAAAAGAATATAGTTTTCTTCTAAAAACTTGGACCATGGTGGTTATTCTCATTCACAGCAGACTTGCTCATGGAAACACATTTGTATACCGTGTAGTTAGTGTTATGAAATATAATTGGCAGGGAGTAGGGTCGGTGGAGTGCCTGGCGGGCCCATGCCAAGGGCTCCCTGAGAAATCACACCAAGTAACAGATCGGGTATAAAGGGGTTTATTCAGGGGAAGGGAGGGGAGTGAGGGCCTGGAGAAGGGGTAGAGGCAGAGGAGTGAGCATGTACATAGGCAGGCAGATGGGAGCAAGCCATGAGGGCAGAGGAGTGAGCATGTACACAGGCAGGCAGGTGGGAGCAAGCCATGAGGGCCGAGGAGTGAGCACATACACAGGCAGGCAGATGGGAACAAGCCATGAGGGCAGAGGAGGACAGAAAGGGAGAGACTGATGGGAACCGTTAGCTGTCGCTAGCTATTAGCTGTTGCTTTGTTCATTTTCATTTTCTCTAATCATTATTACAGAGTTTAAAGTTTGTGTGTGTGTGTGTGTGTGTGTGTGTGTGTGTG
>NC_034590.1:7059182-7067575 GCF_900095145.1 Mus pahari | reverse complement strand
AGAGAGAGAGAGAGAGAGAGAGAGAGAGAGAGAGAGAGAGAGAGAGAGAGCGCGCGCAAGCCAGCAACCTGGAGGCGGGCCCCTGGGAGGAGCCTAGCTGAATCGCCTCTCACCTAAGTTCAGGTGGTAAGAACTTTGTAGTTTTAACTGTTTTTGCATAAATTGTAGAATCTGTCTGCATTTTGTTCAGATTTCAGTGTGGACTTGTGCGTCAAGAGTTAAGGGAACAGACAGGGCAGATGTAAATTAGATGTTCTTTGGAGACGAAATACTCCCTGAGCACTGGAAGTACTGAAGAGAGTTGGCAGCTGCTCAGTGGTGTCATTGAACACGTTCCTCCGAGAGGGTTAGCTGAGGCAGGGAAGGCCCATTGTACAGTAGGAGACCCCACACTGTAGGCAAGGAGCCTGAAGGGGAAAAGGAAGAGAACAGAAAGTACCAACATGCCCTTTTCTCTGCTCCCTGATCTACCATCACCCCAACTGCCATCCCACCATGCCATCCCTTGCTATGTTGGACTGACACTTCTGGAGGCTGAGGCCAGATGAGCCTTTCCCCCTCTAGGCTGTCTCTGTGAGGTATTTGATGCTCAGTGATCTCACTCACAGGAGCTGAACAAGCCAAGTCTCCAGCTGATTCATTGCACTTAGCCTGATTCCCTGTGGGTGGCAGGCAATGCTTCTTTCTCCATTTTTAAAAAATGATTTATTCTTATTCAGTTTTTGTCTTTATTTTCCTGTATGTATGTGTGTGACCAGCATGCCTGTGAGATGCCTTGTGGGTGCTGGTAACAGAACTCCTGTCCTCTGCAAGGTCGTTGGGTTAAATTACCGCTATATTTTTGTGCCTATAAGCAGTTCTGCTATGAACATGGATATTGCAAACTGTCCCTTTGAGATCCCACGTATTTATTTATTTATATATTTATTGAGTCAGTTAATTCCCTATGTATTTGGTGTGTGACAAAACTTTTCCTGGGGAGAAGCACCACACAATGTCTATTCACCTCAAATAGGGAACCTAGACAGACCAAAGTAAGGAAATCCAACTTGGTGATTCCATGAGTTTTATTGGGGTTACTTACAGGAGTAGGAGTTACTTGCAGGAGCTAAACTGACTCAAAGACAGCTGCACCACCAAGGCCTCCCCTAGCCCCCAGCTTTGCCACAAAGCTGGGAAACCTGGAACATACCTAACAGCATGCAGGTAGCTCGGCCATTGGACTCTCAGCTTTTCTTGCTTACTTAGGCATACTGATTGTTTTAGGAACTTCCTAAAGCTATTTTGAGTTGTGTACCTTCCTGCTTAAGGAACTTCCTGCAGACTGGAATAGTTCAATCTTGGAGGAAGTTGTTATACAACAGTAGTTTGTTATACAACAGTAGTTCTGGCTGTTCTGAAATTCACAGTGTAGACCAGGCTGGCCTTGAACTTTCAGAGGTCTGCTTGTCTCTGTCTCCCAAGTGCTGGAATTAAATGTGTGTGTCCACCACACTGCGCCTCACTCACTTTAAGTCTTTCTTACATTAAAAAAATACTGTTTGGCCGGACGTGGTGGCGCACGCCTTTAATCCCAGCACTCGGGAGGCAGAGGCAGGCGGATTTCTGAGTTCGAGGCCAGCCTGGTCTACAGAGTGAGTTCCAGGACAGCCAGGGCTACACAGAGAAACCCTGTCTCGAAAAACCAAAAAAAAAAAAAAAAAAAAAAAAAAAAATACTGTTTGAGGGCTGGAGAGATGACTCAGTGGTTAAGAGCACTGTCTGCTTTTCCAGAGGTACTGAGTTCGAATCCCAGCAACCACATGGTTACTCATGACCATCTGCAGTGGCATATGATACACTTTTCTGGTGTGTCTGAAGACAGCTAAAGTGTACTCATATAAATAAGTGAATTAAAAAAAAAGAACCATTTTTTTTTAAAAATACTGTTTGAGTGTGTATGTATGTGTATGAATCTGCATGGCAGGTTGCATGTGTGGAAGCTCAAGGACAACTTGTGGAGTCAGTTCTCTCATTCCACCCTGTGGATCCTGGGGATCGCTTTCAGGTGGTTGGGCTGGGTGGCAAGGACCTTTTTACCCATCAAGCCATCTCACTGGCTGTTGTGTGACACTACGCCTGGGAGGAAGTAAACAGGGATTCATTCACTACAGATAGGAGTCAATGGCAAAAGTACGGATACCATGGAAGTCCAATTGGTGACCCACTGAGTTCTGGGGTTAATCACAGGAATACGGGAGAGGGGTTGCTGACAGGAGCAGAGATGACTCAAAGACAGCCGCAACACCAACACTCCCCAGCATGGATAACAGCTCACAAAGCTGAGAGCCTGGAGTACACCACACAGCCTGCAGGGAGTCCGTGTGTTGGCTTGGATGTCAGACAGAGAAAGCTCTGGAAGGTCAGATAATCCTGATTCCTTCTGACCCCAAGTGGGTGGTTCTGACTCTACAAGCCAGACAAAGCAACCAAGAAGTGGAAGGGACAGTAGCTTATGTCACTCTGGAGCAAGTCCCCAAAGAACTGTGTGGGAGGGGAGCACCTGTGCTCTAGTGAGCATAAACTGTCACTCATGTCCTGCTCAGACTTTGAGCTCTCACATATGACACCAGCAGGCTCACGGAGTGCTATGAAACTATCTGTTTACGACCAAGCCTACCCAATCCATCTGGTACCAATCTCCAGGAAGCTCAGGAGTCTTAGGTTTTGCAGTGCTTCGATTAAGGACAGGGCCTGCAGAAACTGTGTGCCTAGCTGTGCACCAGACAGAGAAGCTCTGCTTTTTTTTAAATGTATAAACAGAAGCATGGTAGAATAGCTTCCTGTCACCCACATGTATATTGAGGAGAGTTAGGTCCCTAGACCACCCTTAGCTCCTAGAAGGCAGGAGGCCTCCTTCAGAAGGAAGCTCTGGGGGGCTGGTGAGATGGCTCAGTGGGTAAGAGCACCCGACTGCTCTTCCAAAGGTGCAGAGTTCAAATCCCAGCAACCACATGGTGGCTCACAACCATCCTTAACAATATCTGACTCTCTCTTCTGGAGTGTCTGAAGACAGCTACAGTGTACTTACATATAATAAATAAATAAATCTTAAAAAAAAAAAAGGACACTCTGGCTAGACACTGGTGAGTTGAAGGCCTAAAAGGGGGCAGGGGAAGAAGGGGAAGGGAAGATAGCCCACATCCAGCCAGAGTTCCTCCTCTGCTCCGGGCAGGTAGACATGGGAGGGCTGCCAGATGCTTTCCACTTGGCCCTGGATGGGCATCTAAGACACTGACACCACTTGACAGGGGGTGGATGAGGGGCAGCCCCCAACCAGGTGCCCTGGGATGACACCCTGAGCCCTGGGGTTACAGGAGAGAGGGTTGAGGGAAAGTGGATCCCACTCAGATGAGAGCCTGCGCAGCGGGCCTTGATGAACAGAGACAGTCTATGATCTTGAGCTTTATTATAGAAAGGCAGGGGGAAAGAGAAGACATAAAAGAGAGAGAGAGAGACCAGCTGTGGCCAAGAGGAGAGAAGGGAGAAAGATAAAGAGAGAAGAAAGGCTAGAGAGTAAGAGGGAGAGAGGGAAGGAGAGAGGAGAGTAAGGGGAGTAAGAGGAGTAAGAGCAAGAGAGTGAGGTGGGGCCAAGCAGCCCTCGTACTGTGTGCTGTAATCTTTACTGTTTCTAGGTAACTGGGAAGGAGTCTAGCCTGAAGGTCAGAAGCTTGGGATATGGCCTATGTGACTATTAACCATGCTTCTCTGTGGGGGCTGACGGGGTGGTAACTTCGACAAGAGCCAGGGTTCCAGGAGACATGAGAGAACTACTTCCGTCCCATGTAGGTGAATTATTACCATCGGATCCCGGGCTTCAACATCTAGTCTCAACTGGAATCCAGGCTGTCTGTGCATAGCTCAATGCCACACACGTAGACCACCCTTAGCTCCCAGGAGGCAGGAGCCCTCCTTCAGAAGCAAGCTCTGGCTAGACACTGGTGAGTTGGAGGCCTGGGTCACAGGCCTCAGGCCGCAGTCTATGCAAGATGGCCTCCTAATGTGCTGTTTGGTTTGAATCTGGTTCCTTGTGTCCTCTAAGATTTCCTGTGCTGGAAACTTAGTTCTCATCATAGGGTCTCAAGATATGACGTAATGGAGAAGCATGAGACAACTGGAAAGGTGATTGGATAGATCCCTGTGGTGTTGCCATGGGAAGGGACAGATGCTATAGACTGGGTTAGTGCTGGAGACAACCCACACACTGACTTGGCTTCGTGATTAGTGCTATTTACTGTGTCTCTGCTGGTGACAAGATCCTCAACAGAGGCTAAAAAATGAGGCTGCAGGACTATGGACCTGGAGCCTTCAAAATGATTAGTTTTTCTTTATAAATACTCAGCCATGGTTGTCTTATCACAGCCTTATGAAGAAGCAAAATACCCTTTACTCTTTTCAGCACATACTCTGTAATGAGAGCATGTACATGTTTGGCCTTCCATCAGTCTCTGCATCATTAGGAATGTGTGTGTGTGTGTGTGGGTGTATATATATATATATATATATATATATATATATATATATATATATATATATATAGTGTATGCCTGGTGGTGTGAGCCTGGGACCCATGAGAGGACATGGCTCATTGATGAATATTAGGGACACGGCCTTAGGACTGGCCACAGGGCAACTATTTGGTGACTGGTGTGGGAAAGGACTTCCTGCGGTGTCCATGGAGCAGAGCCACATGACAGGTTCTAAAGCTGTAGGACCCTGGGTCCCCACTCAGTGTAACACCCAGTGGGGAAGTAACTGGGTTCAGAACTGGGTAAGTTCTGACATTAGGATAAAATGAGTTCTGGTTCTGGCCAGGTCACACACTGATTTCCAGGCTGAACTTGTGTTCACAGTGAGGGACAGGAAGCCTTAGAGATAGGTAGTTTTATTTTTGTTTTCTAGATGGGATACACTGTGACTCACATACAATGCACAACTGGCTCATGCCCCCAACAGTGGGGAGCAGGGACAGATTCTGCTATTTAGAGCTTGTGTGGTCCTCAACAGACCCTTGGTATTCCTAGTCCTACCCAGTTCCATGTTCCTGGGGAGTTCAGTCTGGGAGATCATGTATGTGCCCTGTGGACCCTGTGCCATGAGGGTGACAGATACTCAGGTGTAGTGACTATGGTCTCTTAGCATTCTCTAATGCATTCTGCAGGACGTTTTGGCAGCACTTCAATTGATTGGTGGCACTTCAAATTCCCACTGGTTCTTCCTGGGGTATCCTTCAACCCAATCAGACCCAACCTCGAATCCAAAAATCCAGGCTTCCAAGTGAATTGCAAGGCTTTTATTGTTGGACTCCTGTTTTTAGACACCTGGGGGGGAAGGGTTTTGGCTTGCTGCATCTATGCTGGTGATCAGACAAGTGGCTTCCTTGAGAGCAAAGTTGTAGCCATCAACATGTCGGGCTGGCTTTTATTTTTTCCTGCAAAGAGAAAGCCAAGCAAGACCTCAGAAGTAAAGAAAACCTCATGCCCTACTGACCACACTTGGGGATGCCTCCTGGGAGGAACTGCTTTCTGTTTGCAATAGCTTTTGAGTCTGATCAGGGCTAGGGAGTCTTGTCTCTAACCTGTTGAGACAAACTCTGTAAAGAGCCTCCAACCAGGCAGATGGGAGAAGTGACCTTGTGGGGCACCATAGGTACAAGTGGGACAGAGTGGGGAGGAACTGACAGGGCTCCATGTAAGCCTGTGGGCAGCTGGGACCCCATAAGGGAACTGACTCCTGTTACATGATGATGACCCTCAGATATCTGTAGCTGACACAATGACTTATCCTATCAGTTCTTGGGACAAAAGTGGGTTCAATTTAATTCTACCCTTGAATGTCCCAGGCCTGGAGTCAACACAGTGGCCTTGGAGGTGCACAGAACAGGAAAACAAATGAGTGTTTTTGGGGCTGGAGTGGTACGCTTGAAAAGTTAGGATAAAAGACCCAGGCTGGAGAAGGTTGCCAGGCCCCAAGATTGTGTAGTTAGACTTGGGAGGCTGTGTCAGGAAGGCTGAGAGAGGCCAAACTCGGGCAGGGATCTAGTGTGTCTTGGCTGAGTTGAGCAGCCAGGCCCAGCTCAGGCAGCCTGAGTGTCCCTTCCTGCCCCATCCTCCTGACATCCTCAATCAGGTGTGTCACTTTTCTGGATTCACAGAGAAGCTCCCGAGTGGGGGAGAAGTACAAGCCTTGCCCTTAGCAAGACACTTAGAGACTCACGATAAGACTGATTGCCTGATCCTTGTCTTCCTCTGTCAATGTCCTATCGACACATTTCTTGATATTTGCAGCATTTTCCAGTACATTAGGGTAATCATTGAATTGTCCCAGGTACTCAACATACTCTTCTGGAGTCCCCTCGAAAAATATATCAACTTTTTTATCTAAAGCTGGGCAAAGGCCACAATCTGGAACACAAAGACAAGGCACACCCCCTTGAAAGACAGGCATCAGCACACCCCAGGGGATAGAGGGTGTGAGAGCCTGGCGTGCCCGCATCCCCGACAACCACACAGAATACCCACCTCCCCCTGAAGTCAGGAGCAGGGCAGCCCCTAGCAGCAAGAGAGCACCAGCGAGCTTCATGGTAATGGCGGCAGGTGCTCCTGCTCAGCTTGGTCCCCTTTTATAACTGCCCTGGTCTGCTCAGTGGGCAGGGACGGACCCATGTCTGTGCCCCTCCAGGCCACTCCCAGGATGTCTTGGAACTTCCTGGGGCTGTGTGTTTGTGTCATGGGGAGGTGTGTATTTTGGCAATACAATAAGATCCTGGACAACATCCTGGCTCAGCCTGGTCCCATTAGCAGTGATTGTCTTAAGGTCACACGTCATGTAATGGCCAAACGAAGGTATGACTAGGGAAAAGGTCAAATGGTCTCTCAATCAGAGCACCAGAAGTGAGGCCCATGTTACCCTGTCACACTGGGGACCTCACTGTCAGTGTCTAGACAAGCCAGATCTCAGACCACTGTCCATGTGACCCCTCCCCTGTCTTTGTTCTGTCCCTGTCTTCCATTTGCTTCTTTTCTTCCCTTGAACCAGTCTCTTCAACCCAAACTCCTCCTGCTGTTGTAGGCAACCTTCAACTTGACCTTTATGCTATTGTTTGATGGTACTTTGAGATAGGGGCTGTCTACACAGCCCAGGCTGTTCTGGAACTATGTAGACCAGGTTAGCCTTGACGCACAGAGGTCTTTGTGCCCCTCTCCCATGTGAATGCTGAAATCAAAGGCAAGCACTGGCTCATCTGCCTAAACTTGACCTCTTCACCCCTTGGTTAAGGTTTATGTTTTGTGTTTTCAGGTTTTCTTTCTTTGTCTTTTAAGATTTATTTATTTATTTTCATTCATTCATTCATCATTCATTCATTCATTATGTATGTGAGTACACTGTAGCTGTACAGATGGTTATGATCCTTCAAGTGGTTGTTGGGAATTGAATTTTTAGGACCTATGGTCACTCTGATCAACTCTACTCGCTCACTTCCTGCTTTCTTTGGCCTCAAGGATTATTTATGATTCTACACAAGTACACTGTAGCTGTGTTCAGATGTGCCAAAAGAGGGCATCAGATCTTATTAGAGGCAGTTATGAGCCACCATGTTCTTGCTGGGATTTGAACTCGGGACTTTCAGAACAGTCAGTGCTCATACCCACTGAGTCATCTCTCAAGCCCTCTTTTTTTTTTTTTTCTTTTTCTTTTTTGACACAGGATTAGTCTTGAGCTCATAACCCTCCTGAGAAAGGTGTGTTTGTGTTTGTGTGTGTGCTTGTGTGTGTGTGTTTGTGTTTTTGTAGTGGATCCAGCTTTCCTTGGGGCTGGTGGTAAACATTGTCAAAATCTGTTAGCTACCATGATTCACACCTTTGCTTCCATCTCTTAGGAGGCAGAGGCAGGAGGATCTCTGTGAGTTAGAGGTCAGCCTGGTCTACACAGAGAGTTCCAGGCCTGCCCGAATTACACAGAGAGATCCTGTTAATGACCACCATTAGTGTGTTCATTAAGTTCACACTGCAAATGCCTCGTAGTCATTGTCTCATAACTAAACAAGGGTATTTCAGTTTGGAGTGACCTGGCCCCCTACCTGGGCACTGCCAGACTGTGTTGCTGCTCTAGCTACTCTGACTGTTGGTCAACAAGCCAGCATGAGGGCCATTCTGAATATCCTACAGCTCCTCTGGAAAAACTGGAGTCCAATCTCAGCTGGTTTCCCCAGCTCCTGAACATTCAGTGTCAGTCCTTCTGTGCCAGTGTATCCAGAGGAGTTTTGCTACCACAGAATTCCATCTCTACCTAGGACGGAGGTAGCAAAGGGATCGTTGTGAGGAATGCTTAGGGGAAAGGCTGAGGTAGGCTCC
>NC_034590.1:7055044-7058742 GCF_900095145.1 Mus pahari | reverse complement strand
ACTCCACCAGGGTCTAGAGGCACCCCACTGCTGAGTGCCAAGGAGGCCTGGTTTTCTGTCCATGCTGTGCAGGAGGCTTCACTGCAGGTAGGCCTCTGGGTCCCATGCTAGTGTGAGGACTGCTCACCAGAGGGTACCCCTGCTGCCTCTACCAGCTGTTGGGATTGTCTTCCTGCTGCTGTGTATTCAAATGCTAAGTACTGGAACCCATGATTTGGACTCACCCCACCCTCCAATTCTTTGGTGATCTGGTAAGCAAATTCTCACATATACCAAATGTTGCTTTGTAAACATTGCTTATCTTATTCTTGGGTCAAATAAGTGTGTCTGACAGCCAATAACTGGAGAGGAGAGAGGTATTCTTGGCTTTGTTTACTGGGCTTAGGGTCACTAGTAGGGATCTTGAGGAGAGAGGAGGAGGCCACCGTGAGGCCTGATGGCTCATGAGCATGTAAACAGGAGCAGTGGACCATGAGCACAGGCTAATGAAGCAGAAATAACCTTGGGTGAGACTTAAACAGGATATAACATGGTGCTGTCTTAGTCAAGGTTTCTATTCCTGCACATACATCAAACATTATCTTCCGAGCTCCTACACAACGTCTCACAGAACTCTTAACTCTGAATGGATCTTCTGGCCCAAAGTTCCAAAGCCCTTCCATAGTCCTTCCCAAAACCTGGTCAGGTTGTCACAGGAATACCCCACTTGCTGGTACCAATTTGTCTTAGTCATGGTTTCTATTCCATCATGACCAAGAAGCAAGTTGGGGAGGAAAGGGTTTATTTGGCTTATATTTCCATACTGCNGTTCATCACCAAGGAAGTCAGTACTGGAACTCAAGCAAGCCAGTAAGTAACATCCCTCCATGGCCTCTGCTTCAAATCCTACTTCCTGACCTGCTTGAGTTCCAGTCCTGCCTTCCTTGGTGATGAACAGCAATGTGGAAGTGTAAGCCGAATAAACCCTTTCCTATACAACTTGCTTCTTGGTCATGACGTTTTGTCCAGGAATAGAAACCATGACTCAGACAGGTGCCTATGGTTTAGATATAAGTTAGAATAGCTCAGAAACTGCCCAATCTAGGCTTTCAGATCTTCAAATGAAATCCCAAGCCGCTGTGACTTTTACAGAGGGTAGCTAGAATGTATACTTCATTTACAGCCAGCTTTTGTGCACTGCTATTACATATGTTGGGCAAATCAAAAGGCCAAAGCCAGCCCCAGAGGGCATTCCCATGTCCAGGCACAATTTCTGTCTTTGTGAATAAGTTGGTGTCAAGAGAAAACTTGAGGGTTCATTGGAGAGTCAGTTGTGTTGGATGGTGTTTTGCTGGAGCAAAGATGTGAAGGAGGGTGTTCCTGAAGCAAACAGAGGTGAAAGGCAAACACAGACTCGTGAAGGAATATTTGCCTGAAGCAGACACAGGTGAAAGGATTTTCAGTTACAGCAAGTGTGTGAAAGCTCATGTGAAGAAGCATCTTTTGATAATGACACACATGTATTGGTCCGACTTACACTGTGTAGTTGAGCTCCATTTGTCAGGACTCCATAGAGAGCAAGGTACCAAAAACCCCTCCAGTGGTGTGTTGTAGTTTCTTTCTGCAGACTCTGGTAGATTGGCAGTGATGTCGGCTGAGGCACACACACATCTGACACAGGACCTGTGGAGTTCACATGGTGCTTTGAGGGAGGTTAAATAGAACTTGAGAGAGAAGTGACAGAGGTTGAGCTCCACTTGCTGGTACAACTTAGCTCTCCCTAAGAGAGGTACACCAGAGAACCTCTCTAGGGATTCTTCCCAGGTCCCTGTTGCTGACTCAAGCCCAGCAGAGGCTTGGCTCTGCCTGCTAGGTCGTGCCACCACTGCTGATTCATGTTTGCTATCCTGACTCTACCGAAATGGACTGCTGATATATCAGTGAAGTGTTTGGGAGTGGATCGAGCTACTGCTGTCGACATGTGAACTGAACTGCCGATTTCCAGATAGTACACACAGCAGGACCACACCCCTCATATCCTTTTCTCCTCACTACCTCTGGTGAGTGGTTGGCTAAACTGGATGTTAAAGCATTTAAGAACCATTATTGAAATAATNTTTGAAAAAAAGTAAAGTTATAGGGATCTAAGACATGTAACTGAGGATCACAGGTGGGAAGCACCATGTCTTTACTTCATTTCTTTGGACTTTGCCTGTAACCTGACTGCATTGTGTGCACCTGAACCTTGAATTTATNATTTACCTAGCATGTTTTTCATTTGCAGTGTCTCTGTAGGAGCTAGGACACCATTTCTCTATAAGTAAGATCCAAGTGAGAACCAGGGCCTTCATATGCTCTGCTGTCAGTGCCTGAAATACTTTCCCTTCACCTGCCTGGGAGATTTGTCACCTAAATCCCCAGACAGAATAAAAAATCAACATGTCTAAGGGAGAGCCAGCTATGGTTTCAACATGTCTAGGACACAAACCAAAACCCCACATTGAGCCTTATTTCATGGTGTGCGGCAGGGCTGAGCAGTGTATGGTGGGTGCTTGAGAAACAGGGTGGAGCCTCTGCTCTCTGTCTTCCACAATCCCCTGTAGTCCTTCTGCTTTGTACCCGTGATCAAACAGCACCAGGGCAGGGCTACCTGAGGTTGCTCTATCTTGACTTTCAAGATTCCAGACCATGAAGCAAATTAACATCTTTCCCATATCCATTGCCTAATCTTGGGTCTTTTGTCATAGCAACACAGCACAGATTAACACCCTGCAGTGTGCATGGATCCCTTGTGTGTAAGAACACACCTGACCTCCCCCATAGCAAAGGCTCTATGCCCAACTTCCTCTTCCCTAGCTCCTTTTTCCTTGGCTGCCTTTCTCTGTTCTTTAGATGTCTGAAGGCTCAGGAGAGCAAGGCCTTCCTCTCTCTCAGGGTCAACACACATAGGAGGTCTTCACAAATGCTGGTTGGACTGTCTGAAGGGCTATCTCACTTCTCTCACGTCTATAAACAAGACACTTCTTAAACTGTGCAACACGACTTCCCATTTAAGTCAGGCTTGGGCTCAGCCCCCTATGCCTCCGTTATATAAGTGCTTGTGTTTATGTAATTTGGCTCATATAAAAGTAAAGATTGTAAGTGTCTTAATAAGTCAGAATTAAGTCGTTTGTTGTAAAAGGCACCTGCCTGTCACTTTCTGTATATCTGCTGGTGAGAGAATGAAGTTTGCTGAAGACTTACTGGTTATCTGAGCCAAACAGGATTCACATCCGGTAACTGTTTTGGCAATCAGGTACCAAGTACTAAGATCTACTTCTAAGCTGTCTGTTGAGTCCACTGGTCTTTGTTTTTATGACCTTGCATGTTACAAGAGCTGCAGAGGTGTATAGAATGTTTCCACGGGGGGCTTTTCTCTTCTGTACAGAGTTGGGAATGGAGAGAAGGGCATAGTGTGGCTAAGCAAGTGTCTACTGCCGGGTGACGCTACTCTGCTTTTGCTCATGGTGTCTTCTCACAACAACAGTAATCTTAACTAAGACTCATGGCAAACTTATGTGTAGGCACAAGGTGGCCAAGGAAAGACATTGAGGTGCATTCAGTTGCTCTCCACCATATAGATATGTGTGTATGCATTTTATATGCAAATATGTATATATACATACAGATATATATATATATATATATATATATATATATATATATATATATATATATAT
>NC_034590.1:7043506-7053876 GCF_900095145.1 Mus pahari | reverse complement strand
TGCTGGGTCATATAAAGTTTGCAAGACCAAGGGGCCTCTCTTCCCAGTGATGGCCGATTAGGCCATCTTCTGCTACATATGCAGCTAGAGACACAAGCTGGTTAGTTCATGTTGTTGTTCCACCTACAGGATTGCAGCCCCATTCAGTTCCTTGGGTACTTTCTCTAGCTCCTCCATTGGGAATCCTGTGTTCCATCCAATAGCTGGCTGTGAGCATCCACTTCTTATCCATCTTTTTAGTTGCCCCTATTTATGTGTGTGGTGCTGTGGAATAACCCATGGGCTTTGCACATGCTAAAACCAATACTGTGCCACTGTATTTGGGAACTAGTGACAAAATGCCAGGAGAGAGGCACCATTCTGCTCCCAGTTTGAAGAGATACAGTCCATCATGGTGAGCTAGGTACAGTGAAGGAACTTGGGTGGTTGGTCACATCTACAATCAGGAAGCAGATGCACAAATGGTTATGCTCAGCTTGTTTTTCCCTTTTCTCCCTGTCTATGATCATAGTCCATGCTGCCATAAGAAAATCAGTCTATTCACATCAATTAACCAAGTATAAAAAATTCCTCACAGAGCCTTGTTTTTATGCCAACTCAACACAGTCAAGATGATCATGGATTATCATCAAGATTAACCATCACACACCTCAAGCAGGTTGAGCTTGAATTTAAGAGCTTCCCATCTCAAGAAAGAAATAGTACAACACCCAGATGATAATCTCATTGGCGCTGAAAATGTCTTCCTTAGGGCAATTAGGTTGATCTGAACTTGAGATAGCATATACACACAGCACTGCCTGTGGCCTGTGGAGCAGTGTAGTTTACAGCCAGGCAGTCCACAGTAGCCTGTGGTGTTGTGGACAACTGAGAGTTCATGTACTGGGGTGAATCCCTCACTCTACCACTCACTGCTCTCACCACATGGATTCTTTGAAACATGGTTCCTCACAGAACTGAGAGGGGACAAGGTGAGGAGGACAGCAGGGATGAGCTACCATGGAGTGAAGCAGACTTTTTGGTTCAAAACCATCACTAGATCTTGAGGATACCCACATGGCCAAACATCTGGTAACTATCCTGGCTGAGAGTCACCGAGACCTAGATTGTCCTTCCATGTCCTCAGGGATCCAGTTCAAAGGCCTCAACAGCTAAGATGTTCAAGCGGCCCCACAAGAACCCAGGCATACACACTTCTGCTCAGGTCTTTACCTCAGGCACATCCAGTGTTTTGGGTTGTTGGCTCCCTACAGAGACAGAAACCCTCCTTGACCCCTGTACCTTCCTGTCCAAACGTGGAGAGGACATGCTTTAGCCAGGAGAGGTGAGGAGTGTGACCAGGAAGCAGAGTTGACAGGTGGAACAGGACCACAGGGCGTTTGGCTCAGCACTCGGGCTGCTTACAAAGGTCAGCTCTAACCCCTCTTTGGCAAGGAACAAACTTCTCTCCAGAAACTGATGACATCAGGCTGTCTCAGGCTGTTTGTTCATCAGAGCAGGAGGGGCTCTCATCTCCCTCCTGTATGCAAGGGAAGGTGTAAACAGGTGCTAGGTTTTTGCCCAAAGCTCCTGGAGGCAGGTTTAGGGGGTGGAGTTTGCTGGTTCTCAAGGTGATAATGTTTTATAAGGAAGAGAATTTGCTCTGAGAAGAGCATTTATCATTCTTCACCATGAAGGGGACACTTCTTCTGCTGGCCTTGCTGGTGATTGGAGAGCTGGGCTTCCAGACAAGTGAGAGTGTGACCCTTGCTTACACCATCTCAGTCCCATGTAGATCTCTAAGTGGGACCCTGAGACAGACCTAGGGGTCCTTGGGAGGCCACTGGCAAGGAGCTGCAGAAGATGGTTGATGCTTTCTGCTCTGGGATACAACAGTTAGGGTGGGTGGGATGGGGGACAGGTATGTGCTGGTGATGATGCTCATGATGAAGGGCCCTTAGAAGCACAGGTGAAGCAGAGGCAAGTGTGGGGCTTCCTGAAGGTCAGATATGCAGGTCTGTCCACTCATGTGAAGTGTGTGTCTCATGGGCACCATGTTGTATCTGTGAGGCTACAGCCTTTGGGAGGGTAGGACTATGGGAAAGGTCAGTTAAGGAATTTATAGATGAGTCAAGGAATCTTGAACCTCTGTTTCTGCCAGCCTGTGGTCTTTTAATGATGCTTTTCTGTCTGTGTTTGCAGCGGAAGCATGTATGCCTTTCATGACAACCTATTTTGGAGTACTCAGTGGAAATCGGCTAGTTCTGAATGCCTACCTTACAAGGCTTCAAGCTACTGCAGCGGAAAGGGTGGTCTTTGAAAAAATCCAGGATTGCTTCAGTGAGGAAGCAGCAACAACCAAAATTATGAATCCCCGAATTATGGTAACGTCCTCCCTAATCCCACTTGACCATGCAGTAAATGGTGGAAGGCTGTGTACAAATGATCCATGCAACCATTAATACAATGTCAGGTGACCTGTAACTGAGAAGTCAAACCCTTGCCCACCCTAGTACATGTCATAGCAGCATGCCAGGTATACATCCAGCCAGTTCTATGCATGTTCCTGCAATTCACTGCCACATGCTGGGTAAACATGGTATTTTCACCCATAATAGGAACAGGGGAGTCCTTGGTCTGGCCTCTGCACAGGTATGGTACCCACAGGTCTATACTAATCTGTTTGAAACTTCTGTCTACTGGCTGGCCAGTGACTTCTTTGGAGCCTCCCTTGACTCTACTCCCCTACCTTAGATGGGGTCCCCCTTCCTCTGGCATCATCTGAGCTACAGACTGAACCTCCCTTAATGTCTGAAATGCCACACCCACAGTGCCAGCAGCTGCTCACCACAGCTGTCACCTGGTGTCTCTTCTTTCAAGCCTAATGGGACTGCAGAAATGTATAGTTTGAACAGTGCAGCTCTCACCGTGTTTCCAAAAGTGTTTTAGTTGAGTGTCGGGTCCTTCAAAACCACAGTGCTATCCAAAACAGAATTTCTTCTAACTAGCCCACATGGGGGATATATATTTAACACACATAGCCAATGTGCCTGGGGAGATGTCCTCAGGAATGGGAGACATCACCAAACTCATACTCAGCTATCTTGCCTCCCTTTAGATTTAGCCTCTGTCATGCCTTCCAGAACCTCCTCCCCTTCTTCCTTGCCTGGCTATGGCAGCTTTCAGGCTGCCTCCTGAAGCCTGTGGGTGGGCTCCTGTTCCCAAGAGGCAGAGTCTGTTACTGGAGACCTGAATCATTGCAGGGGATTTTCTTTCCTGTGGATGAGGAGCAATGTCTTTGTGCGTGCTTGGGGAGCCCTGATGAGCTCCTGCACCTTGCCTGTAGCCATCTCTCTCCCTGTCTGTCTCTTTGTTTTCCAGTTATCTATACTCTTCAGCCCAGAATGCAAGGCATACTATACCACCGATGCCCTAAAGAAAATGAAGGATATGCTTACCCTGATGTAAATCCATTAGAAGTTAATGGTTTATAGCCAACCCATCTTTGCAACCTGTCTGATCCAAGTGCCATCTTGCTGACCTGTCCTCTTTCTCTACCGAAGTTGGACTCCTGACACCTGTGCCCTCATCCTGCAGTCTCTTAGGCTGATTCTAATAAATGCCTGCAGCTCTGTCCTGTTCCCTGTGTCTATGTGATGAATGGGAATCATATGAGGTCTTCAGATAATCTGGGGAACAGTGAGAGAAATGATTGTTAAGTCACTGAGATAAGGGCGACTGCCCCTGACTAGCTAGGTGCTCCTGGGAGAGCCATTGCAGCCCTCCTTTTTTGTTGCTGGCCTGGAACTCATAGAGATCTATGTGTCTGTTCCTCCCGAATGCTGGGATTATAGGTGTGAGCCCCTACTCCAGTTTATTGCATCTATGTGAGATTGGAGACTGGGGTTGTTTGAGGGCAAATAGCATGTAATCAGGCACAGCCTTCACCAGGCTGGCAGAACAGAAAGGAGGTGCACAGACACTTACCTCATGTGTTGACTTTGGGCTTTATCACAGGACTGTGGACTCCTTGTGTCCAGTTAGAACAGGGGAGTAACTCAGGGATCACATGGGTGTGCTCAGATTCTCTTGGTTTGCTATTTGTCATAGCCTGGCCAAAACAGCAGGTTCCAAGACAGCCAGGGTTACATACTGAGACCCTGCTTTAAAAACAAAACCAAGGGGCTGGAGTGATGGCTCAGAGGTTAAGAGCACTGATTGTCCTTCCAGAGGTCCCAAGTGGAATTCCCAGTAACCACATGGTGGCTCAAAATCATCTGTGACCCTCTTCAGTTATGTCTGAAGACAGCAACAGTGTACTTATATTCATAAAATAAATAATCTTTAAAAGAAACCCAAAATTTAATAAACAAACACTTCAATGGGGAAAGAGATAGGAGTCGATGCCCAACAAAAGGAAAAAGAGCAAAAGGGCAGAAAGAAGGTTCAATGGGTAGAATGCTCCTGTGTGTTATTGGGGACCTGAGTTCAACTCCCAGAACCCATGTAAAGCCAGCCTTGTTAGAGTGTGTCTATTGTTCTATTGCTCCTGTTGAGAGATGGGAGGACACAAGTGAATTCCCAAAAGTTTGTAAACCAGATATTCCAGCATTCCATAGTATCAGAGAGCCAGAATGCTGTACTAAACAATGGCTGAGGATTGTCCTCCGATATCCACATGCATGCTGTGGTATATGCATGCCCATTCTCCCTTATACACTCAAACACAAGACAGCAACCCAACAAGTTACTGGGAGAGAGGACTGGAAAGCTGTGAAATTACAATGATGAACTCCATTTGTTAAAATGGACATACAACATAGTAACACAACTCTTATTCTGTATATCAGTGTCAAAAATTGAGAAGACTCATTGAACAGAGCAAGTGCTGGTGAGCAAGTTGAGGGCCTGAAAGTCATTCAAACAGGACACATTAGTCAGTGTGTAAGACTGACTGACTTGGAGCCATTGCTCTGTTCATCTGTTTCCTGATGTGACATGACAACACCTAGGGCTTCCTAAAGAAGGCTGCCTGGTCCCTAGGAGGGCCAAATGGCCTTCCCAGGGACAAAGCTTTCACAGGTCAACTAATTACCTTGAGCAAACAGACCATCTTCACCTTTTAACATCCTATCCAGTACTTTTCCAAAATACCATCTCAGGATCAGACATGGCCCTGAATCTGAAACCTGTTGAGATTATTCAAACCAGTAAATCCAAGAACTGTTTGCTATACCCATAGAATCCCCAAGAACAGGGTAAAGCTTCTTCTTCATGTTTTTCTGTCTCTCGCTCAACAATGATCTGTGTGACATAGCTCTGTGTGTCATTCTTTGTGTGCCTTCTCTTAAGACATGTAAGTACTATGTTCCTTCATTGGTGACCTTCTTGTGCCATCATGTCTCGAAGGTTAAATCTCACATGCAGAAATGAGACATGCACACCTTGATGCCTGGATATTGACACACAGAAGAGAGGAACAGGTGAATGCTTTGATCAGGTTTATTTGCAACGGTCCCAACCAGAAGGCAGCTAAAATCCTTGGACTAATGACACAGGAGCAACTGCCTTATAACCCACAATCCCACACTTGTATTTTAATGGAAAATCTTCATGGTCCTAGAGGAATCAAAGACATTTATTTTATTTACAAGAACTTCTGAAAGGAGAAAACAAATCAGTGAACACCAGGATGGGCAGTTAGAAAATGGGTGACTATAAAGGGGGTCACATTTGGAGCAGTCAAGGTGTTCATTATCATGACTACAGTGATTTCTTGGGTTTATACATTAAATAACACCTACCGTGCTAGGCAGTGTTGGAGCAGGCCTTTAACTGCAGCACTTGGCAATTAAAGCAGAAATATCTGAGTTGGAGTCCAGCCTGGTCATCAGAGTGACTTACAGAGCAGCCAGGGCTACACATAGACACCCTGCCTCATAATACAAAACCACCACCATCAACAAGAACAAACCTCTCACATTTTATAATTTATGTACAGTAGAGTGCATAGTAATTCTGCTTCAACCAAACTTGAATAAAAGAAATGGTTAAGTACAAAAGAAATTATTTTTAAATCCATCACAAAAATCTGACTTATTCTGTGTATTGGAAAACCAGAGTTTGACAAATGCCCTTGCGTCCCACAGTTTTTGGAATAGATATCTACTCTGATTGAAGCAAAGCATCATGAACAGTAAAGACTGGCTTTGACTTCCACGTAAAGGGAGTATCATCTCTTTATTCTTTCTCCACTTTCTGGCCTGTGTATCCAGAAACGTTTGAATATTTTCCTACAGAGAAACAGCCAGAGAAGTCCAGAGAGCATCTGTGTGACTTCATCCCTCACAGCACAGTGCTAAGAGCCTTCTTGGGTTTTCTGCCCTCAATGTTTAGTAATCAAACCTGGTGTATAGATATATTTGTGGCAAAATGGAATGGGCTTATTGTGTACCTGATAACCTTTAAGGATTATACATGAAGTCATACATGTTAGGCTTCGAGCACTGTGTGACATGATACATACCAGCTGCCAGAGATGAACCAGCTTCAGCCTCAAGGACCATAGTGATAGACTCTGGAAAGGAATTTATGCAGATTGCAAGAGCAATGGGGCTACTGATACCTTCCACATACCTGTTCTCCATAGCTCATATCTCCATGCTCATGTCCAAGCATGAGTCAACATATGGGTGATGGATGTATCACAAAGACCACTTTGGGAGTCATTTCTGCTGTCTGTCATTAAGATGCCTGAATAGGTTGCACACTCCATGAACTCCAAGGTCTTAGTCCAAAGTAAATCTTCTCATATCAAAGGAGGGAGAGCCAGTAGCTCAAGGTTTCCTTCAGTGTGAGTTCTTTGGTATATAAAGCGGTTGGCTTTTTGTGAAGGTTTGTATATGCTCGGCCCAGGGAGTGGCACTATTAGAAACCATGGCCCTGTTGTGGTAGGTGTGGTTCTGGAGTAGGTGTTTCACTGTGGTGTGGGCTATAAGCTGCCTGGAAGTCAGTGTTGTGCTAGCAACCTTTAGATGAAGATGTATAAAAATTTAGAATCTTCATATTGTGATCCTGGGGCTCTGATATAGAGAAAGGGAGAGAGATGTTGGTGACATATGGATGAACCTTGGGGAGCTTGCAATGACTAACTGTAACACATGTCCTGTTCTGGAGTGTTCTGGGGCTGCCTCTTGTCCACCCCCTGCCATGTGGGGTCAGTGGCTTCACACAGCCAGATTCCCACCAGGGGCTGCATGGAAAGCATCCAGCAGTCCTCCTGAGTCTGCCTGCCCAGAGCACAGGAACTCTGGCAGCACACAGGCTCTCTCCCTCCCCCTCCTCCCCTACACCCACAGCCCATCACCTCAGCACTGGCTGGAGTCATGTTATACTGTTGTTTAATTGTCTTTTCTTTTTCTTTTTCTTTTTCTTTTTTTAATCATCACTCCCTCCCTCGAGAACCTGTTGTCTGACTAATGTGGCTTGGTCACATCCTTAGAAAGAATTTAATTCCAAGTCACTATGTTCCTCTTTGCTCAGCCATGTCTAGAAACAGCTATGGTGTAGGGACTGGATCTGCATCTTTTTTTGGTTTCTTTTTTTCTTCATTGAGACAGGGTTTCTCTTTATATCCTAGACTGTGTTAGAACTCACCACAGATACCTTGATGGGCTGAAACTCACAGAGATATGCCTTCCTCTCCATGCTGGTTCTGGGACTAAATTTTTTACCACTGAGGTCATGATAACATTGTATACAGGGCATTGATCCTGGCATATTCACGTGAGGTCTATAGCTTGAGTTAACACTTTTTATTTGCCTTGTGTATTACCATTATTGCTTTTCAAAAGACTCTTAAAAAATTATATGTTTGTCTAAGTGGTGATGGTGCAATTCTTTACACCCAACACTTGGGAGGCAAAGGCAGGCAGAAGTTTGATTTCTAGGCCACCTTGGAACTGGACAGTCATGAAACAGTGTAACCCTGCTTCCCCAAATCAGTCAAGTATATTATTTGTTTATATGTCTGTGTGAGTGTGTACTGCAAGAACCTGACCCTTGGTCAGTGGTACTTACTTGAAGTACCCCTGAGTGAGATACAGAGACGCAGATTGATGCAAAAATAAGAAATTTATTTTCTCTCACATCAGAGTTAACCTTCAATTAGTCCCTCAAGGTGAGTTACTAAGAAGGTGATTGATGGAAGATTCTATTCCCTCTATATCTAAATCAATGGCTTCCCTCAGACTGTCATAATTTTTACCTTGTGAGACCAAAGCAGAGGTCCCTGTGGCTGTCCAACCACAACAGAATGGAGGCAATGAGTGCTGTAATAGGTACGGAGGACAGGCACATAGGATGGGGGGGGGGAGAAACCAGAATACAAATGTACCACCAGGCAGTCATGATTAAGGTTGAATGACCTTGAACTTGAGCAGATTGTCTGTCTTCTGTACCATCCAGCAGGGTTCCCTGTGGAGTGGAGTGTCTTCAGGTTTCACATGGGAAGTGTGCACCCAGGCTGCAATACTGTCCACTTTGAGGGATGTGGGAGTGGTTAGCAGCACCAGGATGAGTTCCTTTCATTGGGGTTCCAGCAACTGTGCCTGATGCCTCCTTATGTAGACCCAGTCAACAGTCTGGAAGTGGTGAGGAGTCTTTGGCATCCATGGAGCATTTAAGGTAGACAGTTTGGGCCAAATCTCATGTTATATTGACTGAAGGGCTTGGAGCCTCAAGAAGAGGTTCCTGTCAGTGAGATGGGATACCTCCAGGGAGGGCCCAGAGGACACTGGAGGAGTTATGGATACCAAACTGGATTTCAAAAGGGGTTAGGTTAAAATGGTAGGGGGTGTTCCAGACTCAGAACAGGGTCAGGGGAAGGAGCATCACCCAGACTGCAGCAATCTCCAAGGACAAGTTAGTTAAGGTCTCTTATAGGAATCTGTTCATTCTCTCTACCTGCCCTGATCTCTAGGGACAGTATGTACAATGGAGCTTCCAAGTAGTCCCCAATATCTCTGCCAATCCCTAACTTATGTTAGAGACAAAAGCAGGACCGTTGTCTGATCCAATTACCTCTGACACTGAACCTCGGGAAATTGTCCTCTAATATCTTTTTGGCTACCAGAGTAGCTGTTTCCTGCTTGGTGGGGAAAGCCTCAACCCATCCAGAGAAAGTATCGACAAATACTAGATGGTATTTTTAAACATATTTCCTGGCTTACCTTCTGTAAAATCAACCTCCCAATAAACCTCAGGCCCCTCTCCTCTAGGTCTCTTGCCCTGTTTGCTCTTGGCTGCATAAGCATTTACTTGCTGACATACCTTACACAGTTCTACAAGGTCTAGATCTCCTGACTGCTTGGATGAGCTTATTATCTGCTAAATCCATCTATGCATTTAGTCAAGGAAGTTCTCAGCTTGCTTTCTGGGTTGTATAGTTTTTCCTTCTTGTGTGCGCCACTGGTCTTCCTTCTTTAGGTAGTAGTTGGTAGGGTGGCTAGCAACCTGAATCCTTTCTTCTTTAGGAAATTATTGTAAGTGAGGCCATCCCTTAGTCCAGTCCCATTCCCCAGTGTGTGTCTCTTGCGGGCCCATAGCCAGGATAGAGTCCTGCATAGCCACTTCTCAAGCCACTTGATCTGCCTGGTTATTGCCTCAGGCCACCGAGTCTCTTCTCTTCTAATGTACCTGGCAATGAATAATAGTCACAGTTGCTGGCTTCATCAGATCCAAGTTTTCCTGCTTGTTTTTTTTATTTCTTTTCACTCTTATGTGAGCAGTCCCCTCTTTTGGTTTATAGCCTCATGAACATGGGTTGTGGCAAAGGCACACCCGCTATCTGTGTAGATATTAATTTTTTTGCCTGTCCAAAGTTCCAAGAACTTGGTGAGGCTAATTTACTCCACTTTCTGTGCTGACATGCTGGCATAGAGTTTCCGCCCAGATGACAATTGTTCTTTTCACCACATCAGCACCCGCTCATCTCTGACATTCATGGAGAGAACTCCTCCTGTCTGTATACTAGGTTGTCTCAGCTTCAGGCAGAAATAAGTCAGAGCAGTCTTTCCTCCACTCACTGGCTCTCCTTTTGGGCCAGTAAGTTTTGGCTCATAGGGCATTAAGTATATCTGGGCCTCCATCTTGGAGAGTGAGTCTCACCCCAACAGAGTGTAGAGACAGTCTGTTTTGACCACAAATGAATGGGTTACCTGACCCGTCCCTAAGCCCACTATTCTTTTTTTTTATTATTATTATTTTCTTATAAGCCCACTATTCTTTTTTTTTCCTTTTTTATTATTATTTTCTTTATTTACATTTCAAATGCTATCCCGAAAGTTTCCCATACCCCTCCCCCCACCTCTGTTCCCCTACCCACCCACTCC
>NC_034590.1:7041119-7042621 GCF_900095145.1 Mus pahari | reverse complement strand
TTCTGAGGAACCGCCAGACTGATTTCCAGAGTGGTTGAACAAGCTTGCAATCCCACCAGCAATGGAGGAGTGTTCCTCATTCTCCACAACCTCGCCAGCATCTGCTGTCACCTGAATCTTTAATCTTAGCCATTCTGACTGGTGTGAGATGGAATCTCAGGGTTGTTTTGATTTGCATTTCCCTGATAAGCCCACTATTCTTTACAGACCCACCCGTGTCTCACAATTCTCCTTCTTCATGGACAGAACCTGTGAGGGTATCAGAGACAAAAAAACTTTTATCCAAGTGGGGAGGCCCTCCACTGGATTCTTCCAGGTACCTATATAGGGCACTTGGTCTGAGTGCCTGAGGGATTCTGGCCTAAAGACTCTTTCCTTACTGCTTTGATAACCTGCAAGTCAAACTTCCCTACGGGTGGGCACCCTACTCCAAAGGTGGGCCATTCTGATGAAGCAAGGGTAACTGACTTGCTCATCTTTACTACTACTGACAAGTTTTCTCCTCATTTCCTAACTTCCTTCCAGTGGTTGACTAGGATGATTAACAGGGTAGATTCATTCTCTCTCATGTTCAAAAGTGTTGTCAGTCTAAGTCCAAGTACACAGAATGAGATAACCAACACCAACAAACATGGTTATGACTTTGGTGGCCATATTAAAATTCCTCTGGGAGAGAGGTCAAGCTATACCTGTAAAGATTTCTTATTACAGGACCAATGGCATACTATTTTGGGAGAGAGGCTCTGTATTTGTGTTGACAGGAAAGGAGAAAAGGCTCTGGGTCCCTTCCAGAGTGATATGGATCAGACATGACAGGAAAAGACCACCAGAAGTTCTCCAAATATTTGAGGAAATCAACCAAGTCAGGTAAATTTACCTGCTGATTTCCACCACAAGAAAAGGTTAGCAACTGGCTTAGCCATAGAAATGTCTATAGTTAACTCGTCAGCTAAAATGAGACGATAATTCTTATTGGTTTTGAAAACCTTAAGTTTCTCATGCCTTCTTTCATATGGCATGGATGAAGATTCATTACTGTTGTTTATTGATCAATTAACTCATAAAAGGATAGTTGTCTTCCACCTGCTCAAATAAGGAGCAAAATTTCATCCTGTGTGTACACTGTCCAATATACAGAAATATCTTAATTGTACTGAAATTTTGGTTGTGAGATTCATATATTACAGAATGTACAGCTTTGGCAAGATTCATCCTCAATGATGCTGAACTGACCTACTAGTATTTGAGCTCTAGCCTCCCAAGTCTGTCCAGAGACTTGCCTGGAAAACAGCTTCAGGAATTGCTTCTCATTCCAGAAGATCTTGCCACATCCAAAACTTTCAGACAGATCCAGTCAGAACTTCAGTCAAGCCCTAAGTCTTCTAAGTATACAGAGACTGGAGAACAGATGCTAAAGCTAGTTTTCTTTCTTTTCTTTTTTTTAATTATTATTTTCTTTATTTACATTTCAAATGCTATCCCGAAAGTTCCCTATACTCCCC
>NC_034590.1:6988671-7041108 GCF_900095145.1 Mus pahari | reverse complement strand
TATATAAACAAACTCAAGGACAAAAAAAACGCATGATCATCTCGTTAAATGCTGAGAAAGCATTTGATAAAATACAACACCCCTTCATGATAAAAGTCTTGGAAAGATCAGGAATTCAAGGCCCCTACCTAAACATAATAAAAGCAATACACAGCAAACCAGTAGCCAGCATCAAAGTAAATGGAGAGAAGCTGGAGGCAATCCCACTAAAATCAGGGACTAGACAAGGCTGCCCACTTTCACCCTACCTATTCAATACAGTAATTGAAGTCCTAGCCAGAACAATTCGACAACTAAAGGAGTTCAAGGGGATCCAAATTGGAAAGGAAGAAGACAAAATATCACTATTTTCAGATAATATGATTATATATATAAGTGACCCTAAAAATTCCACCAGAGAATTCCTATAGCTGATAAACAGCTTCAGTGCAGTAGCTGGATATAAAATTAACTCAAAAAAATCAATGTCTTTTCTCTACACAAAGGATAAACATGAGGAGAAAGAAATTGTGTTTCTTTTTATTGGATATATTTATTTTATTCTTAAACAAAGCATTTCATAGTCATAATTTTATATTGGTAAAAATCTTTGTATTTGATGCAAAATTGAAATTATAATTTCTTACACTGGTACAGAATTTATATATTGATACAGGTTTAAAGTTTTCATTGGTATAAACCTTTGTACATTGATACAAAATTTAAAATTAATTTTGTTACTCTAAGATAGACATTGTGTCGATGCAGCTATGTATTTAAGAATACAAAGGCTTTGACCCTGTCGTTCTAGTGTCTGCTATTACAAACTGTTTAGTATGAATAAATAATGAAGGTTAAGTTCCAGATAGTGAACTCGGTGTTGTATTAGATTCTAATTTAATTATTATAAAATGTTTTCACTATTATTTAATTAGTAATTGCTAAGAGTATTCAAGGTTTCAGAGTTCAGATATACTTTATATACATTGTCTTTAAAAGCATCAGAAATTTACAAAATATGACATTTAAAATGATTTCAATATTAATAGAATTTTTGACTAGGACATGTATCTACTCCTGACAGTAGCCCCTTCACAGTGCTACAAAGATATTGAGTATTACAACCTCCATATAAAGTTGCTCCTGTTATGGCAAGGTAGCCACTGGGCAAGAATTGCCCTAATTCATTTACAGACAAAAAATACTGCTCAGGAAAGGACACACAATGCAGGATAATCAACAGTTTAGCTCTGCCAAGGATGTGTAAGCTAGTTCTGCATAATCCCTGTTTCACTCAAGGTCTGTCCGTTGATTCTGGGCCAGAAGATGTTTTGAGGAATGGGGAACTGTCCAAATATTCAGAATCCTCTGCAAATTGGTTAAGTTTTGGAAGCTATGTTTTTGTGCTTCCTACATATTCACTTAAAATTTGACCAGGTTGAAGACTAATTATAGTCTCATAATCAAGCTTAAGTTGTTTAGAATTAAGGAAGATGGTATAGATGAAAGGATGTTTTAAAGTAGTAATGCAAGCTAAAATCAAGACACAATTCTGGTTTAGAATTGCAAACTCTTTAAGTTAGGAAGACGGTAGAATAATGGAACTAAATTGAGAAAATTGATGGACTGGATGTTATTAGTGTATGTTATACCTTATAGTTTTTATATAACTCTTATAATTATGTACAATGAGTATCCGAGAGAACAGGCTTTTTTAATGGACAAACAGGGAGAATGTTATAGATTTGGTCTAATGCTACTTATTTTAATTTGGTGGTCAAAATTACATGGGTATCCACACATCTTTATGTAAGATGTTGAGGGACCCTGCTCCGAGTTGGATATGATTGGTAAATAAATTTGCCAGTACCCAATGGATGGGCAGGGCAACAGGGGTGAAATGTTTGGATTCCCAGACAAAGCACTGAAAAGTTTGCCCTTCACCTAGCCTTGAGTAGGCTAAACAAACCCAGGATGGTTTTACAACCTAGCTGGAATCATCTGGCCTTGCCACATTTGCAATTTCCTACAGGAGCTTTGAGGAGTTGACTGCCCACTGAGCTTGCTGTGCAACTCAATCCAGATGAAACAAAGGATGGGATCTGTGGGCTTTCCTTATATCAACACAGAGCTGAAAATTAAATTTTGAGCCTTGATCAGAAACATTGCCTTGGCTCCCTCTTTCTCTCACACCGGACCTTTCAAATGTCCAGCCCCCCCCCCTTTTAGGTAACCCAGTTGATCCATGGCTGCTGGAGAGGTACAGGTTGCAACCGAATGAGGGGACTGAAAGCAAGGGGTCCCACTGAGAAATGCTGTCTTGGGTGGAGCTTCCCAGAAAAGAGAAGAAAAGTAACAGTATCCTGCATGGTGGTAAGCATGGTTGTACAGTTTATTTTCTTTGGAGGCTGTTTTTGCAGGAGGTGAATTAAGAGAGTATACAGACTACTTTGAGTAAGTGTTGACCCAATATAGAATTCAGCTAGGAGCTGACAGCACAATTTTGATGGGGAAATTTTATATAGGCATTTTTCCACAGCCAAGAGCTGGATCAGGTGAGAGGAGCAGGGTTTAAAAAACAGGTTTTAGAAAAATTCTTAGCTCCAGTAGATTTATGCTCTGCATGGGTCCCAGTAGTAAGAATGGGACATATACAAATGACATGAGAAAGAGAGAGACAGACAGAATAGATTTCAAAAAAAGGCAGTTGTTTCCTGTCCTGAAAGCATTAGCAAAAAAGAAGGAAAATGGTCAGAGCTCTCTTTGAGACAGGAGGAAATCAGGAGACATCCTGCTTCTTCTCTGTCTCGTACTGGAGATATCCTCAGGTCAGGTTCAAGTTCTCTTCCCTGTTTGTCTATTGTCCCGACCCGCAGGACATGTTATTCCATGGTCCTCAAGGAGGATCACAAACCTAGAAAGAAATGGAATAAGGAAAGAGACGGAGACCATGCATGCTTGTGATAGTCTCATTTACTAAGGGAAAAGGCTCCGTTTTTATACAATGCAGCAAGGGGTTAGGGAGTGATCAAAAGAATGCTCTGTGAAGGACAAATGGGGAGGCTAATTGGGCATTTGAAACTTTTGTGACTTATCTCAGTTCCTTGGCGTCACTGCTCCGGAACATCAGGTGGCTTATCTCAAAGTACAGCTTCTTCTCACAGCCCAAGGTGACAGCTCCGGGCAGCTCCACAATGTAAGAAGACTCCCTCAGTCCTTGATGTTTGCTTAGGGCTGGAATCCTGCTGGTTCCCAACAAAGGTCTTGCAGAGAGAGGAGAAAACTGGCACAAACAAAGAACTATATGGCTTTTAGCTGCATGCTGTAAAATGCCTGGGCTGTGAGATGCCTGGGATATAAGATGCCTGGGTTTTCTCAACCTGGTCTCCAACATATTTCCCCTTTTTGATTTAATAGAGGTTGGGGAGGTGGCTATAAGAAACGGGTCGGTGAAGCACCTTGTCTTAGGCTATGAGGTGTGCACCCGTGTTCAGCACCCAAAAGCTAGGCCTTTTCGGGTCTTAGGTGGGCAAGGGTTCTGTCTTAGGCCACGCTATCCACACTGGATTAGCAATTGTTACCCGTCTCTGAGTCATCCTTGCAGCCAGGGGTGTGCCTCTGACCACAGCACCTCACACATCCCGTCATTGGCTCACTTCACAGCTTAAGGCCCACAGCCACTATTAGGAGCCAGTGAGTCACCCATATAATAATGGCATCTCCACAGCCTCTGGAACCAGGAGTGCTCTGCGTCTGCAGCAAGGGTGGAAAATGCAGGCCACCAGCTGCTATCTCTGCATCAGTGGAGGAGAAATATTTAGTGGGATCTTCGGTGTTCACATGATGGTAGTGGACTGCAACCGGCTTTAAGGCAGCATCAATCTGAGATTTAACAAAACTGGTTAATCTGGAAAAAGCCAAAGGGCCAAAAGATAGAATCAGGAGAATGCCCAGGAAAGGTACCAGAATGGTAGGGAGCAAAGTGGAAAGCCAAGGAGAGGTAGAAAACCAATTTTGATACCAGGATTCTTGCATCTCTCTATTATGCATTCTTTTTTCTAAGCTAGCTCTAACTTTGTCTATACTATTCTGAACTAAGCCAGTCTTATCAGTGTAAAAACAACATTCTTCTTTGAGGGCTGCACAGAGTCCTCCNTCCTTTAGGAATACTAAATCTAGGCCTCTTCTGTTCTGTCACACTACCTCAGACAGAGAGACTAAGGAATCTTTTAAATTTGTCAGGCCTCTCTGTATCTCTCGAATGTCTCTGTCCACAGCATAATTAAACCTGGCAAGCTGTGCAGACTGATGTTGGGAGGAGATCAGGGAGGCAATTCCCGTTCCTGCACCTGCAGCACTCACACCAAGGACCACTGCTAAGGTTACTGCAGTAATTGGCTCTCTCTTANAGCAGGGCAGGTTGGTGCCTTTATCCCACATTTGGAGTAAATCTTCTGCAGGATGTATTGTCAACTTTGGTAAAAGTTGAATCAAGACANAATAATCTCTATTAGCTAAAAATGTCTGGGTAATTACATAAGTAGTAAGCCCAGTAGAGCATGCCAAATAGGTACCATTGGGTGCTCCAAAATATTGAAAAGTGGCCTGTACAAAAATAGTCTGATTGCAGAGTTCTAGCAAGGCCTGCGGGGGGAGCATGGAAGGCCCCAAAAGGCATGAACCCACACCTGAAACCTGGCTCAGTGTGAGTCCTGTGTTTGCCTCAGGATGCCAACCAAGCTCTTGGACGTCATTGGTTGCAATGACTGATCCAAATACTGCTACTCCTTCATAGAAAGGGGGTTTAGGGGGAAAAACACACCCAACATTCTTCTTATTGGGTATTATTGGCTGCATGTATGGCAGCGACTGAAGCATTTACTATGTCTAAACGCAGCTCTGCTGAATTGAGGGGTCCAGCAGGCAAAGTAGGCTGAAAAAGTACAACGGGAGCAGGAGTGTCACTCCGAGGAGGAATAGCTACTTTATGAACAATATGTATATTAGGGGCTATAGGATGAAGTATAGGATTAGGTCCTATAGCACTTCCTCTAAGGTTAGGGATGGTCTTAGTTAANTGTATTTTAAATACCAACCCAAAATCTTTATGTTCTTTATATATACGCAAACCCCAGGAGGGAGTTTGTTTGTTAATNCAATCATATTTTCTCCCAGCCTCTGTGAACTCGATCACGAGGGGATTACACCATCCTAAGGTGTCTGGATTAGAGGAGGAACAGCTTTTTCCGACGGGGGAATTAAGGCCCCTTCTGGCATCATTTGGGCCTCCTTTACTTTTTACTGTGATGAGGTCCCAAGATGAGGAAGGCTTCCAATAAATATTACCAGTAGTTTCACATCCCCAACTGGCACAAAATAATCTGTCTCAAAGCCACATTTATGATTACGTGATCGGTCATGGTGGGAGCGAGGGCAAATGTGAAAGCCAGCATTTATGCCTCTTGATCTATGCAATATTTTGTTTAAGGTAAATCTGCCATGTTGAGTGGCACACTCTAGATAAACCCCAAGCACATTTGGATAATTGGGGGCTCTAGTCTGAGGCCAAAACATTGCGGTAACTCCCCAATCAGGGTGAGCTCTGAGGGTTAATTTACATAAATTGGGCACGGATATGACCAATGAAGAAGGGGTAATTTATACAATACAGCAAGGGGTTAGGGAGTGATCAAAACTAGCTCAGTGAAGGACAAATGTGGAGGCTAATTGGGTGTTTGAACCTTTTGTGATTTATCTCAGTTCAAAGAACTATATGGCTTTTAGCTGCATTCTGTAAAATTCCTGGGCTGTGAGATGCCTGGGATGTAAGATGCCTGGGTTTTCTCAACCTGGTCTCCAACAGTCTATTGTTTGTCCAGATAGCCTGTGCAACAGAGATGGAAAAGACGTAGGTACCTGCTACAAGTGCACATAGATGGATCAGGTTGAAACTATGAATAAGGCAAAGCTTCCCCAAGTACTGTGAGCCAGAACAGGATGGCCTCCATGGCTACATGTCCTAAGAACTCAGGATGACTTTGTGGTGAACCACGAATTGCTATGGCATGGGAGGAGAAAAAAACAGGAGAGAGTTGGTCTATAAGTGATGTTCTTGAAGGGGGTGTAGGCTGATATTTCCATGACCAAGAGATAAAAGCAAGCCAGTGTCTGTGTGAGAACAGGGGAAACAGATCGGAATGAGTTTAAGGCAAGGAGGGGAATGGGGATTTCAGGCCAGGACCAGTGCTTAAGATGGCATTTATCTGCTCATGTGACTTTCTGGATGTTTGCAACAGGATGACTAATATAAGAAAGAGCAGGGTAGCCTCTCACCAGCCTCATACTATTCTGTGACATAAGCAAGAACATGGCAGGGGTGGGGGCAGGTACCTGCTTTGGGACATTTTGGATAGACTGGGGGGTGGGGAGTTTGCTAAACACACTGATTTTTTCCTCCTGGTAGGACAGTGTGACCTTTCAGCATGTGGTTGTGAACTTCTAGAGGCTTATGGCTAGGTACCATGGTCTGATGCTAGAGGACCCTGCCGTAGCAGCCCAACTTGCTTCTTCTGCCTCCTTCTCTGGATTCTTTCCCCTTTTGCAGGAGCTATTCTGCTTCTTGGGGTCATCCATAGATCCTACTTCCTTCTTTTTTTCCAGCATAAGTGCTGTGGGTCACGGGATGCCTGAGCACCTGCCTTTTTCATCCTGTAGCCTCTCAACCTAGGACTCAGAAGCCTGCCAAGGAATGATGCAGGATAGGAGTCTTTCCACAAGCCAGAAACCTACCAGGAAAAGCTTCATTCTTAAAGGAAAACAACCTGGAATTGACGCTCTGACACATGCTGCCAACCCCATCCCACCATCCCACTGACTTTTTCTCATGCCTGGTTTCAGACACCATTAAGCTATCTCTCTCTCTCTCTCTCTCTCTCTCTCTCTCTCTCTCTCTCTCTCTCTCTCTCTCTCTTCAGTATGTCCTAGGCAAGCATTCTTTTATTGAGATGCACCCCCAAACCTTTAAGCTCCTTTATCATTACAACTTTCTTGTCCTATGCACTGTTGGCATGCGGAAATATCAAGTTGTGCTGCTGCATTGTCTTCTGGGTAGGTCTTGTATCTTCCAGGAATCACCAACACATGTCCAGGTGGAGCTGAAGGAACAAGCAAGGGTACCTTACAGGGCACATGTGACACTCTGGAACTAGCTCACGAAAGAGAAGAGGGAGGGGTGGCTTCATGTCAGGGCTATCCCATCCCACGGAAGATGTTATTCCATGGTCCTCCAGGGGGATCACAAACCTAGAGAGAAATGGGATAAAGAAAGAGATGGAGACCATGCATGCTTGTCATAGTCTCATTTACTAAGGGAAAAGGCTCAGGCTTTATACAATACAGCAAGGGGTTAGGGAGCGATCAAAAGAAGCTCAGTGAAGGACAAATGGGGAGGCTAATTGGGTGTTTGAAACTTTTGTGATTTATCTCAGTTCCTTGGTGTCACTGCTCCAGAACATCGGGCGGTTTATCTCAAAGTCTGGTTTCTGTTAACAGCCCAAGGTGACAGCTCCGGGCAGCTCCAGAATGTAAGAAGACTCCCTCAGTCCTTGTTGTTTGCTTAGGGCCAGAATCTTGCTGGTTCCCACGAAATGGCCTTGCAGAGAGAGGGGGCAACTGGCTCCAAACAAAAACTATATGGCACTCAGCTGCATGCTGTAAAAATGCCTGGGCTGTGAGATGCCTGGGATGTAAGATGCCTGGGTTTTCTCAACCTGGTCTCCAACACAGGGCTGCATTGTGATTGGTACCAGGAACCTCCCTGAAGCCCACTAATGTGTTCTTTCCAAGGGAAGGTGCCATGACTCAATGTCTTTCCTTATCTCCCTTTATGTACTTTTTGTTGTCTTGCCCTTCCACCTCTGACTTTTGGCTTCTCTTTAGATTCTGACTATGGGACAAGGGACTGAGGTGGATATTTTACATTTTTCCATTCCTGTGCATATTTTACATTTTACCATTCCCAGAAGCTTTTAGCTCCTGAGACAAGTGTACTCAGGCTGTCATCAGCCCTTAGGTTTGGCTTTATCCTCAGGGCAGCTGTTCCCAGGGTAGCGATTTTTCTTTAATCTGTGTTGTTACATCCACTCCAGTAGTTACTGGTGTGACAGGCCTAGAAGCCTGGAAGCAGTAACGAGGCAAAGAGTTTCATGGAAACTTAGCCTCCTGGAACCTTGGCATTCCCACAGCACGAATGCTCTAAAACCTGTCCCCACATTAGTCTGGTGTATGAATCTGTCTGCTCTCTTTCAGAATTGTTTTATTGTGAGTTTAAGGATTGATTTTGACATAAAGCTAAATTATATTAAGCCTCCACCAATGTTCCATTGTCCTGGGAAGTCCTTGAAGCTGACCCTGAGCTTGGAATTCAGTAAGAATGTTACCTATTCAAAAACATTCAAATTTACTCCTAGTAGAGACAGTGAAACTAATCAGGCATTACAATTTACTTGAATAGAGCTAGAAAAGCTCAGGGCTAGACTACATAGTAATTACTTAGAACAATAGCCGAATCACACCCATACACAGGAATACACAATGGCTTAGGAAATAGGTGGTTTGTGGTTTTAGGAGGAACTGTAGTATTATTCAGGAAAGCATTAGTAGAATGAAATTCCCCTAATGCATGTTTTTCACTAGGCCCAGAGGAATAGGATAATCAGGTATTTACTAAAGGACCGGTGGTGGTAGATTTAACAACTTTGTATCAGAGCATTCACCTGGCTCCTGTGTTTAGCTGATCTTAATTAAGGGTTGTTCTTATCTCAGCTGAAAACACAGCATGGCTCCCACCATTTTTTTATGTATGCATTTTCTTTGTTTTGTGTAAAGAACCAATGTAACTTGGCTGATGCATTTGCCTAGCTTTCTTGTTTTTCTTCTGTATAAAAAGTCTGGTGTTTGCTTGGAAAAAGACATTCAGATACACACTCTCTCTGTGTCCATATCTGTCATCTGTGACAACTCCTTGCTCGCCTGTAATCAGAATCCCAGATTTCTCCCGAGGAATGAGGGAGGCTGACTGAGGCTGGCCCATGGCACTGTATCAGTTGTGTATATCTGACTCCCAGACAGAACTGCACTGTTTGAACAACGCACAGCCTCTTTCTCCATGTAATTGATAATAGACACTAGATGGCTGTGAACTCTCCTGTAGAGTTCCTTATCCTCATGTTTCCATTTCCCTTGAGTAAACTACAAGGAGTAGGGTTTTTTGGTCACCGAGTGTGATGGTTTGTATATTCTTGTACCAGGGAGTAGCACCATTTGGAGGTGTGGCTTGTTGGAATAGGTGTGACCTGGTTGGTGTAGGTGTGTCACTGTGGGTGTGGGCATAAAATCCTCACCCAAGTTGCCTGAAAGTGAGTCTTCCACTAGCAGCCTTTGGATGAAGACAGAACACTCAGCTCCTCCTGCACCATGCCTGCCTGGATACTGCCATGCTCCCACCTTGATGATAATGGACTGAACCTCTGAACCTGTAATCCAGCCCCAATTAAATGTTGTGTTTTGTAAAACTTGCCTTGGTCATGGTGAGTGTTCACAGAAGTAAAACCCTAAGACACAGAGTATGTATATATTTAGCTGCCAGATTGTCTTCCCAAGGAACTGTACCATTCACTGGCAGTTGCCTTAGAAACCCGAGTCACACTGTTCTGTGTGGGGAGTGGGTGTGCCAAGACCTGTGGCCCCTGTTTGCCCAGAACCTGAGCCTGCTGACATCCCGTACTGCCTGCCTGATGACTCACTGGCCTCCCTGGCTGAACTCTGAAAGGATCCAGGATCGGTGGAGGGATTAGGTCAGAGGACTGATGAAAACAGGATGTGTCCGGGGGGGGGGGAGGAAAATGCTGTGGGAAAAAGGCTGTTTGGGAGTTCAGTTTGAGAGTTCAGTTGAATAAAACAGTTGGAAAAGCTGTTTGAGAAAGAAGCTGCTTGAAAACCTGCCTTGGCATGTGTGTCATTTTTTCCTGTCTCTGCTGGTCAGAGTTTGGGGTTTGCGGCATCTGGTGGCCCATACGGGGAATCTGAACAGGGCATCTGGTGAAGAAAGAAGAAGAAAAGAAGAAAAGGCCAAGAACAAAGCAGAAAAGAAAGAAAAAGCTGAAGCCAGGAGGAAGGAACAGGAAGATTAGAAGCTGTTCAGTTGACAAAGAAGAAAGAAGAGGAAGAAGTTAGAAAAAGGAAAGGCAGAAACTTCAGAACTCATGCAAGAGCTGGAACGAGAAAAAAGAGCTATGGGGGAATTCCGTGGTAAGTAAGAATTACTCTAGCACTAGGAAGAGGCTCCCCGATGGAGGGACGAGGAGGTTCCCAGTACAGGGACGAAGTTAAAAGTAAAAAAGTAAAAATTAATCTAGCACTAGGAAGAGGCTCCCCGGTGGAGGGACAAAGAGGATCCCGGTATAGGGATGAAATTAAGCTCCCGGGGTTATGGGATGGAGTTAAAGTTCCTGGTACAGGGACAAAGTTAAATGAGGTTCAGAATTAGGTTCCCGATACAGGGACAAAGTTAAGCAAGGTTCATAGTTAGGAGCCATCCCTGTGGATGCTGGAAACTGAACTCAGGTTTTCTGCAAGGCTATTACATGCTTTTAGTCACTGAGCCATCTTTGAATCCATGTTTTGAGTGTTTTGTTTTGAGTCAGGGTCTTTATACTTACCTAGCTAGCTCCGGCAGGCCTAGAACTTGTTGTGTAGACCAGGCTGGCCTCTGCTTCCTGATTATTTGCCTTTTAATTACTGAGTTATAGAAGTTTACTGACAAACATTTAGGTTCAAATTATTTGGCAGATGAGCATTTTCTGAATCATTTCTCTTAGCATGATTTAAAAACTGTTTTAGTGATTCTTTTGTTAAGAAATGTTAAATTTCAACTAAGCCCAGTTCATTGGTTTTTGTGTGATGAGATTACAACTATGAGCAATCACAATCAGTTTAAGCTGTGTTTATGATTAGGTGGGTAACAATTTCATGTTAGAGTCGTATATGTACAGAGGTCAGCCACAGGTAGTGTTGCTTAGGAATCTTTTTTGAAAAATTTATTTATTTTATGTATGTGAGTACACTGTCGCTTTCTTCAGACACCAGAAGAGGGTATCAGATTCCATTACAGATGGTTGTGAGCCACCATGTGGTTGCTGGGAATTGAACTCAGGACCTTTGGAAGAGTAGTCAGTATACTTAACCTCTGAGCCATCTCTCCAGGCCCCACCCACCACTTTTTGAGGCAGGGTCTCTTGCTGGGACATTGAGGCTTGCCATTTAGGCCAGTGTACCTGGTCAGCAATCTACAGGTATTCCTGTCTCTGCCTTCTCAGTACTGGGATTAAAATGGTATGCTACCATTCTCTACTGAAACCTTTTATGCCAATCCTGCAGAGTTCAAATCATCCTCAGCACCATTGTCTTCCATATTCCTACCAGAATAGCCCATTAAGCCCCATGTAAAGCATTCCACTGCTTTTCATATCCAGTGTCCCCAAATCCATATTCCTCTAAACAAAAACATGGTCAGGTCTAGCACAGCAATACCCCAGTCCCTGGTTCCAGCCTCCGTTTTAGTTAGGGTTTTCATTACTCTGAAGAGATACCATGACCAAGGCAACTTTTATAAAGGCAAACATTTAACTGGGACTGGCTTACAGTTTCAGAGGTTTAGTTATCATCATGGGGGAAGCAAGGCAGTGTCCAGGGAGACACTATGCTGGAGGAGCCAAGATTTCTACATCTTGATCCAAATGTACTGGGTGGAACCTGAGCATAGGAGCCCTTAAAGCCCACCTACACAGTGACACACTTCCTCCAACAAGGCCACATCTACTCCAATAAGGCCACACCTCTTAATAGTGCCACTTCCTGTGGCCACATATTCAAACACAAGAATGAATCTATGGGGCCAAACCTATTCTAACCACAAGAGCTAGTAAGTCTTAGGATCTGATTTCAATCCTTAGGACCCACATGTAGGAAGAGAAAACTGATTTCTACAAGTTGTCCTCTGACCTACACAGGCATACCATGGCATACCACACTCAGACAAATAGCATATATGTGAAAAAAAAGGTCGAAGTTCCCAAAGAGACCCATTGTGGATATACCCCCAAAGACCCAAAAATCTCTTCAATGGTTCAACCACTTCCTCCATGGACAAAAGACCAAGCCTCCTTTTTCTTGTTTCTTTGGTTATTTGAAAGAGGGTCTCACTGTGTGGCCCTGCTTGTCTTAGAACTCCCTGTGTATCTGCACTGGGCACAGATCCTGATTGTGCTGTTTGTACTCTATTGCTGAGCTAGATCTCCAGCCCTTGGATTATTTTGATAGCCCAGACTGGACTCAAACGCAGTCACCTACTTCAGCCTCCTAGGGTCACAGTCTGATAAATGCGCTGGGAATTTTGTCCTTTGAGACACCATCTTGCTGTAAAGCAATGACTGGTCTGGAGTCTTAATTTTGTTGTTGTTGTTTTGTTTTGTTTTGTTTTTTTCAAGACAGGTTTTCTCTGTGTAGCCCTGGCTGTCCTGGAACTCACTCTGTAGTCCAGGCTGGCCTCAAACTCAGAAATCTGCCTGCCTCTGCCTTCCAATTGCTAGGATTAAAGGAGTGTGCCACCACTGCCTGGCACTTAAAGATTTATTTATTTAATATATGTAAGTTCACTGTCTCTGCCTTCAGATACCAGAAGAGGGCATCAGATCCCATTACAGATGGTTGTGAGCCACCACGTGGTTGCTGGGATTTCAACTCAGGACCTCTAAAAGGTCAGTCAGTGTTCTTAACCACTGAGCCATCTCTCTAGCCCCGGAACTTGAATTTCTGCTTCTGTTTTGCCACTGAACTGCTGGGATTACAGATGTGCTACCACACCTGTTAGCGGTTGCTTTGCTCATTTATTTCTAATCATTATTAAAGACTTTAAAGGTCTGTGAGAGAGAAGAAGAAGAAGAAGAAGAAGAAGAAGAAGAAGAAGAAGAGAGAGAGAGAGAGAGAGAGAGAGAGAGAGAGAGAGAGAGAGAGAGCGAGAGAGCCTCTGTGTGGAGAACAGAACTGGAGTTGGCAAAAGTCTGATTTGTTTTATGAGTACAAAGTAATGAGCTATTGTGTTCATGGTTGTGGAGCAAGTTCTTAGTGCTGAGCTAAGGTTCCATCAACCCTCTACCCCCACACCTTGTTAAAAACCATAGCTTGTAAAGCTGGGCATAGTGGTGCTACCTTTAATGCCAGCACTCAGGAGGCAGAGGTAAGTGGATCTCTGTGAGTTGGAGAACAGCCTGGTCTACAGAATGAATTCCAGGACAGACAGGTATAGAGAGATCCCATTTCAAAAACAAAAAAACTCGCAATAGCTTATTAGGCTGAGCCCACTGTTACTACCCATCCATGTCCTTTCCTTTGAGACTAGACCTGCCCAGCCACCATACCTGCCCAACCCCATTGTCCCTTTGGTGAGGATTCTCTGACTCCTGCTTCCTGGGGTTCAGAGATGTGTTTTTCCTTCTGCAGGACTGTGGGCTGCAGCTGAGCGGGGAGAGGGGACACCATTGCTACCCCCTGGAGGGGCACCTGCTCTGCTGTCCATGCCACCTGAGGTGCCTTGGACAGGGACCACTCCCCTCACCTGCTGTGCATGTGACTGAGCTCTGAGAAGCAGCATCAGGGAGAGGAGGAGAGAAGTGACTCACGCTCCTCCCCATCCCCACCCCTCCAGCTGCTGTCCCTTCCACAGGGGCTGGACCCCACATCACAGAAACAATTTCTATTTATTCACCTTCTGTGCCTCAAGTCACTTCCCCTGCTGGATTCCAGGACGCCTGCACCATAGACTATCTTCCTCCGACTGGTCTCAGCTTCCATGGCAGGGATTGGAGGGCCTTGGAGCTGGTGGGGGACAGGTGCCTTATTTATATGCGACCACAGAGCCAAAGAACATTTACAACCTGGGAAATACCACTATTTGGCCTTGATGGGTACTTTCAGCTGCAGTTCTCCACCTCTCTGGATCCTGGCTGTGGGGCATTCGGCTATGCAAGGACAGTCTGGTCTCCAGTCTAGCTGAGATGAAAACCTGGGACCTGGTAGCGATAATTCACCTACATGGGATGGAAGAAATTCTCTCATGTCTCCTGGAACTCTGGCTCCTGTTGAAGTTACCGCCCCCACAGCCCCCACAGCCCACACAGGAGAAGCAAGTAGGCAATGTCCCAAGCTTCTGACCTTCAGGCTAAACTCCTTCCCAGTTACCTAGCAACAATAAAGATAACAGCACACCATAAGAAGGGCTGGTTGACCCCATCTCACTCTCTTGCTCTTACTCCCCTTACTCTCCTCTTACTCTCTCCTATCCTCCCCTCATTCTCTCCTCTCTTCCTCTCTCCTCACTCTCTCTTTCTTACTCTCTAGCCTTTCTTCTCTCTCTCCTTCTCCTCTTGGCCATGGCTGGTCTCTCTCTCTCTCTCTCTCTCTCCATCTCCTCTCCTTTCTCCCTGCCTTTCTACAATAAAGCTCTAAAACAATAGACTGTTTCTGTTCATCAAGGCCCAATGTGCTTACTCTCACCTGTGTGGAAACCTTTCTCCCTCAGCCCTTTCTCCCATAATCCCAGGGCAACACCCTGTAGCCCTGGGGCCCTGAAATCGGTGGTTGCCCCTTGTCCATCCCCCTTATTGAGTGGGGTAAGTGGCTTAGATGCCCATCAGGGCCAAGTGGAAACCATCTGACAGCCCTCCTGATTCTGCCTGCCTAGAGCATAGAAGGAACTCTGGCTGGACGCAGGTTGTCCTCCCTTCCTATCCTTCCCCTGCCCTTTAAGTTCCCACACATGGCTTGGGATGCTTTTCCAGCATCTGCAGCCTCAGAAGACCCAGGAGCAGAGGGGGATGGGACAAATTTGGGGGCTCCCTACAGACCCTGCCAGGGAACATCTGTGTGCACTGTGTCAGGCTCCACTACCAAAGTGTATGATTTGACTTAAATTAAGTTTTTTCCCTACTGGAGGATGTTTGCATTTTCGTTAAAAGAATATACTTTTTTTTTCTAAAAACTTGGGCCATGGTGGTTATTTCTCACTCACAGCAGACTTGCTCATGGAAACACATTCATATACCATGTAGTTAGTGTTATGAAATATAATTGGCAGGGAGTTGGGTGGGTGGGGTGCCTGATGGGCCCATGCCAAGGGCCCCCTGAGAAATCATGCCATGCACAGATCTGGTATAAAGGGAGTTTATTCAGGGGAAGTGAGGGAAGTGAGGGCCTGGAGAAGGGGTAGAGGCAGAGGAGTGAACACGTAGACAGGCAGGCAAATGGAAACAAAGCCATAAGGGCAGAGAAGCACAGAAAGGGAGAGACTGGTAGGAACTGCTAGCTGTCACTAGTTGTTAGCTGTAAAGACTGTTAGCTGTTGCTTTCTTCATTTTTCTAATCATTATTAAGGAATTTAAAGGGTGTGTGTGTGTGTGTGTGTGTGAGAGAGAGAGAGAGAGAGAGAGAGAGAGAGAGAGAGAGAGAGAGAATGAATATGTGGAGGGAGAGAGGAGGAGGGGAATGGGGAGAGAAATAACAGAGGGGGAAGAGGAAGGGAGTAAGAAGAGGAGAAGAAAGGGCTTCATTATTGATCTTAATCAAGTTGAAAAACCAAGCATAGCTGTCACAGTTCATTGCAACTTTAATTTTTTAAAACCTTATTTTTATGATAGTTCTTAAACACTTTAACTTCTCTTTTAGCCAACAACCCGCCAAGGGTAGTGGAAAAAATGATATGGGGAGTGGGGGGGGGGATGGACCTGTTTAGAAATGGTTCTTTGGAAAAACTCCCACCTGTGTTGTCTGGAAATTGGCAGTTTGGCTCACAGGTCAGCAGTAGCAGCTTGCTCCATGCGCAAACATTTCATGAATACACCAGCAGTCCAGTTCAGTAGAATCAGGATACGAACACAAATAATCAGTGATGGCACAACCTAGCAAAGACAGCCACACCCTCATCTGTGGCTCAAGTCAGCAGGAGGGACCAGGAGAAATACCAGGAGAAGGTCTCAGCTAAGCCTCTCTCAGTGAAGACATGAGACCAACAAGAGTTGCACAATTAGCTCAATAAGCAAGCCAAGCTCAGCACCCATCACTGTCCATTGAGTCCTACTTAAATTCCCTCCAAACACCACATCTCCTCCACAGGTCTTGCCTCTGCATGTGCATCTGTCTCAGCTGACATTACTCTGCCAGTCAGCCAGAGTTCATGAAAGTGGCAAGAAACTGTCAGAAGCAGCACATCACCAGAAGTTTTTTTGGTGCATTTCTCTCTATGGAATCCTGAAAAATGCAGCCCAACTACACAATGTAGGGTGGACCAATACATGCCTGTGGTTATCAACAAATCCTTTATTACATTCCCTTTCATGTGCTTGCTTTAGTAAAACATCTTTTCTCCTATATCTGCTTTAGCTAAATGTTCCTTCATGAGTCTGCCTTAATCTTTCACCCCTGTCCACTTCAGGAAAACACTCCTTTATAATTTTGCCCCAGAAAAACACCATCTGACACAATTGACTTTCCAAAGATTGCTTAAAGTTTCCACTTCAAGTAGATGGCATACAATCATGTCTCCTTATGTCCAAATGAAAACAATAACTAAGTCATAATAAGGCCTAACATGATATAAATCCCCCTTGTACAACTGTAAACGCATAAGTTTAGCTGGGTGGGGACCTTTCCCTGATATCACCACAACTTAATTTCATTTCATTTCATATCATTAAACACAGGATTTAACACTTCCTGGTGCCTCTTTTCTCTTTGAACCATTGTTTTGCATTTTTTCTTTCTAAGCTTGCTATTCTTGATCAAAATACTCTTCATGAGAGTAAACCAGAGGAAAAAGTCTATGCTGGGCTTTTTTGAGACTTCCTTTGTCAATACAATTAATTTAAATCTACTTATGTTAGCCTCAGGCAGCCTCTTTAGTCAAGGGCAAAAAGAAGCAACATTCTTCACCAACACATCATAAGAAAGATCTTTACAGGTCAAATCACCCTCAGCTCTAATGCCTTCCATATTCCTAATAGGATGGCCCATTAAGTTCCACTCAAAGCATTCTATGGCTTTCCAAATCCAAAGAACCAAAATCCACATTCCTCCAAACAAAATCATTGGCAGGCCTATCACAGCAATACACTACTCCCAGTACATATTTCTGTCTTAGTTTGTGTTTTACTGCTGTGAACAGATACCACAACAGAGGCAACTTCTCTAAAGGAAAGCATTTAACTGGGGCTGGCTTACAGGTTCAGAGGTTCAGTCCATTATCATAGTGGGAAGTATGGCAGTGTGCAGGCATACATGATGCTGGAGAAGGAGGTGAGCATTCTACATCTTGATCTGAGGGCAGCTGGGACAGGACTGATTAGCAGGAAACTAGAAGGAGGGTCTCAAAGCCCAGCCTCACAGTTACACACTTCCTCCAACAAGGCTATACCTCCTAAGAGTGCAACTCCCTGGACCAAGCATATAGTAGTCCAGTGGTGGGTGGGAAAGGGGAATGAAAAAAGCTGGAGTCCTTGACTGACTCCAGAGTGGCAGGACATATTAAGGAAGGAGGGTTGAGTGTTCTTGAGCCTTTAACTCCATGTTTGTGTGGTAGTTACAGAACTGTGACTGTGCCAGAAGTGGCTCAGAGGCCGTTGGACTGTAGCAAGGATTGGTATGTGCACAAAGATCAGAGTTAACATTTACCCATTGTTTGCATCTCTTACCAAAATCTGAGCAAGTTCTTGCATGCAAGTCCTGGAGAATTCATAGTTTGATTCTGAAAGTGACTTTGAAGCAGATGGTTTCTTTCTAGACCAGGATCACAGAGCCCATGGATGTCATACAATGTAGGGGCACACTGAAGTCAGAGGAAAGTCTCTGTCTGCAATGTCCTATACAGTGGAGAGAGTACATGAAGTCCCATGTTTTGACAGAGACAAAGGCAAAACTCCATTCTGTCACCCACAGCAATCTAAGGGGTTCCCTTTTTCAGAGACCCATTATTCACTGGGCAATGGTGGCACACTCCTTTAATCATAGCACTTGGGAGGCAGAAGCAGGCAGAGCTCTTGAGATTGAGGGTATCCTGATCTACAGAGTGAGTTCCAGGACAGCCAGGGCTACACAGAAAAAAACATAACTTGAAAACAACAACAACAACAGCAAAAGAACATGTAGTGCCCTTGTAGAGGATCTAAGTTGGGTTCCTAGAATCCATTGTAACAAGTCTCAGACCACAGGACAACACAAACCATGTTAGAGACACCATTTTGACCTTCAAACCCAGCACATGGGCCCCAGCACCCACCAAAACAGGAACTAAGAGCTAATCCATCAAAGGCCTGATCCATAATTTCTGGAAAGTCCCTGAATGTTTTCTGGCTTCTGCAGTTTTTCTTCCTGCTAACTAACTGAAATGTGAGAAGCAGGATGTTTGCACCAAAGACAAAAGGTTGTGCAGTGTGCTCCGGGTCCCCAGCTTCTGTGAGCTGTCTCCCATGTTCAAGGATATCCTCCTGCTTCTGCTGTGATTAATGTGGCCCCTAGACACCTTTTAAAATTTTTTATTTTGTGTATATAGCTATACTTTGCCTGCATGTGTGTCTGTAAGTCACATGAGTGCATGAATCCCATGGAGATCAGAATAGGGTGTCAGGTCCCCAGGAACTGAGTTAGATACTCTGTGGTGCTAGGAATCAATCCTGAGTCTTCTGAGAGAGCATACAGTGCTCTGAACAATGGAGACAACTTTCCAGACCTCTAGAGACTTTTTTTTTTGCTCAGTGGAAGTTTAAGTCTCTTAGCAACTCAGTGCCTCCTCCATGCCTGATGGCTGGACTTCATGTGTGAACTTGACTAGATTTAGAGTCACTTAGGAGGAGGCACAATTCTGAATGCATCTGCAATGACATTTTCAAAGAGGATTAGCTGAGGCACAGAAGGCCCATCATACAGTAGGAAACACCATCCTGTAGGTTAGGAGCCTGAAGGGGAAAAGTGAGAGAACAAAAAAGTATCAACATGCCCTTTTTTGCTTCCTGATCTACCATCACCATAACTGCCATCCCACCATGCCATCCATTGCTATGTTGGACTGACACTTTCAGAGGCTGAGGCCAGATGAACATTTCCCCCTCCTGGCTATCTCTGTCAGGTGTCCGATGCACAGTGATCTCACTCACAAGAGCTGAACAAGCCAAGTCTCCAGCTGATTCATTGCACTTAGCCCAATGCCCTGTGAGTGGCAGGCAACACTTCTTTCTCCATTTTTTAAAAGAGATTCATTCATATTCAGTCTTTTGTATTTGTTTTCCTGTATGTATGTATGTGTGTGAACAGTGTGCCTGTGAGCTGCCTTGTGAGTACTGGTAACAGAACCCCTGTCCTCTGCAAGATTGTTAGGTTAAATTATCACTATATTTTTGTGCCTATGAACAGTTCTGCTATGAACATGGATATGCAAACTGTCTCTTTGAGATCTCATTTATTTATTTATTTAATTTATTGAGTCAGAAATCTCACTATATAGTTGGTGTGTCACAAAACCTTTCCTGGGGAGAAGCAGCACACAATGAATATTCACCTCAAATAGGGAACCTATGACAGACCAAAGCATGGAAATCCAACTTGGTGATTCCATGAGTTTTATTGGAGTTACTTACAGGAGTTGGAGTTAATTGCAAGAGCAGATCTGACTCAAAGACAGCTGCACCAACAAGGCCCACCCCAGCCCCCAGATTTGCCAAAAAGCTGGGAAACCTGGAACATACCTTACAGCATGCAGGTAGCTCAGCCATTGGACTCCAGCTTTTCTTGCTTGCTTAGGTATACTGACTGTTTCAGGGACTTCCTAGAGTTATTTTGAGTTGTTAGACTTCCTGTTTAAGGAACTTCCTGCAGAATGTAATAGTTCAATCTTGGAGAAAATTGTTATACAACAGTAGTTCTGGCTGTTCTGGAATAGACAGTGTAGACCAGGCTGGCCTTGAACTTTAAGAGGTCTACATTTTTCAGGCAGGAGCTTTGTATGTACAGGATTTGAAGAGCCTGAGTTTGAGCTACTGCAGTGGGTTAAGGAACTCAGAAAATCAAGGAGAGCATTTTCCTCAGGACTCAGTAGGACACTGCATTGGTAACACAGGACTAGCCAGTGCTGCTTCTGCTTGGCCAAAACCTGGCATTACATTTCTCAGGCCCAGGATTGCAGGTAGTGGCTGTGGGAACTAAAGGGGGTTGGGGAAGGAGGGGGAGAGGAATAGCCCATGTCTGGCAAGATTTCCTCCTATGCTCTGGGCAGGCAGATGGGGGAGGGCTGCCAGATGCTTTGCAATTGGCCACTGGTGAGCATCTAAGTCACTGACCCCACTTGATGGGGGGTGGACAAGGGGCAGACCCTGAAACCAGGAGCCCTGGGGCAAGTCCCTGTCGCCCTGGGTTTATGGGAGAAAGGGCATAGGGGAGAGGTTCCCATGAAGGTGAGAGTAAGTGCAGATGAACAAAGACCATCTATGGTTTTAGAGCATAAAGCTCTAAATAATAAATATATATATAAATAGGTAAATATATATTAAATATAGAAAGGAAGGGAGAAAGGAGGGAAGGTAAAAGAGAGAAAGAGACTGTACGTGGCTAAAAGGAGAGAAAGGGAAAAGGAGAGAGAGAAAAGAACGGCTAGAGAGTAAGAGGGAGAGAGAGGAAGAGATTAAGAGGAGAGAGGAAAGGAGAGAGGAGAGGAGTAAGAGCAAGAGAATAAGAGAAGTGAGAAGAGAGCAAGGTGGGGCCAAATAGTTCCTCTTATGGTTTTTAATGTTGCTAGGTAACTGGGGAGGAGTCTAGCCTGAAGGTCACAATCTTGGGACATTGCCTAGATGACTGCTAACCATGCTTCTTTTGTGGGGGCTGAGGGGGCAGTAACTTAGACAGGAGCCTTGAATCTAGGAGACATGAGAGAACTCCTTCCATCCCATGTAGGTGAATTGTCATCACTAGGTCCTGGGGTTCAACATCTAGCCTCAACTGGAAACCAGACTGTCTTTACATAGCCCAATGCCCCACAGATGGCCACATGGACACACTGACTAGGATGCAGCTGTGGCCCGAGACAGCATTTGAGTGCAGCCAAGTGCACATCCAAAGTCAGAGCCTTGCCTGTCTGGTTCTTTTCAGCTCTACCAGGATGATCAGGACACAGGAGCCTTCCATGAGTAAATTTCTGTTTCTGTTTCTCTTTCCAAGTGCCAGGAGGTCCCAAGAAGTTTTCTCTGCAGCAATAGACCTGCATGTGGACAGGCTTGAAGATTCATTTAAGAGAGATGGGAAACTGAGCAGTTGAGCAAGGATACTTTGAGTCTGAGGGTGCTGGTGCCATCATGATGAGCTGAGGAGACTCCTTCCTAGACAGGATTAGAAAATGTCCCAAGAGTTTGCTCAGACAGAAAAAGGACTTGGAGTTGAGTGTGAGAGGGGGCTCCACTGTGGAAAGGTTTTCATAAGCTTTACTTTTAATTTTTTGTGGTTTTTTATTTGATATTTTCTTTATTTACATTTCAAATGCTATCCTGAAAGTTCCCCATACCCTGCCCCCGCCCCTGCNCCCCTANCCACCCACTCCCACTTCTTGGCCCTGGCCTTCCCCTGTGCTGGGTCATATAAAGTTTGCAAGACCAAGGGGCCTCTCTTCCCAATGATGGTCAATTAGGCCATCTTCTGCTACATATCCAGCTGGAGACATAAGCTCAGGGAGTACTGGTTAGTTCATATTGTTGTTCCACCTACAGGGTTGCATCCCCCTTCAGCTCCTTGGGTAACTTTTCAAGCTCCTCCATTGGAGGCCCTGTGCTCCATCCAATAGCTGACTGTGAGCATCCACTTCTGTGTTTGCCAGGCACTGGCATAGCCTCACGAGAGGCCGCTATATCAGGGTCCCTTCAGCAGAATCTTGCTGGCATGTGCATTAGAATCTGGGTTTGGTGGCTGATGATGGGATGGATTCCTGGATGGGGTAGTCTCTGGATAGTCCATCCTTTCATCTTAGACCCACATGGTACCTCCTCCAAAATTGACCGTATAATTGGTCACAAAACAGGCCTCCATAGATACAAAAATATTGAAATTATCTCATGCATTCTATCAGATCACCACGGACTAAGGCTGATCTTCAAAAACAGCATACTGCTTGTGGAGTTGTACATCGTGGTGCGCACTAGGCTCCGCACCACGATGTACAACGTCCACAAGCAGGAGGAAATCCAAAACATCATCAGATCCTACTACAAAAGGCTATGCTCAGAAAAACTGGAAAACCTGGATGAAATGGACAAATTCCTAGACAGATACCAGGTACCAAAGTTAAATCAGGATCAGATTAATGACCTAAACAGTCCTATATCACCTAAAGAAATAGAAGCTGTCATCAATAGTCTTCCAACCAAAAAAAGCCCAGGATCAGATGGGTTAAGTGCAGAATTCTCTGCTTGTGGACGTTGTACATCGTGGTGCGGAGCCTAGTGCGCACCACGATGTACAACGTCCACAAGCAGATCCAAAACATCATCAGATCCTACTACAAAAGGCTATACTCAACAAAACTGGAAAACCTGGATGAAATGGACAAATTCCTAGACAGATACCAGGTACCAAAGTTAAATCAGGATCAGATTAATGACCTAAACAGTCCTATATCACCTAAAGAAATAGAAGCTGTCATCAATAGTCTTCCAACCAAAAAAAGCCCAGGATCAGATGGGTTAAGTGCAGAATTCTATCAGACTATCAAAGAAGACTTAATTCCAACTCTCCTCAAAGTATTTCACTAAATAGGAACAGAAGGTACTCTACCCAATTCATTATATGAAGCCACAATTACTCTGATACCTNAGCCACACAAAGATCCAACAAAGAAAGAGAACTTCAGACCAATTTCCCTTATGAATATCAATGCAAAAATACTCAATAAATTATTATGCAATAAATACTCAATATTATTATTCTATGCATGAGATTTTTTATGGGTATATGAATGTACATGTTTTGTCCACATATGTATGGATATATATGTAAAGAACAGGAGTTAGGCAAGTGTGCTGCAGCACAGGGATGGAGGTAAATGAAGGCTTTTGTTGCCTCCCACCTGAGCCTGGTCCTCTCACAATCTCTGTCCTACCACAGAATTTTAAAATGATACCAGCCTTTCTGACTCCAGAGCCAGACACTATGGTGAAAACCTGTCTAGTTCAGAGAGGCAGAGAAAGCACCCAGCTGACCTTCCTATTCCACTGATGTCCCAGAAGGAAAACTCACCATCTCCTTCCCCATGCTCTCATAAATCCCCTTCAACTCATAGACACTCCTTCCTCTTTCCTGGGATTTTTTTTATGTTCACTCCCTGACATACGGTTGCTCTTACTGCCTCTTGACCTATCGTTGACTTTATTTAGCTCTTGCTTACAGAAAGCTCTTGGGTTAAAGGTGGGTGCTAGGGCTGAGCCACACCAAAACATATGAAAAACAGAATTTTTTTTGAAAAAATCATTCCTGTGGTTCACACTGTGACCGTGTATCATGCACCAAGTGTGGGTTCTCTCACAATGTCACTCCATTACAATTTTCTGTAACTTCAGAGACACTCAGGAGCTAAGCAGACATAAGCAGAGTGTGTCTCATGTTACCTGGCCATATATATCTCACCCTTATATGAACTAGCAATTAGGCTAGGACTAACTTGCCTTTATCTCTGACTATTAGACTTATGGTCTGATCAGACACAGATACTCAATCCAGAACAGCAGTTGTGTGGACACATCTCAGTATCTGACTACCAGTGTAGCCTGTCCTGTAGAAAGTATTAGAGGCACTTGAATTGATGTACACATCCTGATGTGCAACAGCTGGAAGAAATTGTTTCAGTTAAGTATCATGTCTTGCTGGTTCAGAGAGCTAAGATTCAGGATCCAGAAATAGAGTGGCAGCTAAGGAGCTGAGCCTTTCTTTGGGGGGTGTCAGTGACTGTGGAAGCTATTGAGTTGGCAGGGAAGGTCTTCAGAATCAGGGTGTAGTGGACATCTGTGAAACCAAAGGAACTCTGGAGTTCTGAGGGACAAGCCTGGAGAATGAGTGGGGTCAAGGAATGTCCAATCCCTGGACATCTTGTCCTGAGTTGAGCAGGAGTAGGATGGCAGCTCCTAGACTGCTTAGATCTGGGACCCCACTTTTGCCCTTCCAGAGGAAGTGAAATAGCCCAGAAGCCAGGTTAGACTTCCTTTTCCCCTATAAAATCATTCCCAACAGCATCTACAAATGAGGCTTTCCCAGCACCTTGGCTCCAACTGCTGGAAGGCTCTGCTCACCCGAAAGGTTTAAATATCTGTGTTTCCACCCAATTAAATCATCTGTCTCAGTGAAGCCTGTCTTCCAAGAATGTTCTCAAAGCACTCACTGCTACTTTAGGTTTCTCTCACTTTTTCCTTCTCCCTCCCCACCTCTCTCACAAACACACATTAGCCATTCCCACCGTTACAGGTGAACAGAGTGGTAACAGCACATATTCTCTGGCATAGGAGTGGAGAGCAGAAGATAGGCCTAAGACAAGAGCTTCTGGGACAGTGCCAGAGAAGGCCAAAGTCCAGGGCTCTGTCTGGATCTTCATTGTGATTTCACGTATGGGGCAAAGGAACATCTTCTGTTGGTCTAGTCAGAGAGTCCAAAGTGGGTAGAAGCAAAGAAAGGACACAAGGTCACTTGAGGCTTTTGATCTCTGTTGCTGAAGAGAAGAAAATGCTGTCTGCTGATGTGGACAGGTCAGTTGGATCATTTTTAGAAGGAATGTTAAGAAGTAGGTTTGGAACATGGTTGAATGAGTTGTTCTAGAGAAGTGTGTGTGAAGCCCTTGAGTGTATGTCTGAACTCTAGTCTGGAGACATTCAGGACCAAAATTCCAACTGAAGCCCAACTGGGGATTTTGGTGATATGTATGTGGATAGAAATAGAAGTTAGTTAATCTTAGGATAGGAAACATTCAGAGGATGGTGGGAGTGGTGCTAAGAGCAAGGAAGGGTGCAGTCCACGTAGGACCACTGGACACATCTCTCAAACTGAGATGTCTGTTACAAAGACAGATGAGGTTTTGTCATATTCATGGGTTAGAACTGTGTTTGGCAAGGGACCAAGGCTACCAAGAGACACTGGCCTTGGGTTGGGTATGAAATCAGAACAATGGTAAAGTATGGTGGCAATGATGCAGGTGACTAACTGTGAGACAGGTGACAGTGAGACAGGGGACCATCAGGCAGGTGACACTGACTGTGAGGCAGGTGACTGTGAGGCAGGTGACACTGACTGTGAGGTAGGTGTCTGTGATGCATGTGACAGTGACTGTGAAGCAGGTGACTGGGAGGCAGGACCCTATACTTACGAACATTCCCCAGATTGTTGTTGTGACCCTAGGTGGGACATGGAGATCTTCTCTTGGACTGGTAGATGAGCACATGGACAAATAAGAGAATTACTGAAGACTTCAGGACCAAGGAAGCTGGGGTTTTGTTAATGTAATTTTAAAAATAGCTGTTTCTTGTTTATCTTGGCTAGCTTCCCAATAAATGAAACAGAGACTATTCTATTTATTGAATAAAGCATTGTAGCAAAATTAGTGGGTAGACACTAATTCTAGTGCTCTAAGCTAACCTCTCTACCTCCCAATGACAACCCCCAAGATACTGACATTTTAATATTGATCTGACTGTCTCTGCTCCAGGAGTTTTCCCATGATATCACTTTAAGACTTTATCCTGGCAGCTGAATTCTCTCTTTTTCTTCTCTTGTCCTCTCCCCTGGCTAGTGGAAGTACAGCCCTGTTTTCTCTTCTGCCCAGCCATTGGTGCATCAGTTTTTATTAACAAATCAGAGAATAAGTGGGGAGCAATGTTTATACAACATTGAAACAGAAGATACTTAGAATAAACATTACAATGCCAGGTCTGGATTACAACCAGATAAGGGAGCAGAGAAATCAGCACTTGAATAACACAAGGGCAAGCTTTATAGAGTGCAAAAAACTATCATGCCCACAGGCTTTGATGGTTGAGATATTAACAGATAGCCTTACAATAGAGTTGTAGAAGACATAGGTACCTGCTACAAGTGCATATAGATGGCTGAGGTTGAAGCTGAGAAGAAGGCAAAGCTTCCCCAAGTACTGTGAGCCAGAACAGGATGGCCTCCATTGCTACATGTTTCAAGTACTCAGGATGCCTTTGCTGTGAACCGTGGGTTGTCATGGCATGGGAGGAGAAAAAACAGAAGAGAGTTGATTTCTGAGTGATGTTCTTGAAGGGGTGTAAACTGATATTCCTAGGACCAAGAGAAAAAAGCAAGCCAGGGTCTGTGTGAGAACAGGGGAAGCAGATTGGGAGTAAGTGTAATGTGAGGAGGGAAATTTGGCCTTCAGGCCAGCCCCAGCACATAAGATGGCATATATCTGCTCGTGTGAATTCCTGGATATGGGCAACAGGATGACTAATACAAGAAAGAGCAGGGCAGCCTCTCAGCATCCACATACTGTTCTGTGAAATAAGGAGGCAGGGGTGGAGGCTGGTACCTGCTTTGAGAAATTTCGGATAGACTAGGGGTGGAGAGTCTGCTGAATGACAGTGGTTTTTTTTTCCTCCTTGTAGGGCAGTGTGACCTTTCAGTGTGTGACTGTGTACTTCAAGAAGCTTATGGATGAGAGATAGAGACTCAGTACCATGGTGTGATGCTTCTAGATCTGCCCTAGCAGCACACCTTGCTTCTCCTTCCTCCTGGGCTGAGTTCTTTCCCTTTATTCCAGGAGCTATTCTGCTTCCCAGGGTCATCCCTAGATCCGACTTCTTTGTTTTCCAGCATAAGTGCTGTGGGTCTCGGGCTGCCTGAGCACCTGCCTTTATCATACTGTAGCCTCTCAACCTAGAACTCAGAAGCCTGCCAAGGAACGATGCAGGATAGGAGTCTACCCACAAACCAGAGATCCTACCAGGCAAATCTTCATCCTGGCAGAAATACAGCCTGGAATTGTTCTGCCACATGCTGCCATTCCCCTCCCACTGATATTTTTCTCATGCCTGGTTTCAGAAACCATTAAGCTATCCATCTTTCTATTTCTTCAGTATGTCCTAGGCAACATTCTATTATTGAGCTGCATCCCCAACCTTTTAAGCTCTTTTGTCATTACTACTGTCTTGTCCTATTCACTGTTGGGGTGAGGGATGGTGACCTTGTGGTTCTGCATTGACTTCTTAGTAGGTCTTGTACCTTCTAGGAATCACATACTTGTCCAGCTGGAGCTGAAGGAACAAGCATGGGTGACTGACAGTGCAGATGTGACTCTGGGGAACTATCTCCTGCAAGAGAAGAGTGAGTGTGGCTCCATGTCAGGGTTGGGTTATGATTTGTACCAGGAACCTCCCTGAGGCCCACTAGTGTGTTCTTTCCAAGGGCAGGGGCCATGACTCAATCGTTTCCTTCATTTCTCACTAGGCACTTTTGTTGTCTTGCCCTTCCAACTCTGACTTTTGGTTTTTTGGATTCTGACCCCAGGACAAGGTACTGAGTTGCATATTTTACATATCAAATTAGACCTGTCCTCCAGGTTTCCCCAGCATCCCTTCCTGGTATGCCCTACCCTCCAACCCTAAACTTCCCAGCTGGGCTGCCCTTCCTCAGAGGCTCCTCCCTAAATGACCCAGGCATTTTGGCCTCCTCCTTCCTGCTACTCTCTCTTCTTGTTGTTCTCTCTCTCTCTCTCTCTCTCTCTCTCTCTCTCTCTCTCTCTCTCTACAAACAAGAGCCCTTTCTCTCTTTCTCTCCTGCTCCCTCTCCATGGTGACTTCCCTGGCCTCAGTCCTTGGGTAAAGTGAGCTCACCTGAGAGGTGCTTCCCAATAAATCTGCATTTAATATAATCTAATGTGGCTTGAATTGGCTGACTTCACAGGCATAGAAATAACTTATAAGCATGGGCTAATCAAATGTCTCTGGCTCATTCCTTTCCATCACTCCCTCATTTGCAATGGAACCACTGCAAATAAAGCTGCTCTGAGAATTCACCAGTTCCTCTCTTCTGTTTCTCAGTATCCAGGCATCAATGTCCTGCATGTTTCATTTCTACATGTGAGACTTTACCTTCTAGACATGATGTCACAGGAAGATCGACAACGAAGGACCATAATACTTACATGCCCTAAGAGAATGCACACATATCATGCCAAACAGAGATATGTAAGAGAGACCAGTGTTGATCAAGAGACAGAATAACACAAGGAGGAGGCCTCCCCTTTTGCTTGGAAATCCCACGGGCACAGCAAACATTTCCAGGATTTACTGTTTTGAATAATTCCAACAGGTTTAGGATTCAGGATAATGTCTGGTCCTGGGGTGGTGTTTGAAAAAATACTGGCTTGGGTGTTAAAAGGTGGAGATGGTCTATTTGCTCAGGAGTCATTGGTTTGCCTGTGAGAGCTTTGTCTCTGGGGAGGCCATTTCACCTTCTTAAGGACCAGCCACCCTTCCTTAGGAAGCCTTAGATATTGTCATGTCACATCAGGAAACAGATGAACAGAGCAATGGCTCCATGCTTGTCAGTCTTACACGCTGACCAACATGTCCTGTTTGTATGACTTTCAGTCCCTCAGCCTGCTCACCAGCATTTGCTCTGTTCAATGAGTCTTCTCAATTTTTGCCACTATTATACAGAATTAGAGTTGTGCTATTATGCTATATGTCCCTTATAACTGATGGAGATCATCATTTTAATTTACACTACTTGCCATTCCTCTCCCTTTTAGCTGTGTGACTGCTTTTGTAAGGTTGAGTGTATGAGGGTGAATGGACATGCACATACCACAGTGTGTGCAAGGAGATCAGACGACAATCCTCAGTCATTTTTTAAGACAGGTCTCTGGCACTCTGACATTGTGGACTGTCAGGCCAGCTGGCCTACAAACTTCTTGGAATTCACCTGTCTCTTTCCATCTCTCGACAGGAGCACTAGAACTATAGACACATGCTAACAAGTCTGGCTTTACATGAGTTCTGGAAGTCAAACTCAGGTCCTGGATAATGCCCAGGAGCATTTTACCCATTGAACCTTCTTCCCAGCCCTTCACTCTTTTCCCTTTCCTTGGGCATCTGCTCTTTCCCCATTGAAGTGTTATGATTCTTATTCAGCATTAGGTTTCTTTTAAAGGTTTATTTGTTTATTTCATGAATGAGTACACTGTCCCTGACTTCAGACACGCCAGAAGAGGGCATCACAGTTAGTTGTGAGCCACCATGTGGTTGCTGGGAATTGAACTCAGGACCTCTGGAATAACAGCCATCTCTTAATTGCTGAGCCATCTCTCCAGCCCCTTGGTTTGTTTTTGATGCAGAGTCTCTTTATGTATTGCTGGCTGTCTTGATACTTGCTAAGTCAACCAGGCTGTGACAAATCTCAGTAGCAGACCAAGAGAATCTGAGAAGCACACCCATGTGATCCCTGAATTACTACCCTATTACAACTGGAAACAAGGAGCCCACAGTCCTGTGATAAAACCCAGAGGCAACACATGAGGTGAGTGTCTGTGCACGTCCTTTCTGTCTGGTCAGCCTGGTGACGCTTGTGGCTTCTTACATGCTATTGGCCCTCAGACAATCCCTGTCTCCAGTCTCACACAGCTGCAGTAAACTGATTGTGGAGGCTCATATCTATAATCCCAGAACTCACAAGGATCTCTGTGAGTTCCAGGCCAGCCTGATCTATATATCAACAAAAAAGAAGGCTACAATGACTCTCCCAGGATCACCTGGCTAGTCAGGGGCAGTTACCCAGCTCAGAGTGACCACACAAGACATTTCTCTTAGTATCTCCCAAATCCTCTGAAGACCTTGTTCATAGAGGTGGGGCAAAAAAATAGAGCTGAAGGCATTTATTAGAATCATCCTAAGAGACTAAAAGATGAGGGCACAGGTGTCAGAAATCCAACTTCAGGAGAGAAAGAGGACAGATCAGCAAGATGGCACTCAGATTAGACATGTTTCAAATATGGGTTGCCTATAATCCATTAACTTCTAATATTGGAGTAGCTCGATAAATTCACCCTCGATTTTGCTTACAGCTTCTTTGGAATAGAACTTCAGACATTCTGGAGTGGAGAGTATAGCAATCTGGAAAACAAAAGGGCAGACAGGAACAGAGGTGGCTGCAGGCAAGGTACAGGACCTCAGCAGGGCTTTCCAACCACCCAGATTTTTCCTTGTCCACAGGAAAAAAATCCCCTGCAGTGATTCGGGTCTCCAGCAACAGACTCTGCCTCAAGGGACCTGGAGCCCACCCACAGCCTTCAGGAGGAAGCCTGAAAGCTGTCATAGACAGGCATGCAAGAAGGGGACAAAGTCCTGGAAGGCATGATGGGTGCTAGGTCTGGGGAGGGGCAAGATAGCTGAGTGTGAGTTTGGTGATGTCTCCCATACCTGAGCACATCTCTCCAGGCATATTGGCTGTGTGGTCATATTAAAAATACATGTCCGTGTGGGCATGTTAGAAGAAATTCCTTTTTGAATAGCACTGTGGTTTTGCAGGACCTGATATTCAACTTAAAGTCCATTGGGAAATAGCATGTGATCTGCACTGTTCAAAATATACATCTCTGCCATCCACTTATACTTTAAACAAGATACATCAGGTGGCAGCTGTGGTGGGAAGCTGCAGGCCCTCCTGGAGGTTGGAGTGACATTTCAGAAATAGAGGGAGCTTTTATCTGTAGCTCAGATGATGCCAGTAGAAGGGGACCTTCTGTAGCTCAGATTCATCTGAGGCAAGGGAATAATAGACTCAAGGGAGGTTCCAAAGAAGACACTGGCCAGTAGATAGAAGATTCAGGCATCTTAGAGTAGAGCTACAGTTACCATACTGGCATAGAGGCCATACCAAGGACTCCCTTGTTCCTACTACGAGTGAGAACCCTATGTTTATCCAGCATGTGAGAGTGAATTGTGCTAGGGTGGGAAAGGGTTTTAGTTTTTGTTAGCTTGTCACCTGATACATATTAGTGGTTGCATTGATCATTTGTACACAGTCTTTCAATATTTGCTGTGTGGGGAAGTAGAGAGAGGCAGGACATTACCAAAATCTGCGGTTCCAGTACTTTGGTTTTAAGTCCTCCTTCTTTGTAGCAGTCCTGGACTTTTTCATAGGCCGCCTTTTCCGCAGGAGTACCATTGAATGCTCTAAGTTCGTGATACAACCATGTCCTGCTTCCTGAGATAACACCAGCAAAGCCAGCAAAGAAAGGAACACATGCTTCTGCTACAAACACAGACAGAAAAACATTGTTAAAAGACAACAGGCTGGTAGACACAGAAGTTTGATGTTCCTTGCTATACTTCAAATGCCTTCACTGACCTTTCTCATATTCCTTCCCTCCCAAAGGCCTCAGCCTCCCAGATAGAACATGGTTTCCATGAGACACACACTATTAGCAGAAAAAGATACATGAGTAGGCAGACTGGTATCTGACCTTCATGTATGCTGCACACTTGCCTCTATTTCAAGATTCATCTACAGTCCCTTCATCATGAGTATCATCACCATCCCACTTCTGTCTCCCTGTCCTACCCACCCCAACTGTTGTAACCCGGAGCAAAAAGCATCAACTGTCTCCTGCAGCTCCTTGCCAGTGGCCTCCTGAGGACCCCTAGGTCTGTCTCATGGCCCACTTAGAGATCTACATGGGACTGAGATGGGGTGAATGAGGGTTCCACTCTCACATGTCTGGAAGCCCAGCTCTCCTATCACCAGCAAGGCCAACAGAAGAAGTGTCCCCTTCATGGTGGTGAGTGCTAACTGCACTTCTCAGTACAGATCTTCTTCCCTATAAACCATTATAGCCCTGAACCCAGCCACACCCACCACCAACCCTGCCTCCAAGAGCTTGAAATACCTTGGGGCAAGAACCTAGCATTTGTGTATTCCCTTCCTACTTGCATAGAGGCAGGAGTATGGGAGCCCCTCCCACTCTGAAGTACAAACAGCCTGAGATGGCCTGATGTACTCATTTTCTGGAGAGAAGTTGTTTGTTCCTTGCCAAAAGAGTTGGAGCTGACCTTTGTAAGCAGCACAAGTGCTGAGCCAAATGCCCTGTGGTCCTGTTCCTGTTGTCACCTCTGCTTCCTGGTCACACTCCTCACCAATCCTTGCTCCAATCATCCGAGCAGCTGAGACATTTGATTGGAAGGCTGAGGACATGGAGGCACCATCTATGTCTCAGTGACTCTCAGCCAGGGTAGTCCCCAGCTCTTTAGCCATGTGGGTATCCTCAGGGACTGGTCATGGGTTGGTACCACAAATTCTGCTTTACTTCATGGTAGCTCATTCCTGTATTCCCTCTTACCTTGTCCCCTCATCTCTGTCAGGAACCGTGTCTCAAAGAGGTTTAAACAATAGAGCCCATGTGGTAAGAGCAGTGAGCAGTAGAGTTAGGAATTCACCCCTGTATGAGCTACAAGTTGTCCACAACCCCACAGGCTACTGTGGACTGCCTGCCTGTAAACTACACTGCTCCATAGGCCACAGGCAGTGCTGTGTTAACTGTCTCAAGTTCAGATCAACCTACTTACCCTAATGAAGAGATTTTTAGCACAAACAAGATTGTCAGCTGGGTGTTGTAGTACATGTTTTTTAAGACAGAAAGGTTTTAAATTCTATCTCACCCTGCTTGCAGAGTGTGATAGTTAATCTATTTTCCCTCAAATTATTGTTTTTTAAATTTTTTATTATTTACTTTATTTACATTTCAAATGTTGGCCTGTTTCCTGGTTTCCCCTCCAAAAGCCCCCTATCCCTGCCCCCTTCCCCTTACTCAACAACCCACTCATACCTGCTTCCTGGCCCTGGAATTACTCTACACTGGGTCTTAGAGCCTTCACAGGACCAAGGGTCTCTCCTCCAACTGATGACCTACTCGGCCATCCTCTGCTATATATGCACCTAGAGCCAGGAGGACCACCATGTATATACTTTGGTTGGTGATTTAGTCCCTGGCAGCTCTGGGGGTACTGGTTAGTTCATTTTGTTGTTCCTCTTATTGTGCTGCTAGCACTTTCAGCTCCTTGGATCCTTTCTCTAGATAGTTCATTGGGGACCCTGTGCTCAGCCCAATAGTAGGCTGCAAGAATTCCTCTCTGTATTTATCAGGCACTGGTGAAGCCTCTCTGGAGACAACTATAACTGGCTTCTGTCAATAAGCACTTATTGGCATCCACAAAAATGTCTGGATTTGGTGATTGCATAGGGGATGGATCCCCAGGTAGGGCAGTCTCTGGATGGCCATTCTTTCAGTATCTGCTCCACACATTGTTTTCTGTAACTCCTTCCATGGGTATTTTGTTCCCCCTTCTAAGAAGGATCCAAGTATCCACACTTGGACTTTCTTCTTCTTGATTTTCATGTGGTTTGTGAATTGTATCTTGGGAATTCTGAACTTCTGGGCTAATATCCATTTATCAGTTAGTTCATACCATGTTAGTTCATCAGTTAGTTTGTGATTGGATTACCTTACTCAGGATGATGTTTTCTAATTCCATCCATTTGCCTAAGAATTTCATGAAGTCATTGTTTTTAATAACTGAGTAGTACTCCATTGTGTAAATGTACCACATTTTCTGTTTTCATTCCTCTATTGAGGGACTTCTAGGTTCTTTCCAGCTCCTGGCTATTATAAATATGGCTGAGATAAATGTAGTGTAGCATGTGTCTTATTCTGTGTTATTTCCACTAAGTTTTCCCCCACAGGAAACCCTGACTAAGACACACCCCCATCGCCAGGGTTAATATGAGTCTGGTGGTGGCACAGATGTCCAATCCTGCACTTCCTGTTGTAGCTCTTCTGGGGGTGCCCTCATGTGAGGGCATCTGGGTACTTGTTGCAGGATGGGCCACAGGGTGGGTGTTTGCTGCAGTGCTCCATATATTTGAGGGCCCTGGGGCAGAGGGCCCCGTGGACCATTTTTTGGCTTGGTTCCTGTCTGGACTGGCTCAAGGGGACGACCATCTATATCCCACTTGAATTGGCAGTACCTTTCCCAATTGTTGCCTTTACGACATCGTGGACATAATTTCAGGTGCCTCACGGTAGCTGCATTGGTTGGCCGCGGGCGATTGGGACAATCACTTTTAAAATGCCCAGCCTGGCCACAGGAAAAGTTAGGGCCTTCTGAGCAGTAGGTTGGTTTCCTTGACCTTGTTGACCAGCTTGTATGCCTGTTAAAATAGCTGCAGCCAACCCTTGATTAGTAAGAGTATCCATGACATCTCTACACACTCTTATCCAGACATCCATTGTCTTATTTTTGTAGGGTCATATGGCATCCCTGCAAGCCTTGTTTGCTTGTTCATAGGCTAACTGTTTGGCGAGTGACATGGCTGCATCCACATCTGGGAAGACTCTACTTGCAGTCTCAACCATCCTGGCTAAAAAAATCAGAGAAAGATTCTTTCTCCCCTTGTATAACTTTAGACAAGCTGGATCCCAGATCTCCTGTCCCTGAAAGCATTCTCCATGCCTTGAGGGCACAATTATTAATTTGTTCATATACTTGTAGAGGATATCCTGTCTGGTTGTTCACAAAATTTCTTTGCCCCATGAGCATGTCTACACTCCAAGCAGGCTGGCCATTGGTGGCATTCACAGCAGCCTGTTCAAGAGCGTATTCAAGGTATGCAGCCTTCCAACTTAAGAAGGCCCCTCCAGATAAGACCGCCTTACATAAATTCTGCCAATCAAAAGGAGTCATACAGAATCTCTGCAATCCTTCCACTTGAGTTACAGTAAAGGGAGCTTGAGAGCCATAAGTAGTTACTGATTCTTTAAGTTTTTTAATTGTTTTCCACTCTAATGGCTTATGATATCACTGCCCTTGCTGGTCTTGAAATACTGGGAAGGCTCCAACCTCATGAGGCAGATTTTGCCACACTGAAGCATGTTGACTGCATTTCCCCTCACTCCCCTCATCCCCTGTATAAGGAGGAGGTGAGGGTAAGGGAGGCGCCGAGGGCTCAGGCGGTCTTCCTCGCTTAAAGCTCATCTTAGACATTATGCTAGCTACTTCATCTCCACTATCTGAAGATCCCTCTGTGCTCTCATCAGTACTCGCCTGTCTTTTAGCCTCCTTTTTTTCTGCTGATCACTATGTTGAGACATAACCTCCTTTACTTCCTCTAATGCTTCTACTCCTTCTTCTATCTCAGCAGTATACTTTCCACTTTTGTCTGTCAGGCAAAATTTGACTAAATTCCAAATGGCTAGAGTGCCCAACAGTAATAGGGTAGTCAAATCCACTGCCTGCAAGTCTTGACCTAGTCGTTCCCAATATCAGGGTTTCACATAGCCCTCTTCTAGAAACCAGGGTGCCTCTTTAATTATTGTTTCCAGGAATTTGTCTAGAGTTTCATTTTTTAATTTAACTCCGCTTCATTTGAGAAGCCGCACTAATACATTTTTTACTTTCACTTTTGAAACGTCGGATCCCATGGCTTCGTATCTGAGGTTTTCCATCCCTTTTGGAGGCTAGACTTTCCTACTCTGTCCGTACACCAGGAGCCTAACTATGTCCCTACACCGGGAGCCTAACTTCGTCCCTCTACTGGGAGCCTAACTTTGTCCCTCTACCGGAGAGCCTCTTCCTAGCACTAGATAAAATCTTACTTACCATGGAACTCCCCCATAGCTCCTTTTTCTTGTTCCAGCTCTTGCATGAGTTCTGAAGTTTCTGCCTTTTCTTTTTCTAACTTCTTCCTCTTCTTTCTCCTTAGCCAACTGAACAGCTTCTAATTCAGCTTGTCTTTGCATTTCTTCGGGTTCCTGTTCCTTCCGCCTGACTTCTGTTTTTTCTTTCTTTTCTGCTTCTTTCTTGGCCTTTTCTTCTTTTCTTCCCCGTACAAGCCACCAGATGCCGCAACCCTGAACTCCAACCGGCAGAGATGGGAAAGAACCACACAAACTCCAAGGTAGGTTACAAGTAGCTGCTTCTTTATCTCTGGCTCATCCAGTTACACTTTTGTTTTTCCCTCCACCCTCTGATCTCCTCCCTCCTGCCTCTCCTGGATCCAATCAGCGGTCAACACATTCTGAACATGAGCTGTGCATGCAGGCAAGTGACTCATCAGGCGGACAGCACAGGATCATTCAAGTGCGCAGGCTCAGGTTCTTGGTAAGTAGGGATCACGGGGCTTGGCAATGAGCCAGGGTGCCCTCTTGGCTCTTGTGGCTGCTCCCTTTCCACAATGGCTCAGGGTGCAAAGTTCTTATTATGCAAGCACAAAGACCTATGTTCAGATCCCCAGGATCTGATAGTGGTGACATACACAGACATATACATCTAATCCCTTCTGAGCTTTAGGTTCAATAAGAGACCTTGTCTCAAATAACGTTGTGCAAGGCTGTTGATATAGCTCAGTGATTAAAGGTGCAGTGATTGAAGTTGAAGATCTGAGTTCAAATCCCAGAACTCACCTAGGGGAAGAAGAGAACTAACTCCTCTAAATTGTTATCTGTCTTCACACTTACACATAAAACATGCACATTTTGGCACCTCTGCCCATACACACACACAAGCACACAAACACATGAACAGACACCTACAAATGTCTGTGGAAACTGGCATGAGGAAGCATTAACAAGGTCCTAATGAAAGAATATAAAACAATTTGAACAATAAACTAAATAGAATGATATTGGATTGTATTGTGAAATAACTTATAAACCCATACTAGTGTGAGTGGTTGCATGGCAGATAAATGGACATGGATGAAAGTCAGTTTTCTTACATCTCACAGAAGAATTCCTGAGGATATCTAGATGTTTCTCCTGGTAGTTTACCTCCCTTTAGTCTGTCACTGTGATGTACATGTTCTCAAGAAGGGAGCAGGGTGGGCTTGGGGACAGGCCAGTCAGTGAAGCTGGATGCACATACTTGAGTCCATGATTTTCAGTCCTCAAGAGCTGTGAGGACAGTCAAGGTACAAAGTGCCCCCTGGTAGCTCCAGCACCAGAAAACCCACCCACGGATCACTGGCCATCCCATCTAGCAAAATTTGCAAGCTCCAGTGAGAGGCCTTGTCTGGAGTAATATAAGATGGTCTCAGTTGTAAAAAGGATCCATTATCACTTCCAGCATACACAACATGGCAGTTAAAAACCATCTGAAACTCCAGAAAGTAAAAATGACTGCACAAGACACTCATGCAGGCACAATCCCCAAACACATAAAAGGAAACTAAACAAAATGTCAAATAAGTACATACATATCCACATATATGTATGTTTATACACACAAACAGTGTATATACATACACATCTATATGATAGAGAACAACTGAAGGCACCTCATTGTCTGTCCCTGGACACCTTATGCACATATGTTTGCCATGTGTCTTAGTTAAGATTACTGTAGTGTCAACTGGCAGTAGATACTTGCTTAGCCAAACTATGCCCTTATCTCCATTCCCAACCCTGCACAGAAGAGAAAACCCCCAGTGGGCACATTTTACAGGCCTCTTCAGCCCTCAGGTCAAACAAGGTTATAGAAACAGAGCACATTGGACTAAGCAGAAAGCACACAATTAGATCTCGGAGTTACAGGATGTAAATCCAGTTTGGCTCAGATAACTAGTAAAGGTCAAAGGCTTTGGCCTCTTTAAGTCTTCAGCAAACTTCATTCTGCCACTGGTTGACGTAGAAAAATTGACTTCAAGTGCGTTTTACAACAAACTACTTAATTCTGACGTATGAAAATACTTACAATCTTTACTTTTAAAATTAAGTACTAGCCAAATTACATAAACAAAACACTTATATAACATAAGCTTGGAGGGAGGAGTAGTGTGAGGTCAAGCCTGAGTTTTGTGGGAAGATGGTGTTGCATGCTTTAAGAAGGGTCCTGTTTATAGACTTGAGAGAAGTGGGATAGCCCTTTGACCAGTCTAACCAGCATTTGTGAAGACCTCCTATGTGTGTTGACCCTGGGAGAGAGGAAGGCCTTGTTCTCCTGAGCCTCCAGACATCTAAAGAACACCAAAAGGCAAGAGGAGCTAGGGAAGAGGAAGAAGGGTTCAGAGTCTTCACTATGGTGGAGGCCGGGTGTGTTCTTCCATACAAGGGATCCATGTGCACTGCAGGGTTGTAAAGTATTGTGTTGCTATGACAAAAGACCCAAGATTGGGTAACATATGTGGAAAGAGCTTAATTTGCTTCATAGTCTGGTATTTAAAAGTCCAAGCTAAAGCAACCTCAGGTAGCCAGGGCCTTCTGCTGTCTGAACACAGGGTGCACAGCAGAAGGGCTACAGGGAATTGTGGAAGACAGAGAGCAGAGGCTCCACCCTCCTTCTTAAGAACCCACCATACACTGCTCAGCACAGTCATACCAGAGACCAAAGCTCAACATGGGTGTTTGGTGTGTGTCTCACACATGTGGAAAGCATAGCTGGCTTTCCCTCACACATGTTGGTTTTGATGCAGTCTGAGGACATAGGTGACAAATTTCCCAGGCAGGTAAAGGGACAGCATTTTAGACACTAAGGGCACAGCAGATGAAAGCCCTGGTTTTCCCTTGGTTCACACTTATGTAGAAATGCTGTCATACCTAGTATAGAGACTCTGCAAATAACAAACTTGCTAGTTAAATGATAAATTCCAGGATCAGGGATACACAGAGTAGTCAAATGACTGGCAAATCCAAAGAAATGAGGGGAAGACATGATTCTTCCCACCTGTGATCCCCACTTGTGAGAAGCTGAGGCAGGTGTTCCCCAGTTACCTGTCTGGGATCCCCTTAAATCACAAAGATAGACATTGTACTTGGGTAGGGGGATGCTCTCCCAGCCTTCTTTGCCCTCCATGTTTGGCAACAGTGAGCAGAACCTGGCTGTAAATGAAATATATATTTTAGCTAGCCTCTATAAAAGACACAAAGACTTGGTATATTACTTGAAGAGCTGTAAGCCTAAATTGGACAGGTTCTGTACTATTTAACTTAAGTGTCACCCAGGGTTATTTCTGCTTCATCAACCCGTCCTCATGGTCCACTGCTCCTGGTCACATGCTCTTAAGCCATCAAACCTCAAGGAAGCCTTCCCCTCTCTCCATCTTCCTCCTCCTCTCTTCTCTTCTCTTGCCTTCTGATCCCTACCTATGATGCCCAGCTCAGTTTTTTTAAAAAGGCCAGAATACCCATCTTCTTTCCAGTATTGTCTGGCAGCCACATTTTTTTAGCCAGTCAGAGATTAAGATGAGCAGAGTTTACAAAGCAACATTTGATATATGTGAGAATTTGCTTACCAGGTTACCAAAGAATCATAGGGTACAGAGAGTCTAGATCCTGGGTCCAGTACATAGCATTTGAATACACAGCAGCAAGAGACCATCCACAGCAGCTGGCATGTGGTAGAGGCAGTGTTGGTACCATCTGGTGAGCAATCCTCACACAGGCATAGGACCCTGAGGCCTACCTATACTGCAGATCTTCCACAGCATGAACAGGAAGCTAAGACTCCCTGGCACTCTGCCATGATAAGGTTCTAGACACTAGTGGAGTCTTCAAAGTCTGTACACTCCCTAGACCTCTCCTGGCAAACAGAGCCTAAAGATCCTGTCCTCTGAATCCCTTTTGTCCTTCCTCAGAGTCTGCCTCTGCCCTCTCTACATTCCATGACCCTACTGTCTCCTGCCTTTCCCCTGTCAAATGCTTCAGCTACCACAGGGCAGCAAGGTGCTTAGTCTGTTTCACAGCTCAAACTGCTGCCTGGTCAGCCATCACACTCCTCTTATCACCCTTCCCAACAGTACCCCTTATTTCCCCATGCAGTGTGGGATGCTCACTTTCTGTTGCAGATAGAGATGATTGAAGGGTCATCTGAAATTCTGTGGCAGCAAAGTTCAGCTAGATACACTGTCACAGATGGCCAGATGCTAAGCCTTCAGGAGCTGGGGAAACCAGCTGACATTGGACTCTAGTTTTTCCAGGGTAGTTGTGAAATATTCAAAATGACCATCATGCTGACTTTTTGACCAGTAGTCAGAGTAACTAGAGCAGCAATGCAAAGACTGGCAGTGGACAGATATTGGGCCAGGTCACGCCAAACTAAAATATCTTTGCTTAGTTATGAGAAAATAACCAGGAGGCACTTGGAGTGTGAACTTAATGAACACACTAATGATGTTTATTAACAGTTCTTCCTGTGTAATTTTGGCTGGCCTCAAATTCTCTGTGTTGACCAGGCTGACCTCTACTCACAGAGATAGGAAGCTACTTCCTCCTAAGAGCTGGGATCAAAGGTGTGAGACACCATACCTAGCCATTGGTAACAGATTTTCACAGTGCTTACCACCAGCCTGAAGGAAAGCTGAAATCACAACACATGCACATAAACACACACACACACACACACACACACACACACACACACACACACACACCTTTCTCAGGAGGGTTATGAGCTCAAGAACAATCTGGCAATATCCTCTTCTAAACAAAAACAAAAACAAAAAACCAACTAACCAAACAAACAAAGCAAAAAACCTTAACCAGGGCTTTAAGAGGTCAAGTTTAGGCAGAAGTGGTAGTACTTGCCTTTAATTCCAGTACAAACAAGGGAGAGAGGCACAAAGACCTGTGTGAGCTCAAGGTCTCAAAAAAAAAAAAGCCACCATAAGAAGGTCAAGTTGAAGAATGCCTACAACAGCAGGAGAAGCTTGGGTTGAAGAGACTGGTTCAACTGAAGGTATGAAGCAAATGGAAGATAGGGGCAGGACAAAGACAGGTCAGGGGGTACATGGCCAGTGGTCTGAACTCTGACTTGTCTAGACAAAGACTGTGAGTAAGGCTCTTAACTAAACAGTGACACAGCCTCCCAAGTATGTGACAGGGGAACACAAACCTCACTCTGGTAGTCTGATTGAGAGGCCATTTGACTCTCACCCTAGTCATCTTTTCCTTTGACTATCACATGACATGTGACCTTTAGAAGATCACAACTAATGAGACCAGGCTGAACCAGGTTGTTGACTAAGATCTTAAGGTATTGCCAAAATAAATAACTCCCCATGACACAAGTACACAGCCTCAAGAAGTTCCAAGTCATGTCCTGGGAGGCACCTGGTGGGGCTCAGATACGGCCCCTTCCTGCCCAGTGGGCAGACCAGGGCAGTTATAAAAGGGGACCAAGATGAGCAGGAGCACCTGCCGCCATTACCATGAAGCTCACTGGTGCTCTCTTGCTGCTTGGGGCTGCCCTGCTCCTGACTTCAGGGGGAGGTGGGTATTCTGTGTGGGTGTCTGGGATTCGGGCACTCCTGGCTCTCACACCCTCTATCCCCTGAGGTGTGCTGATGCCTCTCTTTCAAGGGGGGCTCACCTTGTCTTTGTGTTCCAGATTGTGGCATTTGCCCAGCTATAAAGCAGGATGTTCATCTTTTTTTTTTTTTTACAGAACCTCAGAAGAGTATGTTGAGTACGTGAAACAATACAAAGATGACCCTGAAATACTGGAAAATACTGAAACAAATCAAGAAATGTGTCTATAGCACATTGACAGAGGAAGACAAGGCACATGCAACTGCTTTCATTGTGAGTCTCTGTGTGCCTGGCTAGGGGTGGGGCTTGTGTTCCTACCCACCACTCAAGCTTCTCTGTGAATCCAGCAATGTTATACACCTGATTGAGGATGTCAGGAGGATGGGGCAGGAAGGGACTCTCAGGCTGCCTGAGCTGAGCCTGGCTGCTCAGCTCAGCCAAGCCACACTAGATCCCTGCCTGAGTTTGGCCTCTATCAGCCTTCCTGACACAGCCTCCTGAGTCTAGCTACACAATCTTTGGGCCTGGAATCCTTCTCCAGCCTGGGTATTTTATCCTAACCTTTCAAGACTACAACTCCAGCCCCAAAACACTCATCTCTTTTCCTGTTCCCTGCACCTCCAAGACCACTGTGCGGACTCCAGGCCTGGGACATTCAAGGGTAAAATTAATGTGAACCCCTCTTGTCCTTAGAGTTGGTGTGATAAGTCTTAGTCTCAACTGCATATATTTGAAGGATAACATCATCATGAGACTGGATTCAGTTCCCTTGTGGGGTCCTAGCTGCCCACAGGCTCACATGGGGCCCTGTCAGCTCCTTCTAACTCGGTCCCACTTGTGCCTATTGTGTCTCCCAAGGTGGCTCCTCCCATCTGCCTGGATTTGAGGCTCTTTACAGAGTTTGTCTCAACAGGTTTGAGATAAGTCTCCCTGGTTCTGGTCAGAACCAAGAGCAACTGCAAACCAACTACAGGTTCTTCTTGGAGGTGTTCCCGTATGTGGTCAGCAGGGCATGAGGTCTTCTTTACCTCTGAGGCCTCACTTGGTATCATGTTGATGTTTACATCTCTGCTATCAAGGAAGCCAATTGCCTGCTCACCTGCATAGATGCAGTAAACCCTATCCCTTCCTACCAGGTATCTAAGCACAGGAATCCAACAATAAAAGCTTTGCAATTCACAGGAGAGCCTGGATTTTTGGATTCAAGTTTAGGTCTGACTGGGTTGAAGTATATTGCAGGGACAACCAGTGAAAATTTGAATTGCCACTGCTCAGTTGTCATGCTACCAACATGCCTTAGCAGTATAGAATGCTAAGCAACCATAGTCACTACACCAGAGTGTCTGTCATTATCCATGTATGTTCATAAGGCACATCCATGATCTCCCATGTTGGACTCCCCAGGAACATGGAACTGAGTAGGGCCAGTGACACCAAGGATATTTTGAGAACCACACAGGCTCTAAATAGCAAAATCTACCCCTGCTCCCCAGTGTTTGGAAAATGAGCATTGAGTGTGAGTGACAGTGTGTCCCATCTAGAAGACAAAATGAAACTAGCTATCCCCAAGGCTTCCCATATCTCAGTGAACAGAATTTCAGCCTGGAAATCAGTGTGTGACCAGGCCAGAACCAGAACTCAGTTTATCTTAATATCAACTACCCAGTTCTGAATCCAGTTACATCCACACTTGGTGTTACATGGAGTGGGGACCCAGGGTCCTAGAGCTTTAGGACCTGTCCTGTGGTTCTGCTCTGTTGACATGGCAGGAAGTCCTTTCCCATACTAGTCACCAAATAGTAGCCTTGTCGCCAGTCCCAAGGCCATGTGCCTTACTGTTCCATCAATGAGCCATGTCCTCACGTGGGTCTCAGGCTCACACCACCAGGTATACCCAGATCAATATATATATATTTGCTCTTAATGATGCAGAGGATCTTGGGAGGTCCAACAGGTGCAGACTCTCATTATAGATTATGCACCTCAAAGTATATTATACTTTTTCATAAGGCTGTGATAAGATAACTATTGCTGAGTATTTGTAAAGAAAAACTAATCATTTTGAAGGCTTCAGGTGCACAGTCCTGCAACCTCATTTTTAAACCTCTGTTGAGGAACCCGTCACCAGCAGAGACACAGAAAATAGCACTAATCACATGGCCAAGCCAGTTTGTGGTTGTCTCCAGGACTCAGCTAGTGTATAGTATTTGTCCCTTCCCATGATAACACCCCAGAGGTGTAATCACCTTTCCAGTTGTCTCCTGCTTCTCTGTCACACCATATCTTGAGATCCTATAATGGAAACTAAGTTTCCAGCACAGGAACTCTTAGGGGCACAAGACATGCATAGACTAAAGCATGATGTCTGTGACCCAAGCCTCCAACTCAGCATTGCCTAGCCAGAGCTTGCTTCTAAAGGAGGCCTCTCACCTTCTGGGACTTGAGGGTGGTCTAGAAATTATGAAAATTACATGACATAATTCTTTGCTACACATGGGGGGTCGCAGGAGGCAATTTTACCATGCTTCTTTCTACAGATTAAAAAACCCAGAGCTTCTCCGTCTGGTGCACAGCTCTATTTGTTTAACTGGGATTTCTGAAAATGCTAATGGATTTTATGTACACTTTCATAAAGGGTATTCATCTACAAATAAGTTTATTGTTGGGCTGAGATAACTCTGGCCTCCCAGAGAGAGTTAAAAAGAAAGCTTCCTCTCTCCACTCATTGAAGGAATTCAACACTAGTGAAATGTTCTAATACACTTGATTGGCCAGTGTTCGTTTCCATCATAGAAACTGTTGGGATTGCAGTGTTGTTCTTGTTTTCATTCATGATGTTACTTGATATTTCCCATTTTAATCTTATCTTCGTTTTGCTCTAGGTAGAATCACACAATATAGACTAGGCTGTGATCAAAGGTGGAGAGAGCTGCCCGCCTATGTCCCTTTGTTCTAGGATTTATGAAATGTACCACCATGACCCACACATTTAAATTTCTTCTTCCTCTTCATCTTTTCTTCTTTCTTCCTTTCTTTTTTCTCTTCTTTACTTTCTTCTTTTGAGATAACTTTTCACTATTTATTCCTGGCTAGCCTTGATTTTGCTGTCAATATCAGGCTGACCTTGAACTCACTAAGATGCACATGCATTTACCTCATAAATGCTTGAATTAAACTCACTACAGTTTTATCAGTGTTATTAACATAGAGTCCACAAAGGATAGTCATTTGGCACCAAGGACTGTATAAAACCAGGAAACATAGTAAGAGCTCAGACTAGTCTCACAAAGAAAAACATGCTCCAATGACTGTCACTCTGATCAGCAGGAAGTAGACAAATTATAATAGAGTCTCATTTCAAACCCCGACTTTATTTCCAGTTGTCTTCTTTTCTCTCTCCTTTTTCTTTCTCTTATGCAGTGCTATGGGTTTGAAACAGTAGACATAGATAAGGGTGAAAGAGTGGAATAAAGAAGAACCCATAAATTATCAAAAGATGGTGGTACCCACCATGAGCTTAGACAGAATGGAAATGAGACTTCAGATTTCAGCTGCAGTAGAGAAAGACACAGGAGATGAAGGGATGGATTTTTTTCAAGACACCATTAAAAATGTATTGCAACCACAAGTACTGGGATATCTCCCATTCAGTTCCCAGAAGGGATTTACTGTTTAGTATTTTTTGTTTTTTTGTTTTCTTTTTTTCTTTCTTCTTCCTAAATCTATGTTAAAACAAATTTGAAGAATGCTTATGCAGCTGGAAAAATGCTGGTGGAAATGGGGTGGGGGGTCTAAGAAGCAAAATATGGCTGAAATGGGAAAACAAAAGGGTCCACTCTGCCCTCTCATTTCTTTTTTTTAATTAGATATTTTTAATTTACATTTCAAATGTTATCCCCTTTCCTAGTTTCCCCTCAGAAAATCCCCTATCCTCTCTCCCTCCCTCTGCTACCTAACCTACTCACTTCAGCTTCCTGGCCCAGGCCTTCCCCCATACTGGGGCATAGAACCTTCAAAGGACGAATGGCCTCTCCTCCCATTGATGACCAACTAGGCCATCCTCTGCTACATATGCAGCTATAGCCACTAGTTCCTCCGTGTGTTTTCTTTTATTGGTGGTTTAGTCCCAGGGAGCTCTGGGGGTACTAGTAAGTTCATATTGTTGTTCCTCCTACAGGGCTGGTATCCCCATCAGCTCTTTGGGTACTTTCTCTAGCTCCTTCATTGTGGGCTCTGTGTCCCATCCAATAGATGACTGTGAGCATCCACTTTTGTTTTTGTCAGGCACTGGCATAGCCTCACAAGAGATAGCTATATCAGGGCCCTGTCAGCAAAAACTTGTTGGCATATGCAATAGTGTCAAGGTTTGGTGGTTGTTTATGGGAATGCATCCCCAGGTGGGGCAGTTTCTAGGTGATCATTCCTTCAGTCTCTGCTCCACACTTTGTTTCTGTAATGCCTTCCATGGCTGTTTTGTTCCCCCTTCAAAGAAGGATCGAAGTATCCACACTTTGGTCTTCCTTCTTCTGGAGTTTCATTTCTTTTGCAAATTGTATCTTGGGAATTCTGAGCTACTGGGCTAATATCCACTTATCAGTGATTACATATCATGTGTGATCTCTTGTGATTGGGTTACCTCATTTAGGGTGATATCCTCCAGATTCATCCATTTGTCTAAGAATTTCATAAATTCATTGTTTTTAATTGCTGAGTAGTACTCCATTGTGTAAATTACCACATTTTCTGTATCCTTTCCACTGTTGAGGGACATCTGGGTTCTTTCCAGTTTCTAGCTATTATAAATAAGACTGCTATGAACATAGTGAAGCATGTGTCCTTATTACATTTTCTGAGTATATGCCCAGGAGAGGTATTGATGGATCTTCCAGTAGAACTATGTCCAATTTTCTGAGGAACTATCAAACTGATTTTCAGAGTGGTTGTACCAGCTTGCAATCCCACCAGCAATGGAGGAGTGTTCCTCTTTCTCTATATCCTCACCAGCATCTGCTGTCAACTGACTTTTTCATCTTACTTATTCTGACTGGTGTGAGGTAGAATCTTGTGGTTCTTTTGATTTGCATTTCCCTGATGATTAAGGATGTTGAACTTTTTTTTAAGTGCTTCTCAGCCATTCAGTATTCCTCAGCTGAGAATTCTTTGTATAGCTCTGTACCTGTTTTTTAATACGAATATTTGGTTTTCTGGAATCCAAATTCTTTAGTTCTTTATATATATTGGATATTAGCACTCTATTGGATTTAAGATTGGTAAAGATCTTTTCCCAATCTGTTAGTTGCCATTTTGTCTTATTGACAGTGTCCTTTGTCTTACAAATGCTTTGTAATTTTATGAAATCCCATTTCTGAATTCTTGATCATGTAGTAAAAACCATTGCTCTTCTCTTCAGGAATTTTTCCCCCTGTGCCCGTTTCTTTGAGGTTCTTTCCCACTTTCACCTCTATAAGTTTTAGTGTCTCTGGTTTTATGTGTAGTTCCTTGATCCACTTAGACTTGAGTTTTNTACAAGGAGATAAGAATGGATCAATTCCAATTCTTCTACATGCTAACTGCCAGTTGAGCCAGCACGATTTGGTGAAAATGCTGTCTTCTTTCCATTGGATTGTTTTAACTCCTTTGGCAAAGATCAAGTGACTTTATGTGTGGGGGTTCATTTCTGTGTCTTCAAATCTATTGTGTTGATCTAGCTGTCTGTCGCTGTACCAGTACCATGCAGTTTTTAATCACAATTGTTCTGTAGTACAGCTTGAGGTCAGGGATGGTGTTTCCAACAGAGGTTCTTTTATTGTTGAGAATAGTTTTTGCTATCCTAGATTTTTTGTTATTTCAGATGAATTTGCAAATTGCTCTTTCTAACTCTGTGAAGAATCAAGTTAGAAATTTGATAAGGATTGCATCGAGTCTGTAGATTGCTTTCAACAAGATAGCCATATTTACTATATTAATCCTGCTAATTCATGAACATGAAAGATCTTTCCATCTTCTGATATCTTCTATTTCTTTCTTTAGAGACTTGAAGTTCTTATCATACAGATCTTTCACTTACTTAGTTAGAGTCACACCAAAGGCATTTATATTATTTTTGAAGGGTGTTGTTTCCCTAATTTCATTCTCAGCCTGTTTATCCTTTGTGTAGAGAAAGACCACTGATTTGTTTGAGTTAATTTTATATCCAGCTACTTCACTGAAGTTGGTTATCAGGTTTGGGAGTTCTTTGGTGGATTTTTTGGGATCACTTATAGATACTATCATATTATCTGCAAATAGTGATATTTCAAATTCTTCCTTTCCAGTTTGTATCTCCTTAATCTCCTTTTGTTGTCTAATTGCTCTGGCTAGGAGTTATACTATATTGAATAGTCAAGGAGAGAGTGGGCAGCCTGTCTAGTGCCTGATTTTAGTAGTATCTCTTCAAGTTTCTCTCTATTTAGTTCGATGTTGGATACTAATAAAAGTATATTACTTTTATTATGTTTAGGTTTGGCTTTGAATTCCTGATCTTTCCAAGACTTTTTTTTATCATGAATGGGTGTTAGAATTTGTCAAATGCTCTCTCAGCATCTAATAAGATGATCATTTTCTTTTTCTTTTTGAAATCATTTATATAGTGGATTATATTGATGGATTTCCATATATTGAACCATCCCTGTATCCCTGGGATGAAGCCTACTTGATCATGATGGATGATCATTTTGATGTGTTCTTGTATTCATTTTCCAAGAATTTTATTGAGTATTTTTGCTTCGATATTCATAAGGGAAATTGGTTTGATGTTCTCTTTCTTTGTTGGGTTTTTGTGTGGTTTAGGTATCAGAGTAATTGTGGCTTCATAGAATGAATTGGGTAGAGTTCCTTCTGTTTCTATTTTGTGGAATAGTTTGAGGAGAATTGGAATTAGGGGATATGGAGCTGTTTAGATTGTTAATCTGATCTTGAGTTAAATTTGGTACCTGGTATCTGTCTAGAAAATTGTCCATTTCATCCATGTTTTCCAGTCATGTTAAATATAGGTTTTTGAAGTAGAATCTGATTTTTTTATTTCCTCAGATTCTGTTTATATGTCTATCTTTTAATTTCTGATTTTGTTAATTAGGATACTCTCCCTGTGCCCTCTAGTTAATCTGGCTACAGCTTTATCTACCTTGTTGATTTTCTCAAAGAACAAGCTTCTGGTTTTGTTGATTCTTTGTATAATTCTTTTTGTTTCTATTTGGTTGATTTCAGAATTGAGTATGATTATTTCCTGCCATCTACTCTTCTTGGGTGAATTTACTTCCTTTTGTTCTAGAGCTTTTAAGTGTGCTGTCAACCTGCTAGTGTATGCTCTTTCCAGTTTCTTTCTGGAGGCACTCATAGCTATGAGATTTCCTCTTAGGACTGCTTTCATTGTGTCACATGAGTTTGAGTATGTTATGGCTTCAGTTACATTAAACTATAAAAGTCTTTAATTTCTTTCTTTACTTCTTCCTTGATCAAGTTATCATTGAGTAGAATGTTTATCAGCTTTCACATGTATGTGGGCTATCTGTTATTTATGTTGTTATTGAAGATCTGCCTTAGTCTGTGGTGATCTGATAGGGTGCATGGGATTATTTCAATATTTTTTTATCTGTTGAGGGCTGTTTGGTAACTGACTCTATGGCCAATTTTGGAGAAGGTACCATGAGGTGCTGAGAAGAAGGTATGTCCTTTTACTTTAGGATGAAATTTTCTATAGATATCTGTTAAATCCATTTGTTTCATAACTTCTCTTGGTTTCACTTTGTCTCTGTTAAGTTTCTGTTTCCAGGATCTGTCCATTGATGAGAGTGGGGTGTTGAGGTCTCCCATTATTATTGTGTGAGGTATAGTGTGTGCTTTGTGTTTTAGCAAAGTTTCTTTAATGAATGTGGGTGCCCTTGCATTTGGAACATAGATGTTCAGAATTGAGAGTTCATCTTGGTAAATTTAACCTTTGATGAAAAAGAAGTGTCCCTCATTATCTTTTTTGAGAACTTTAGGTTGGAAGTCAATTTTATTAGATATTAGAATGGCTACTCTAGCTTGTTTCTTCGGACCATTCGCTTGGAAAATTGTTTTCCAGCCTTTCACTTTGAGGTAGTGTCTATCCTTTTCCCTGAGGTGGGTTTCCTGCATGCATCAAAAAGTTGGGTTCTGTTTACATAACCAGTCTGTTACACTATGTCTCTTTATTGGCAAATTGAGTCCATTGATATTAAGAGATAGTAAGAAAAAGTCAGTGTTGCTTTCTGTTATTTTTGTTGTTAGAGTTGGGATTTTGTTCATGTGGCTATCTTCTTTTAGGTTTGTTAAAAGATTACTTTATTGCTTTTTATAGAGTGTAGTTTCCTTACTTGTGTTGGAGTTTTCCCTTTATTATCCTTTGAAGGGCTGGAGTTGTGGAAAGATATTGTGTAAATCTGGTTTTGTCATGGAATACCTTGGTTTTTCCATCTATGGTAATTAAGCATTTTGCTGGGTATAGTAGCCTAGGCTGGCATTTGTGTTCTCTTAGGGTCCATATGACATCTACCCAGGATCTTCTGACTTTCATAGTCTCTGGGGAGAAGTCAGGTGTAACTCTGATAGGCCTGCATTTATATGTTACTTGACCTTTTTCCCTTAATGCTTTTAATATTCTTTGTTTTGTGCATTTGGTGTTTTGATTATTATGTGTTGGAAGAATTTTTTTCTTGTCCAAACTATTTGGGGTTCTGTAGACTTCATGTATGTTCATGGGCATCTCTTTATTTAGGTTGAGGAAGATTTCTTCTATAATTTTGTTAAAGATATTTACTGGCCCTTTAATTTGGAAATCTTCCTTCTCGTCTATACCTGTTATCCTTAACTTTGGTCTCATTTTGTCCCGGATTTCCTGGGTGTTTTGGGTTAGGATCTTTTTGAATTTCACATTTCATTTGATTGCTGTGTCAATGTTTTCTATGGTATCTTCTGCACATGAGGTTCTCTCTTCTATCTCTTGTATTCTGTNNGTTATGCTTACATCTATGGCTCCTGACTTCTTTCCTAGGTTTTCTATTTCCAGAGTTGTCTCACTTTGTGATTTCTTTATTGTTTCTATGTCCCTTTTTAGATCCTGTATGGTTTTATTCAATTTTTTCACCTGTTTGGAAGTGTTTCCTGTATTTTTAAGGGAGTTATTTGTGTCCTTCTTTAATCCTCCATCATCATCATCATGAGAAGTGACTTTAGATCCTTACCTTGCTTTTCTGGTGTGACGGTATATCCAGGACTTGCAATGGTGGAAGAGTTGGGTTATGATGATGCCAAGTAACCTTAATTTCTGTTGCTTCTGTTCTTATGCTTGCCTCCCATCATCTGATTATCTCAAGTGCTCCCTTCCTAGGTATTTCAGATTGGGGCCTGTCCTTCCTGTAATACCAGTTGAGTAAGAACTTCTCAGAGTCCAGCTTTCTTTGTGATCATGTGATTCTTGGATCCTGTGATGCTGAGGGTATGTCAGAGTTCTTGGCAGTCAGGCTTCCTCTGAGACCCTGAGATCCTGTTGTGACCATGCTCCTGGGATCCTGAGATCCTAAGATCCTGGGTGTGTTAAAGTGCTGGGAAGTGGTATATCCTTTGGGGACTATGGGGCTGTCCACTAAGTTCAAAATCAATCTAGACCAGCACTGACAAGAAGGAACCTGAGCCACTGGTCTGGCAGTGTTCCTGTGTCTGTACTCCACCTGGCAACAGGCACTCCTGGTTCTGTTGTAACGAATGTTGTGTTCCACTCATCAGTGATCTTAAGGTCCTGAGTGTGCTAGGGATCCTGGGGGTGGAGAGTCCTCTGGGGCCCTGGGACTGTCCACTAAGTTATGGCCCAAGGTGGCCCAGCACTGGCACCAACGAGGACTGACCTCTCATTTCTGAAACGGTGGTCTGTCCCTGAGCACAGACCAAATAGAACTCTGTTAACTTTAAATTTTTTTAATATTCATGAGAAAGAAACAGCAGCATCCCAGAGAAAATGAGTAATAGAAAATACTGTGAACCATCATATATACAGTAAGGATGTGTTAATAACAGCATGAAATCCCTTGAAAGTTTTTGCCTTGGGTACAGAGATTATTTATATTTCTTCAGGAAATGAAAAACTTTTCATGACATCAAAACTTATAAAGATGTTAATTAACCAGGGGAGGTCTTCTGAAAACCTTGGCCAGTAAACCAACAAAGTGCTTATTTCAGTGAAAATGTCTCTGTTTATAATTTCTTTCTAAACACAGCACCAATGCTTAAAACATTTACAGGAAAATGGAGTGAGAATTTTGGAATTTTGTTTTCTTTTTAAAACATAAAAATATTATTGGAATGTGGATTTATTTCATCCCAGGCATAGGATATTGGAAGGTGGAAGACTTTCAGATTTCTCACAGTAGCTATTACTTTCCCCCACATTCTAGATTGGGAATTATTTTGTCAGNTGTGGATATTTTCTGTAATTGTGCTGTGTGGAATCTGGGGAGTTTTTAGAAGGTATAAAAATGCTATGGCCCTGAGAAGGATTGTTGATTGGTTGTTGGTGGTCATGGTTTTTTAAAGTAGTTATTCTTAAAATAGAAACAAGAAGAAGAATTGTGATATTCTCACAGCAAAGTTCAAACTTGCCCCAAGGAACTCAATGCCCAAAGCAGCAAGTAATGTCGTCTCCTTTTTGACTCCTGACTTCATTCAAGGGTATATTTCCTGTTTCCTTTCATGCCTATCCTTTTTTGAAAAAAAATCATATATAGTGTTAGGAAGTTGAAAAAGTGGATAAAAACGTTTGGAGAAACAGGGAACAATGAAGAACTCAAAAAGTAGCTAACAAAAGCAACATTGAACCCCTACCACCTCCCCATCTCCAAATACTTCTGCATTAGAGGTGACTTCATATGGAAAACTTCAAGGAGATATGAAACATTGAAGCCACAGGTGGAAAACTCCTGCTCTTCCAATGTAGCTTCTGCTAAGCCTAACTCAGTTCCTACCTTTCAGTCACA
>NC_034590.1:6978115-6988206 GCF_900095145.1 Mus pahari | reverse complement strand
ATATATATATATATATATATATATATATATATATATATATATATATATATATCCTGGGCAAGAAATATAGCTTTGTGATAAGAGTGTTTTCTAAATATGCATGAGGTCCTCAGTTTAATCCTCAGCACTGCATAAAACTGCTGTGGTAGAATGCACTTGGTAGGGTTGAGTAACCAACACTTGGACATAGAGATAAGAAAATCGGAAGTTTAAAGTAATCATCAACCACATAGTAGGTGAGGCCACCCTTGGCTAAAGAGCACCTTGTCTTAAAAAATAGTCATTGTTAACAAGTTCAGATTATGGAGTACAAGAGATATCTTTATTGTTTTTTAATTGATTTATTAGATATTTTCTTCATTTACATTTCAAATGCTATCCTGAATGTCACCTATACACGACCCCCACCCTGCTCCCCTGCCCACACACTCCCACTTCGTGATCCTGGCATTCCCCTGTACGGGGCATATAAAGTTTGCAAGACCAACAATGGCCATCTTCTGCTATATATGGAGCTAGAGACATGAACTCTGGGGGTACTGATTAGTTCGTATTGTTGTTCCACCTATAGGGTTGCAGACCCCTTCAGTTCCTTGGGTAATTTCTCTAGCTCCTCCATTGAGGTCTCTGTGTTCTATCCTATAGATGACTGTGGGCATCCACTTATATATTTGCCAGGCACTGGCATAGGCTCATAAGAGATAGTTATATCAGTGTCTTTTCAGCAAATACTTGCTGGCATATGCATTAGTATCTGCATTTGGTGGCTGATTATGGAATGGAACCCTGGGTGGGGCAGTCTCTGGATTGTCCATACTTTGGTCTTAGCTCCTAACTTTGTCTCTGGAACTTCTTTCATGGGTATTTTATTCCCTATTTGGGGGAGGAATGAAGTACCCATGTGTTGGTCTTCCTTTTTCTTGATTTTCTTGTGTTTTGGAGATTGTATCTTAGGTATTCTAGGTTTCTGGGCTAATATCCACTTATCAGTGAGTGCATACCAAGTGAGTTCTTTTGTGATTGGGTTACCTCACCCAGGATGATATCCTCTAGATACATCCATTTGCCTAAGAAATTCATAAATTCCTTGTTTTTAATAGCAGATTAGAGATATCTTTATTGTTAAGAGCATTAACACAGGTTGAGTCACAGCTCCCACATGGCAGCTCATAATGTGCTTTGATAAAGTTGAAATTATACACCATAATACACAATAATAGATAATAAATAATTGTGTCCTGCCCTGCCCTTGGGGGATCCTAGGCTCATGTTGGTCCATGAGGGCAAACAGAGCAGAGACAACAGACTGGGGTACTCAGAAGCCTTGTGAGTATGTACAGTAATGAAGACACACTGGGACCAGATACTGGGAGGCAGATCAACATTACTTGNGGTGATTGAGGCTTATATAGTTTTGTGGGTCAAAGGGTAGAAACATCCAGGATGGGCAAAGGTCACTGATTAAAAGTCGAAGGTACCAAAATGCCTCATTAACTTGGAAAGCATTTTAGGAATCTCAAATGCCAGCTAAATGTTTTCTTATCAGAAGGAAGTTGAACTTGATATCTTCCCCAAGGCTATGTGACATTATGCAAGTAGAGGTATGGGAGATTTTGTAACTCCCCAGACAGGGTTAGAGAAGCAGATACACTGCCAATGAAGGAAGTCCTCCATATTGCACCGAGTGGCAGAAGGCTATCTGAAAATTGGTAGACTTTGACCATAATTTGCATAGCAACATATACTAATCCAANTGTACCTCCAGTTCCAGTGGATCTGATGGCCCTCTTCTGACCTCCCCAGTCAACAAACATCAAATTATGCACATACACATATGCAGGGGAAACACCTATAAAAAAAAGAAATTAATTAAAAATACAATAAAGACAAAAATGCAAAAGCATAGTTAACAAATGAGTAACTGCCTAGAAAGATAAAACAACTTGCCAGATTCAATGTGATTTCTACTTTCACTCATTTCCTGCAAATGAGAAAATTTCCTTCCTCATGGTTATACTGAAGGATATTGCATATGTATACCCAAATATTCACTGTATAAACTGCAAAGGACCAGTTGAAGCTAGGACATGGTTCCTGAGAGAGGGGTGCATTAGCACCTATTTCCTTAGCAACATATCACTTTTTCTGTCCAAAAAAACCCTCTTCTATTAGGTATAATTAAAAACACAATTCTATAAATAACAGAATATGATATACAATTAACATGCAGTTCATCATATTTCTCAATCAGATAAAGTATTCCATCATTGTTCCTATCTTTAAAAGTTTATAATTCTATACCTGAACTATGTATTGATTTTAGCCTGCAATACCCTCTGAAAACTATGTTTTTAAGTCTATATCATATCTTTAATGTTAAACAACTTAAGTTTCCTTATGAGATTTCTTAGATTTCAACACTGTCAGAAATCCAAGAATGAACTAAATATTACGTGGATATATAGGAAGCACTGAACACAGCTTCTCAAACTTAAACAATTGTAGAGACAGCTGACTACCTGGATACTCTGCTAACTTCTTATAATGTTGAAGCATGTGTCTTCAACCTTCTAGGCAAGGATCATCTGAGAGGACTTTGTAAAGCAGAATTATGAAAGATTGCTTACCCTGCCTTGGCAGAGCTATCAATTAACTATTCGGCCAAGTGTGATTTTTTTCTTGCAAAGTAGTTTTCTCTGCAGATGAAATAGGCAATTTCTGCCCTGTGGCTCCCTTGCCATAATGAGCAACCTCACCTGGAGGTGCAGATGTTCAATTCTTCTTTGAGGAGAATGAGAAAATTGTGAGGAGCAGACATTTCTCATTGTAAAATGATCCTCAATTATGAAATAACATTAAATGTCACCTTCTGTGAATTTCTGATGGGTTTGAGGTCTATCTACGTAAAATGTATTTGAACTGTTAAACCTTAGTTACTCTTAGCCATTTTTATTTGAGTAAATCAAAAGCACTTTATTATAATTAAATTAGAATCTAACCTAGCCATGAGTTTACTATCTGGTCCTTAACTTGCATCACTTAACCATCTTGTTCATAAATGAGTTTCAAGGGCACAACGCCTATCTAACAGTGACAATATCAATTTCCAATGTTGTTTCAATATATAGATTCAAACCACTAAAAACATTAATTCTACATCAATACATAGATTCTATAAAATATAAGAGATCATAACCTCAAGTTTACATCAATTTCAAATATTTCTATCAAGGTAAGATTATGTCTATACAATGTTTTGCTCAAGATTAAATTTAGTAATCCATCCCATATATTTGATCTCTGTTCAAAATTCTGACCATTTCCAAATTATCCCTTAAAATGACAACCTATCTATGATTTGTAAAATAAACCTTAGCAGACACCCAAACTGAAGGAATTCAGCTGATGACTCTCCATGTCTTCTTCCTGCTGAATAAGGGTGACAAGAAATTCTTTAATGGAGGTAGCAAGGGGGAGGAAAAATAGAAAATTGGTGAGATTTAACAAAGCTAGCTTTAGCATCTGTTATATAGTCTCTGTATGCATAGAAGGCTTAGGGCTTGACTGAAGTTCTGAATGGATATGTCTGAAAGATTGGATGAGGCAAGATAATTGGGAATCAGTAGGAATTCCTGAGCTGTTCTGGAAGCAAGTTTTGGTGCAAGTTTTATCAAAGCAGCAGAAAGCAAATGAATCCAGGTGTACTTGGTACAAAACACCAGAGCATTTTCCCCCAATCAGTTGGAAATGGGAAGCCTGCGGCCACACTAGTACNAAGCACTTGTGACATTAGGCAGCACATGAAAAGACTGAACATCTCTGCTACTAACCCTGTTTGAACTCTCTCTGGAAGAATTGATTAGGGTCAGTCTAGGGATATTTGCTAACTCTCACATGCATGTCGAGTTTATCAATATCTTTTGNAAANNGTGNCCATTTAAAAGNTGTTTATGCCCAATATACTCAGGAGAGAGNACTTTTGTGGGCTTGTTGTAAAGGAGATACTNGTTCAAGGAGCTTTCATCAGGCAGCATGGCCTGGATGTGATGAGCTTGATGTAACATCACAGGATGATAACAGAACTTGGTGATCTTGTAAACCTCCAATACCTTTCCCCCAAAGAAGGCTTATGAATAGTAAAAGTCTCCATCTTAATCAGAAATATAGGCTTGTGACTGAGGCTGCCTTTCATGGCCAAGGAGTTTTNGGGGAATCCAANGAAGAGAAGATGCAGCATGCCAAACAAGGAGGACAGGATCTCCACACCCACACTGTTGCAGAAAATGATGTTCTCATGAGCACAGACCAGGTAGACCACATTCTTCACAAAGCACTGAGGGGGAAAAAAATCACTGGTTATCAGCATTCTGTATCCCTTATTGTCCAGTTGGTGGGTAGAGACTTGAGTTTCCAGAATTATCATGTGCCTTCCCTTACAGGGCCTCAAGGTTGGAATGATAGCTACTTGGTTAGTGAAAATGTAATAATTTACTCTGTGTCCTTTCATGAAGTATATCCCCATGGTCTACAGGAGCACTGTTAGGAAGGCTATGTATGCTCCTTTGGCAAACACAGCTAGCCCGAAAGTGACATTCTGGAGCCAGAAATGCTGGTTCAAGATCCCAGTGTGGAAAGTCCAGTCCCACATAATGCGAGTCAACCAAGAGTCTGTATGGCAATGTTTACCCTACTGGGTATAATTAGGTAGGACTGATAATACANCATCCTGCACACATTCACTATTTCCAGTAAGTCCATGTCTCTAACCATTCTGCTGTCCATAGCTGGAATGTATACCTGCTTTTGCTTTCCCAAAACCATGAAAAGTATACGCAAAAAGAGCAGGCCACTATGAGGCTAGTAGGAAAAGAAAGGCCACAGAACAATGTGAGGGGTACTTGGATTTCTCAGATTACTGCAGTGCTTGAGTCATGGCTGCTGCTCTCTCCTCCATGACTTAAGGGTAACTTGTTTTGGATAGGATGGGCCCAATCCAAGGTTCTAAACTAGCCAAGGCTCCAACACACAGCCTGCTCCTNTAGCAGCCCTCCAGACTGTCCAACACTGACCCAACTCTCAGGAACCACAAAGGTTTATCACANGGAGGAAATCTCAGAATATCAACAGAACTCATACAAATGACATTTTCTGTTTCTGGTGTTTTTACAGTAACTCCATGGCAAGATCCAGTCATTGGTCCACAAAGAAGCAACAGACAGGTCATAACTCAGGATNCTTTTGTTCTTTTATTTATATATATTTCAAATATTTTCCCACTTCCCAGTCTCCCCTNTACAATCCCTCCATCCCATTCACTCCCCTTTTCCTTTATGATGGTGCATCTCCTCCCACCCACATACTCCTGTCTNACCTTTCTACTATCCCACTATGTTGAAGAATTAATCTTCCATAAGACCAAGGGCCTCCCCTCCCATTGATGCCAGATGGTAATCCTCAACTACATATGTAGTAAGAGCCATGGATCCCTCCATGTGTACTCTTTAGTTGGTGGTTTATTCCCTGAGAACTCTGGTTATTTAATACTGTTGTTCTTCCTATGTGGTTACAGATGTCCCACAACAGAATAATGAATACTAAAAATTAGGTACATTTATGCAATGTAGTACTACTCAGATATTAAAAACAATGACTTCATGAAACTCAGCATTCTTTAAATATGCTCAGGAGACTGGCTCAAAGGACATCACTAAGCAGGTCAAATGGAGAGATTATATTGAAATCAGTGCAGGGCAGACACNACCAGGAGGGACTGGGTACTCAGGATGCTCATGGCCCACCTTGCCCTTCATGATTAGTACTTGTGAAACATAGCAGAAACCATTTAATGGGAAATGCATGGTATTGGACCGAAATGTCTTAACATCACACTTAAATGGGCTGATGTAGCTCCTCATTTATAAACTCCGACTTGGTAGCCATGGTAGAGGGGGTGAAGTATGTCAATGTTTCTACTAGCATGGGAGGTATCCTGGGAGCAGTAAGCAAAGGAATCATACAGCTTCTAAGAGGAATGGCATTCTGAGACACAGGAGCTTAGGAACCACACACCTTTGAAATGAAGCCTCCATAGTAGGGGCATTACAGCTCTCAGGAGAGGGTATCCCCAGAGGAGCTGAGAGCTCAGGAGCCTCAGATCTGCTCCACTCCTTTCTGTCTCCTTTTGATGCTTCTTTATTCTTGCCTTCTTCTGATGAGAGTCACACCAGGAAGAAAATCCCATGAAAAATATATATTGGAAGATCCAAAGTATGAGGCATGGGGGAGGGTGGTAAATCCAAGGTTTCTTTTTTTAAATTTTTTTATTATTATTTTCTTTATTTACATTTCAAATGCTATCCCAAAAGTTCCCTATACCCCCCCACCCCTGCTCCCCTACCCACACACTCCCACTACTTGGCACTGGCCTTCCCCTGTGCTGGGTCATATAAAGTACAAGACCAAGGGGTATAGCTACATTTACATTTATATCTAACTCTGTGTGTGTGTGTGTGTGTGTGTGTGTGTGTGTGTGTGTGTGTGTGTGTGTGTGTAAGTATTCTCCATTCCTAGTAAGTTTTGATCATAAAAACTGCATTTTTGTTGTATTCCAGTGGTCTTTATCCAGTGGGAAAATATTGGGCTTTAACAAAAGCCTACACTTCTTTAAATGCTCCTGTGATTTCTCACTTTGAGTCTGTGATGACACTTGTGAATGTGCATACACTGAACCATCTCTGGAATGATGTGTTCTTGAATTGATTCCAACACAACTTTACTCAGAATATTGTGTCTACTTTCATCATAGAGTAGCCTATAATTTTGTATTCATGTTGTATCCTTGGTTTGATAACAGAGTAATACTGGCTTCACTAATTGAGTTCTAATACACTTTATGGAATAACGTCAGACTCATAAAGCTTCCAGACACTTTCCACTCGACCTCAAGTGGGAATCTAAGCCTCTGACCCCACTCGATGGGGGGTGGACAAGGGGCAGCCCCTGTCCTGGGGAGCTCCAGGGAAACACCCTGTCACCCCAGGGTTATGGGAGAGAGGGCTGAGGGGAGAGACATTCCCACTCAGGTGAGAGTGAGCACAGTGAACTTTGGCTGGAGCACAGGAAGGGCTTCCATTGGGAGATTAGAAATGGCTCATTAGGAAAAAGCCTATTCCATACTCCAAACATGGCAGGCCTTGATGAGCAGAGACCAACTATGGTTTTAGAGCTTTAGTATAAAAAGGCGGGGGAAAGAAAGGAGGTGGAAAGAGAGAGACCGGCCATGGCCAAGAGGAAAGAAGGGAGAAAAGGAGAAAGAGAAGAAAGGCTAGAGGATAAGAGGAAGAGAGAGGAAGAGAGGAGAAAGGAGAGGTGAGGAGAAAAGAGTAAGAACAAGAACCAAAGGAGTGAGAGGAGTGAGAGAGCAAGGTGGGGTCAAGCAGCCCCTCTTAAAGTATGCTTTTATCTTTACTGTTGCTAGGTAACTGGGGAGGAGTTTCGCCTGAAAGTCAGAAGCTTGGGACATTACCTACATGACTTCTAGCCATGCTTCACTCGTGGGGCTGAGGGGGTGGTAACTTTGACAGGAGTTAGACTTCCAGGAGACATAAGAGAACTCCTTCCATCTCATGTATGTGAATTATCACCACCAGGTCCCGGGGTTCAACATCTCAGCTGGACTGGAGACCAGACTGTGCATAGCCCAATGCCTAACACTGAGCCATCTCTCCAGCCCTGCCATTGGGTTTCATTTTATTTTATATTTAAAATTTTTAAATACTTCTTTACACATTGACTAGGCACTTTCTGTTGGGGTTAGTTCTGTCCACTGTGTATTCCGATGATGAGTTCTGTGCCCAATATGGACATTGTATTGACCAATGTGCTTCAAGGAACAGTCCCCAAAAATCTCTGATTAGGTGATAAAAGTCTAGAGCCTTGCCTGGGCAGGAGAGAGAGGAAAGTCGAACTTGAGCTTGAGTAGGGCAGTCTAAGGTAGGGACCACAGGAGAGGGAGAAGATGGTTGCCATGAAACAGGATGGACCATGACAATATGGTCAAGAGAAGCTTGCCCTGAGGAAACACAAGGAAGAGAGCAAGCCAGTCAAGACTCAAACACCAAATAATATGGGGCCTATGACTGTGATGCAGATTAGAGTAGCTCAGAACCTGCACAGTCTAGGCTGACAGTGGTTAAATAAAAGTACCAGGGTTCTGTTTCTTCTATACAGGGGATATAAAGGCTAATGTGGAGCAGAAGTCACCTATAAAAATATTTCAAAACCTTTCCATAAGCAAATTATAGGAAGTCAGTAACTGCCACAAGTGAACACCAGGTGGTGGTGTGCATCAATTTTCCACAGAGTCCTGCTTTGCTGTGTATTGGAATGCACTACACAAGGTCTTTGACCAAACTTGCTGGAATCATTCATGGTGGATATTAATCCATAGGTTGTTTTCCCTAGAATTTCTTTGTAAACTCTTCAGCATTGTATCAGAAATATTTATCATCTTTAGAGTATTCTTCAGTTATGTCAGCACGGAGTGGCTGCTCAGGGGTGGGCCACAAGTGCTATGAATAACTGGATTATCTGGTCAGTCTCGCCAGCTGCCCTTCACGTCTAAGCACTAATTACTGGCAAATAGATGTGCCTCCTCTCCTCTAGGTTAATGTCTTAATTAGTATTTCATTGCCGCGAAGAGACAACATGACCAAGACAGCTCCTCTAAAGGACAGCATTTTGCTGGGATGTTAGTATCATCATGGTTGGAAATATATCACTGTGCAGGTAGACATGGTGATGGAGGAGCCCAGAGTCTGACAGCTTGATCTGAAGGCAAACAGTAACAGATTGTCACCCACGATAGGTGGAGCTTGAGTCTATTCCTCAAAGCCTATCCCTACAGTGACACATGTTCTCGGACAAGGCCACACCTACTCCAAAAGACACACCTCCTAAAAGCACCACTCCCTATGGGCCAAGCATTCAAATGGATGAGGATATGGTGGTCAAACCTACTCAAATTACCACAGTTAAGGGGGCAGAACTCTGTTATCAATGTGATCTTGTGTGGCTATATGGACTCACTACTGGAGAGTTGATTCAATTCTGAAGGCTCCTTATCACATGGAGGGCTGTCAGAAACTGTAAGCTCTTGCAAAATCAGTAACTGATCTTCATGAACCTCCTGTTAAGGAAGTTTTTATCCCATGTTTGCAAATCTCTTTAACTTCCTTCATCAGCCTCCTGCTGGCTGCCTTCTTGGATCTGGTCCTACCACTAGATTTTAAAAAGCNAATTTATTCTGTTTTCTTCTTTTTGGTTACAAAGGAGTCTGAGAGCTAATCAAAAGTTAACATTGCCATTAGGATAGTCTAAGAAAACAAACTTCTAACAATCTAGAAGAANATTAGATTAGGAAAAGCAGAAAGCAGCAGAAAAGGGGGTCAGTGAATAAAAGGAATTGAATTTAAGAAAAGCAAATAACTTATATTCAAATGTGTAACATGAAACAAATAGGACAATATTGGAAACTTGAAGGCCTGAGGCAAGTCCAGCATGTCCTGGCAGGCTCTGAAGGCCTTGCTGAAGATCTTACAACAAGTCCAGGCATGTCCAGGCGAGCCCCTTGCTTAGACGTTCCTGAGGTTGGGTGGCCCTAAGGATAGACATAAATACAGGAACTGGTTTGGGTTATATTTTGATTGACTCATTGGCCATCTGGTGGCCTGGTCACACTGACCCAGACAAACTGCTGGCCCTGGCCCCCTCCCTCGAATTGCTGATACTTTAATTTGCATGTATTATTCTACTGACTTGTAATCAAGCCAAATGTGTGAAGCCGCACCAAGTTCCCCCAAAACCCCCTATCCTCTCCCTATAAAAACCCCTATCTTTTGAGCCTCATGGCCGAAGCCTCTACCTCCTGCGTGAGGTACACATCGGCCTGGAGCTCCGCCATTAAACTGCCTCATGCTTTTGCAACAAGAAGGTCTCTCATGTTTCCTTGGGATACCCTGACTCCCGTGATCTGAGGGGGATCCCCAAGAGGGGGTCCTACATGACCACCAAGATCCTTCATACTAATACTA
>NC_034590.1:4268822-4299769 GCF_900095145.1 Mus pahari | reverse complement strand
CAATATGAACTAACCAGTACCCCCAGAGCTCATGTCTCTAGCTGCATATGAAGCAGAAGATGGCCTATTCAGCCATCATTGGGAAGACAGGTCCCTTGGTCTTGCAAACTATATATGCCCCAGTACAGTGGAATGCCAGGGCCAAGAAGTGGGAGTCTATGGGTAGGGGAGAAGGGGCGGGNGGAGGGTATAGGGAACTTGTGGGATAGTATTTGAAATATAAACAAAGACAATATCTAATAAAAAAGAAATGTGGGGAAAAAGTGACCCCAAAAATTCCACCAGTGAACTACTAAACCTGATAAAGAACTTCAGTGAAGTTCGCTGAATATAAAATTAACTCAAACAAATTGGGGGCCTTTCTCTACACAAAGGATCAACAGGCTGAGAAAGAAATTAGGGAAATGATACCCTTCACAATAGTCACAAATAATATAAAATACCTTGGTGTGACTCTAACTAAGGAAATGAAAAATATGTATGACAAGAACTTCAAGCCTCTGAAGAAAGAAATCAAAGAAGGTCCCAGAAGATGGAAAGATCTCCCATGCTCTTGGATTGGCAGGATTAATATAATAAAAAATATCTATCTTGCTGAAAGCAATCTAGAGATTCAATGCAATCACCATCAAAATTCCAACTCAATTCTTCACTGAGTTCGAAAGAACAATTTGCAAATTCATCTGGAATAACAAAAATCCTAGGATAGCAAATCTATTCTCAACAATGGAAGAGCCTCTGGTGAATGACTACTCCCAACCTGAAGCTGTACGACATAACAACTGTGATAAAAACTGCATGGCACTGGTACAGTGACAGACAGGTAGATCAATGGAACAGAACTGAAGACCCAGAAATGGATCCATACACCTGTGGTCACTTGATCATTGACAAAGGAGGAAAATCATCCAGTGGAAAGAAGACAACATCTTCAACAAATATTACTGGATCAACTGGAGGTTAGCATGTAGAAGAATGTGAAGTGATTCACCATTCTATCTCCTTGTACAAAGATAAAGTCTAAGTGGATCAAGGAACTCCACGTAAAACCAGAGACACTGTAATTTATAGAGGAGAAAGTGGGGAAGAGCCTCAAAGATATGGGCACAGGGGAAAAATGAGGAACAGAACATCAATGGTTTTGTGCTGTAAGATCAAGGATCAACAATGAGACCTCATAAAATTGCAAAACTTCTGTAAGGCAAAAGACACTGTCAATAAGACAAAAAGGCCAGCAACTGATGGGTAAAAGATCTTTACCAATCCTAAATCTGATAGGGGCAGAGATAGAGATAGAGATAGAGATAGAGATAGAGATAGAGATAGAGATGGAGATGGAGATGGAGATGGAGATGGAGATGGAGATGGAGATGGAGATGGAGATGGAGATGGAGATGGAGATAGAGATAGAGATAGATAGGTAGAGATAGAGATAGAGATGGAGATGGAGATAGAGATGGAGATGGAGATGGAGATGGAGATGGAGATAGAGATAGAGATAGAGATAGAGATAGAGATAGAGATAGAGATAGAGATAGATAGGTAGAGATAGAGAGAAGTTAGACTCCAGAAAACCAAGTAACCCTACTAAAAATGGGTTACAGAGCTAAACAAAGAATTCTCAACTGAGGAATACCAAATCTCTGAGAAGCACCTAAAAAAATGTTCAACATCCTTAATCATCAGGGAAATGCAAATCAAAACAACCCTGAGATTCCACCTCATACAAGTCAAAATGGTTACAATTAAAACTCAGATGACAGAAGATACTGGAAAGGATGTGGAGAAAGATGAGCACTCCACCATTGCTGGTGGGACTGCAAGCTGGTACAACCACTCTGGAAATCAGTTTGGCAGTTCCTCAGAAAATTGGACATAGGTCTACCAGAAGATCCAGCAATACCACTCCTGAGGATATAACCATTAGATGCTCCAACATGTAATAAGGACACATGTTCCACTATGTTCATAGCAGTCTAATTTATAAAAGCCAGAAGTTGGAAAGAACTCAGATGTTCCTAAACAGAGGAATGGATAAAGAAAATGTGGTACATTTACACAATGGAGTACTACTCAGCTATTAAAAACAATGAATGTATGAAATTCTTAGACAAATGGGTGGATCTGGGAGATATCATCCTGAGTGAGGTAACCCAAACACACATTATATGCACTCACTGAAAGTGGATATTATCCCAGAATCTCACAATCCTTCTTAGAAGGGGGAACAACATACCCATGGAAGGAGTTACAGAGACAAATTTCAGAGCAGAGACTGAAGGAAAGACCATCCAGAGACTGCCCCCACTTGGGGAATCCAACCAGTAATAACCACCAAATCCAGACACTATGCCAGATGCCAAAAAAGATCCTGCTTACAGGGGCCTGATATAGATGTCTCCTGAGGTACTTTGCCAGTTCCTGTCAAATACATAACTAGATGTTCACAATCATCCATTGGACAGAGCACAAGGTCCCTAATGAAGGAGCTTTAAAAAGTACCTAAGGAGCTGAAGAGGTCTAAAGTCCCATGGGAGGAACATCGATATGCACTAACAAGCATCCCCCAGAACTCCTTGGAACTAAACCACCAATCAAAGAAAACACATGGTGGAACTTGTGGCTCTAGCTGTATATGTAGCAGAGTGTACTGGTTGGTTTTATGTGTCAACTTGACACAGGCTGGAGTTATCATAGAGAAAGGAGCTTCAGTTGGGAAGTGCCTCATGAGATCCAGCTGTGGGGCGTTTTCTCAACTAGTGATCAATGGGGAAAGGCCCCTTTTGGGTGGGACCATCTCTGTGCTGGTAATCTTGAGTTCTATAAGAGAGCAGGCTGAGCAAGCCAGCGGAAGTAAGCCAGTAAGTAACATCCCTCTGTGGCCTCAGCATCAGCTCCTGATTCCTGACCTGCTTGAGTCCCAGTCCTGACATCCTTTGGTGATCAACAGCAATGTGTAAAGTATAAGCTGAACAAACCCTTTCCTCCCCAACTGCTACTTGGTCGTGATGTTTGTGCAGGAATAGAAACCCTGACTAAGACACAGAGGATGGCCTAGTCAGTCATCAATAGGAGAAGAGGCCCTAGGTCTTCTGAAGGTGCTGTGCCCCAGTATAGGGGAATGCCAGGATCAAGAATGGGAGTGGGTGGGTTGGGGAGCAGGGGGAGGAGGGAAGGGAATAGGGGATTTTTAGAGAGGAAACTGGGAATGGGGATAACATTTGAAATGTAAATAAAGAAAATACCTAATAAAATACTTTTAAAATGTATAATATTCTAAAAAATTTTTTCTTGTTCTAAAACTCTTGAAATCTGGGATTTTTCATAACTCTTGAAAGCTTCAAAGGAATCTTTTGTGTATATATAACACACATATTATATTATAAATCACAAATAAAATGATTTAATTTTTTATTTAAAATAAAAATAGAGTATGTTACCAGTAAAAAAGAAAGAAATGAAGAACGATGAATTCACATTAATGTTCCCTTTTGCCTAAGAACTGCTCTGGGTGTATGAGTAGTAGCAAGAACACAAATTCCCAACAACTGATCATAGTTTATATAACATATCTGTTGTTGTCTAATAACTTCATCTACTTTCTGGAAAGCTATTCATTCACATCACTTAATTGTCGAGGGAAATTAGGATTTGCATCCCCCTTAAGAATATCAAACAGAGGTTTAAGTTCTCCTGAGGTAACCTTAAGATAATCACTTAGCCAATTAACATTTACTAACAGCTTTTGAAAAGCATTTAAGTAAGTAAATTATCTTTTCTTATATGAATATTTTGTGCCACAATTTGATTAGGATATAACTGATGTCTCAAATACTGAAAGGGATATTGTTTTTAAATCTTTTCTGGAGCAACTTTGAATCCCTAAGCTTTCAAAGTTTGTTGTATAAGAGCAAAGGCTTATAGTACAATGCCTTCAGAGGAATCAGCTAATATAATACCATCCATATAATGAATAATATACACTGAAAGATTCAAAGTCCTAACTTGTATTGGAGCAGCAACAAATTTTTGACATAATGTAGGACTATTGGCCATTCCTTAAGGCAAAACTTTCCAATTATATCACTTCATGGGTTCTTTAAAATTACCAACAAGCTCACTAAATGTGAACCTCTCACACTCAACAGGATGCAAAGGAATAGTATAAAAACAATCCTCCAAATCCATAATAATTCTACATGCATTTCCTTAATGGCAGCTGGAGTAGGCAAATTAGGCTGTAATGCCTTCATAAGTTCCATAACCTCATAAAACCTTTCACAAAGCCTGATCCCTCCTCCTAATTCCAAATATGTGTGAGTTATAATCCTGAGCCTGAGATCAAACTGCAAACTGCAGACAATGGAACACTGGGATTTCAACCACAATCTTCAAGATTCCCTTGCAACATCTGAGTACAACCATAACTTTGGAAAGCAAAACTCAACCTCCAACAAACAATCCATTCTCTCCAAAATCATTACCAAGGGCATCAGCTCCGTGCTACATAGTTTGGCTGCCAGTTCCTGCAGATGAACACACATTGTTCCAGCCTCACCACAGATACACAGCCTTAAATCCTATGTTTTATAAGTCTGGTTTCTAGGATAAGAATTACATAAAATGTTTCCCAATTTAGAGGTATCTTTAAATTCCTGTTTGCCTGGCTGATAAAGCTCATGCCAAGTGTTGTTTTTCTTTTTTTTTATAGGATTTATTTACTTATGTTATTCATATGAGTACACTGTAACTGTCCTCAGATACACCAGTAGAGGGTATCACATCGCATTATAGATGGTTGTGAGCCACCACGTGTTTGCTGGGAACTGAACTCAAGACCTCTGAAAGAGCAGTCAGAGTTCTTAACCACTGACCCATCTGTCCAGTCCCATGTTGTTGCTCTGAATGACTCTGACACTGAGTTACCAGTTTTAAGCCAACTTTCTCTTACCAACATTACAAAATTTTAATCATCGCCAATAATTTATAAGCCAATAATATATAACCAAGACATGTAGAACATATTTTAAAATCAGTCAGGTGTTGCAGGATTTTCCCTGTTCAGACACGTTAGGGCAGTAGCAGTCCTGTGATTAGACAGGAAAAGGGAGGCAGAGCTAGGAACTGGGGAGAGAGAGGGGGGTAACAGGAGGAGGGAGGGAAGCCAACATGGAGCCAGATGAACAGGAAGAAGATCCTGATTTTTAAAAACTACCTACACATAGTTTTAAAAACCACAAATAGTTAAATTTTTCACAAGGTTAGAAAATTTGTGTTAAAGCTTTATCTTTATCACTTGGCTCAGAAATCATTATATTGCCATCTTGTAAATTGTGATCTTTTTTTAAAATTTTTTTTGGTTTTTCAAGACAGGGTTTCTCTGTATGCTGGGATTAATGGTGTGCACCACCATGCATGGCTGTAAATTGCGATCTTATTGTTATATTAATCTGATTGGATAATTAAGCTTTAAGAGTTATGTTTCCATTGGGTAATTAGGTGTTGAGATGGCTGATCATGGGGTGTGTGGGGAACTGTGTGTAATCTAGATAAATTTGCTAGATGGGAGAGAGTAGCTCAGAGGTGAGAATATGTGGAACATGACCACTCAGAAACATAGTATTGTGGCCTGCCAGCACCAGTACTGTGGGAAGCGAGTGAGACCATCGTGATCCCTGTTTAACCTGAGCCTGCGCACTTGGACGATCCTGTACTGCCTGCCTGCTGAGTCACTGGACTATCACCACAAGCCCTGGCTGAACTCTGTCTGGATCCAGGAGAGGGGGATGGGATTAGGTAAGAGGACTGAAAACATGATGTATCCCGGGGGGGGGAGGAGAATGCTGTGAGAAAAAGCTGTAAACAGTTCATTTGGAGAAGGCAGTTGGAGAAAGCAGTTGAAGAAAGGAGTTGGAGTTAGTTGGAGCCAGGAGAGGGTTAGAGAAAGCTGTTTGTGAGAGGAAGAGGAAAAAGCTGCTCTGAGAGATAAAGAAGAAATCTGTTTGGAACCTTCCTTGGCATTTGTGTCGTTTTTCCCTGTCTCTGCCAGTCGGAGTTTGGGGGTTTGCAACACAATACTAGACTGGGAATGTGGACCCATGGAGCAGTAGAGATGGCAGGTTAACATATTAAATATTTCCTGAAACAGTCAGAAATAATACTGAAGTAGCTGAATATATTTACTTATTTAGACAAAACAAAAAAAAATTTTTTACTTTTTCTAGCTGTACTTTCAAGAGAGGAAGACCTTATCATTTTATGAACCCAATAATGACAGTCACAGAGATTTTTGTAAAGGAAACAGCCATCAGCTTCCTTACCATAGAAGCTGAGAAGCTGCTGGCCCTTTTATACTTTAAGAGGGTGTGTGCAGTTAATCATCTCCTGGCAGGGCTTTTCCAGCTGTGTTAGACTGCTAGCTACAGGTTTAGGGACCCAAAGACCAACTGAGACTATTTTATTCATTGAGTTGAAAACAAATGAAGGGGTAAACAACTAGCAGTTAACTTTCAACAATTTTTTCTTTTGAACAAGAAAGACAGTGCAACTAACAATGAAACAAAACACACACATAAACTGACAGACAAGGACAGATTGGCATGCCAAGGAAAATAGACAGAGAGGAGAGAACTAGATGTGCCAAAGGGACTCAGATATCCTCCCTAAGAGAACCCGAACCAGAAATAAGCATTCCACCAGTAGGAGCCAGAGAGGAGCATGATGTCTCCTGACCTCTGTCTGTCCCTAGGGGAGCTCTAAAAGAGCTTACATTCATTGTCAAACAATCCCTGGACAATTGGGAAGGACTGCTTTTCTGAAACCTATTCTAGCTCATGTCTAGGGTGTAAACTATCTCTAGTCAGGATTCAAAGACTAAGAGCATCTATGAGAATTATCTTTGCTTCTCTAGGTTTTAGCATAAACCTACACACAAAAAGCATTTTACCATTAGCTTGTTCCTTTTTACAAGGTTTAGTCATCGCTAAGCCAAATCTTCTTTACTTCCTTTCTCTGCACTTCCAATTCCCAAGGTGTCCTTCACTTTATCCCACTTACTAGAGCTCCAACATAAACATGAGATCTGACTAAGTCAGCTCAGTCAGTCAACAGGTTCTCCAGGGCAGGAGTGAGGATTAAAAAGGAAAAAGAAAATTAGACAACATTGTAGCATGACCCCAGCCAGTTCTGAGACTGAAACATGTTTGTTTTTTCCCAAGTCTGCTTGTATACCATTTTAATTACAGGCAAGTAATAAGGTCAGTTCTATGTTACAGATAAAACAAGGCAATACACACAAATACTTAAGGAACAAGCAAGGCAATAAACAAAGTGCCATGATCACTGTTTCTGGGGGTTTAACTGGATGCCCAAGATAGCTGAGCCCACATCCCTATCCTAGCCCAAAGTTAAATACTTACCTAAAGCCTACTTCCTTGTCCTGGCTCAATGTCAACTCCTACCAAGTTACTAGAAGCAGGTCTAAAAATCTCTCTACATCTTTCTGAGTCTGGTTTATGCACTAGTAAAATGTGGCATGCATATGCAATAGGCTTACACAAACCCTTCTCTACCTTGTCTGGGGAATTCAAACCTCACCCATACCTCTACTTGCAGAATTCCATATAACCATGATTAAGATTGCAAGTTTAATTCCTTCTGATAAGAACCCATTCAGCTAGCACCTGAGATTCCTGAAATTATTCCCCATGCTATAGGGTATTTTGGTAAGTCCAGTCTTCCACCAATGACCTTTGCCAATCCTGGATATTTCTGCTCCCTCTCTCCTAAACACATGTAAGCCTTAAATCACCACAAGTAATGTTGATCTATCTCCTTGCAGCTGGTCCTGGTATTTTTCCATTTCCAAAATACCTCAGTCTGTCACATCTGCTCCTTTTGCCATCATGTACAAATATCATCCCAAATCCCCAAGGGCAGAGAGAGTCAAAATCATCTATTATTGTGTATTGTGATGTATTATAACAATTTTATCATAGCAGTAGTAAGCTGCCTTGTGGGAGCTGGGAATCAACCTGAGTCCTCTGAATGACCAGCCAGTTCTCTTAACCATTAACACATCTTTTTAACTTCATAAAGTGAGCATTTTAAGAATATTTTTAAGTGGAATTGTGCTGTAACCCAGGGTGCCCTCAAACCTACTATGTAGATAAGGATGACTTTGAACTTCTGATATTCCTATCTGTACCTCCAAGTGCTGTTTACTCAGATGTATGCCACCATCACATGTTTGTGGAGTTCTGAGCATCAAACCCAGGGCCTTGTGCATGTTAGGCAAGCACTCTATACCCATAGCTACATTTATAGCCCAAGAGTTATATTACCCATATATGTGTTAAATACATTTGTGTAATAAAATATATTATAATATATTTTACATTATAATATATTTACTACAAATAATAAGAGTTAAATTATATATGTGTGTGTACATATCTGCTATATATATATATATATATATAGACATATATATATATATATATATATATATATATATATATATATATATATGAAACGTTAGGCTTTATCTTCTCCAAAACATAAATTAGTGTGTATGTTCATAGACATTTTGGGGCTTTCCTTTCCCTGAATGTCACCCAACAATCAGAGGGTTCTAGAACAACTCATCTCAATATCCATCAATATGCAGGTGGCATTTTTCATTTTCTTCTGCTTCCTGAGGATTCTGACCAACTTATATAGCTCAGTATCATGGCTGCTTTTGCAAAAATGGAGTAGGATGCATAGGGCTAAAGCTTTCCCAGGAACAGTAGAGCTTCAGCAACAGATTCTCTCTGGCACAGGATGTTGTCTATTGGGAAAAGATCTGACCCTTCTAAGGAAACTTCCAAAACATTCAAGAAAAATAATGATCTTGTAGGATGTGGCTGAAAAGTAGGAACGTAGTTAGTCTTATAAGAAGGTAGAGTGGAAAAGCTGTGGCTTCAAAGTTTCATGCTCCTTGAAACTGAATAATCTAGTTGCTAAGCAGAATTTGAAAAACTTCCCCAGCAACTCTAGATTGAGCCAATCCTGAGTTGCCCTATACACCTGCACCATCCCTGCACCATTTTGCGTGCAGCTGCACCTACTCATGACTCCTTCCTTATACCCCTCCCATACACATTTCTTGTAAATCGCTTCAGACCAGGAAATTGAAACTTACCTGATTGGTTGCCCAGCGGCATGTGATCTGGAAATCCCCTACCCATCCCTTCTCCTTTCCCCCTTGAGGGCCCATAAAAGGAGGGTCCCATTTCCCTTCTGGGTGGACTCCTCTACCCCTGTGTGGGATACATGTCGTGCCTTATGTGATTTTCATCAAGATCAGTCTCTCGTCGTGAGTTCTTGGAGGTCTGCGTCATCCAAAGACTTGAGTGAGGGTCTCTCTTCCGGGGTCTTTCAAAACTTTCCACACAAAGTCACATCTAATGGGACAGTATTAGGAGATGGGGCTATTGGTGTGGGATAAGGATCCACTGTACCTTTCGTTAGCTACTTTGTGAGTTCTTCTTTCTTCCACCCTTCCCCATCCTCTTTCTTCCACCATTTCAAACTCCTAACATTACATGAGAGATTTTTTTGTTTGTCCGTTTGGTTGTTTATTTGTTTGTTTTGAAAAACATGGAGGGGAAAGGAAATAGATCCTAGAATAAAGTGAGGGGTCAGAAAGGGGCAACATTATCATTAGACTACTTCCTGATAATTTGGGCATTGAGTTTCTTGGGGCAACTTTGATCTTTCTTGTCAGGATATATAATTTCTTCATACTGTTTCTACTTTGCACCTGACTTCTTAAAAGACAATGACCAACAAAAATCAACCACCCCTCTCACGACCATAACACTTATACAGCCTCTAAAATGTCTCCAGAACTCTACACATCACAAATCACATAAACTATCCGCAGCTGGCAAAATGATGCCTGTGCTAGAGAGTGAAGCAAATCATAGGCACGACCCTGGGAAATGTGAAGCTCCACTCATATCCTACACCTGGGATTAAAACAAATCCATATTGCCATAATATATCTGTGTTTATTTTTAAAAGAACCAATATTTCAAAATTCTCACAACATTGACCTGTATCTGTTTTAAGGAATTAATTCTGCAATATTCACAAAGAAATTGTAAAGAGAGATGCTTACACTGAAATAAGCACTCTTTTGGTTTACTGACAAAGGTTTTCAGGAGAAAACCTCACCCATTCAATTCAAATCTTTATGAGTTTTCATTACATCCAAAGTTTTTCATTTCCTAAAAAAAATATAAACAAATAACTGTTTCCAGTGCAAAACTTTTGAGAAATTTCATTCTGGGGTTAACATATCCTTTTGGTATATAGGATGATTTAATTCCACAGTCTTTCCTATAACTCATTGTCTCTTGGATGCTGTTGTTCCTTTCTTATTAACATTTGTAAAATGAAAAGTTAGCAGAGCACTATTTGGTCTGTGCCCATAGATAATTCAGCCTTTCAGAAGGAGAGAGCAGAGTGGACAGTTTTGTTTTCCCATTGAAGTCATTTTTTGTTTCTCAGATCTGCATTTCCACCAGCAATTTTTCCAGTTGCACAATCATTTCCTCAATCTTTCTTTACACAGATTTAGGAAGAAGAAAAAGAACAAAATAGAAAATCGCCTTTCTTAGTAGACTGGGAGATACACCAGTAGTTGTGGCCCCAGTAAATTTTTAATGGAGTCTCAAAAAAATACCCATCCCTTCATCTCTTCATCCCTTTATTCCTTCATCTCCTGCTTTTTTGCTCTACTGCATTTGAAATCACATTTCCCATTCTGCCTTACCTCTATGCCACGCATCACTATCTTTTGGGTTCTTTGTTCCACTCTTTTCCCCTCGCCTTCTTGCACTGTTTCAACCACATAACATTAGAGAAGAAAAAGAAAGGAAAGGAAAGGGAAAAGAATACATCCCCAAATAAAGTCAGGTGTTTAAATGGGACAACATGGTTTGTCTACTTCCTGCTGCTTAAGGGTGTCTATTTCCTTAAAACAAGTTTTGTTTGTTTGCTTGCTTGCTTGCTTGTTTTGTGGGAAAAGTAGCTCGTAACATATTTCCTGGACTTTTACAATCCGTGATGCCAGGTGAGTATTTTCTGTGCACTCTAGGTGCATAACACTGATAAAACTGTAGTAAGCTTGATCAAAATATTAAAAAACGAAGCTAACTAAGCAAAGGAGGAAATGTCTTTAATCCAAGCACTCATGAGGCAAATACATGTGAATCTTAGTGACTTCATGACCAGCATAATCTACACAGCAAGTTCCAGGCTGGCCAGGACTAAATAGTGAAAATATCTGAAAAGAAGAAAGAAAAGGAGAGGAAAACAGATGCAAGAAAGGAGGAGGAAGAAGAGGAATAGCAAGAGGAGGAGGAAAAAGACTAAGAGGAAGAGGAAGAAGAAAAATTTAAAGGCTGGGTCTTGGTGGTACATGTTTTAAATCCTACAACAAACGGACACAAGCAGGCAGTTCTCTCCACCTTTGAGCAGAGCCTAGTCTGTATAGTGAGATCCTATCTCAAGCAAAAAAAGATTAAAATAGGAAATATCATATAACATCAGGAATGAAGGCAAGAACTTCACTTCAGTCCCAATAGTCAAAGAATAACAAGTGAGGATAAGCACCTTTCTATGATGGAAATGAACACTGGCCAATCAAATGCATTAGGACAATATTTCACTAATGTTAAATTCTTTCAATGAATGAACTAAGGAAACTTTCTTCTTATCTGTCTCAGGGAGACAAGAGTTACTTCACCCAACAATAAACTTCTTTGCAGAAGAAGATGCTACATGAAAGTATACACAAAAAGCCACTAGCAATTTAGGAAGTCCCAGCTAACCCAGTAGAGCAGTGTACCAGATGGAGGGGCTCTGGGTTTTTTAATCTGTAGAGAGAAGCATGGTAGAAAAGCCTTCTCTGACTTACATGTATCGTGAGGAGAGTTAGGTCACAGCATCTTCATAGTCCCTAGATCACCCTTAGCTCCCAGAAGTCAGAAGACCTCCTTCAGAAGCAACCTCTGCCTAGACAAGTGTGAGTTGGCAGCCTGGGCCACAGATACCAGGCCTCAGTCTATGCAAGATGGCATCCAAATGTGCTGTTTGGTTTGAATCTGATTCCTTGTGTCCCCTCAGAGTTCTTGTGCTGGAAACTTAGTTCCCATCATAGGGTCTCAAGATATAATGTGATGAACAACAGGAGACAACTGGATAGGTGATTAGGTCTCTGGGGTGTTGCCATGGGAAGGAACAAATGAGTACTGGAGACAACCCACACACTGACTTGGCCACATGACTCATGCAATTTTCTGTGTCTCTGCTGGTAAGGGCATCCTCAACAGAAGCTAAAAAGTTAGGCTGCAAGACTGTGGACCTGAAGCCTTCAAAATGATTAGTTTTTCTTTATAAATACTCCACCATGGTTATTGTACCATAGCCTTATGATAAAGCATAATACCCTTTACTCTTTTCAGGGCATACTCTATAATGAGAGAGCATGCACCTGCTGGGCCTTCCGTGAGCCTCTGCATCATGAGGAACATATATATATTCTGGGTATGCCTGCTGGTGTGAGCCAGGGACCCATGTGAGGATCTGACTCATTGATGGAGCAGTAAGGCACATGGCCTTGAGACTGGCCACAGAACAACTATTTGGTGACTGATGTGAGAAAGGACTTCCTGCCATGTCCACAGAGAAGAGCCACAGGACAGATTCTAAAGCCCTAGGACCATAGGTCCCCACTCCATGTAACACCCAGTGGGGAAGAAACTGGGTTCAGATCTGGGTAGTTGATATTAGGATAAACTGAATTCTGGTATTGGCCAGGTCCCACTCTGATTTCTAGGCTGAAATTCTGTTCACTGTGAGGGGCAAGAAGCCTCACAACAGCCTTGGAAATAGGTACTTACATTTTTATTTTCTACATGGGACACACTATGACACACAGACATGCACAACTGGCTCAGGTACAAAACACTGGGGAGCAGGGACAGATTCTGCTATTTAGAGCCTGTGTGGTGCTCAACAGACCCTTGGTATTCCTGGTCCTACTAAGTTCCATGTTCCTGGGGAGTTCAGTCTGGGAGGTCAGGTATGTGCCCTGTGGACCCTGTCCCATGAGGGTGACAGACACTCTAGTGTAGTGACTATGGTTTCTTAGCATTCTCTCATGCCTTCTGCAGGACATTTTGGCAACACCACAATTGAGCTGTGGCACCTCAATGTCCCAGAGGTTGTCCTTGAAATATCCTTCAACCAAATCAGACCCAACCTTGAATCCAAAAATCCAGGCTCCCTTCTGAATTGCAAGGCTTTTATTGTTGGATTTCTGTTCTTAGACACCTGGGTGGAAGGGCTTTGGCTTGCTGAATCTATGTAGGTGAGCAGGCAAGTGGCTTCCTTGAGAGCAAAGTTGTAGCCATTAACATAACTTGCTGGCTTCTATTTTTTCCTGCAAACACAAAGCCAAGTGAGAACTCAGGAATGAAGACCTCATGCCCCACTGACCATGCACTGAGACACCTCCTAGAAGACCTGCAGCCAATTGCTCTTGTATCTGAAAAGGACCAGGGAGCCTTGTCCCCAACCTGTTGAGACAAGCTTTGTAAAGAGCCTCAAATCCTGCCAGATGGGAGGAGTCAACTTGTGAGGCACCATAGTCCCAGTGGGACCAAATGGGGAGGAGCTGACAGAGCCCCATTTGAACCTGTAGGCAGCTGGGGCCCCACAAGTGAACTGACTCCTCTGACATGTTAATGATGACCCTCAAATATCTGCAGCTAAAGGCACCTGTTCTAGGTACATAAGGGGGTTCACTTTAATTCTACCCTTGAATGTCCACATGTGGAGTCCACAAAGTGGCCTTCAAAGTGCAGAGAACAGGATAACATATGACATTTTGGAGCTGGAGTGGTAGGTTTGAAAAGTTAGGATAAAAGATCCAGGTTGGAGAAGGGTGCCAGGTGCCAAGCTTGTGCAGCTAGACATGGGAGGCTGTGTCAGGAAGGCTGATGGAGGCCAAACTCAGGCAGGGATCTACTGTGGCTTCACTGAGCTGAGCAGCCAGGCCAAGCTCAGGCAGTCTGAGAGTCCCTTCCTTCCCCATCCTCCTAACATCCTCAATCAGGTGTGTCACACTTCTGGATTCTCAGTGAAGCTTCAGTGGTGTGCAAGAGCACAAGCCCTGCCCCTAATCAGACACATAGAGACTCACAATGAAAGCAGTTGCAGCTGCCTTGTCGTCATCTGTCAACTTGCTATCAACACATTTCTTGATTTTTTCAGTATTTTCCAGTATTTCAGGGTCATCTTTGTATTGTTTTACGTAGTCAACATACTCTTTTGAGGTTCCATAAAAAAATAGACGAACATCCTCTTTTATAGCTGGGCAAATGCCACAATCTGGAACACAAAGACAAGGTGACCCTCACTTGAAAGACCTGCATCAGTATATCCCAGGAGATAGAGGGAGTGAGAGCCTGGATAGCTTGCATCCCTGACTCCCACACAGTAATACTCACCTCCCCCTGAAGTCAGGAGGAGCAGGGCAGCCCCGAGGATCAACAGAGCACCAGCGAGCTTCATGGTAATAGTGCCAGGTGCTCCTACCCAGCTTGGTCCCATTTTTAACTGCCCTGGTCTGCTCAGTGGGCAGGGAGGGGCCCATGTCTGAGCCTCTCCAGGGCCCTCCCATGACACATCTTGGAACTTCCTGAAGGTGTGTTTGCGTCATTGAGAGGTATGTATTTTGGCAAAATCTTTTCAATTACCTGGCTCGGCATGTTCTCCTTCTTCGTGATCTTCTTAAGGTCACTTGTCCTTTTACAGTCAAAGGAAAAGATGACTAGCGGGAGAGTCAAGTGGAATTTCAATCAGACCTCCAGAGTGAGGTCTGTGTCTCCCTGTCACACTGGGAACCTTAATGTTTACTTATGAGCCTTACTCACAGTCAGTGTCTAGACAATCTAGACTTCAGACCACTTGCCATGTTACTCCTGCCCTGTCTTTATCCTGCCCCTATCTTCCATTTTCTCTGTGCCTTCCCTTGAACCAATCACTTCAAACCAAGCTTCTCCTGCTATTGCAGGCAATGTTCAATTTAATCTTTTTTGTTGGTGGTGGTTGTTTTTTTTGAGTTAGGGACTCTCTAAATAGCCCAGGCTGACCTGGAACTATGTAGGCCAGGTTAGCCTTGAACTCAAAAAGGCCTTTGTGCATCTCTCTGATATGAATGCTTGAATTAAAGGCAAGCACTGTCATATCTGCCTAAACTTGACCTTTTAAACACCTAGTTGAGGTTTTCTGTTGTGGGGGGATTCTTGGTTTTGGTGAGTTTTTGTTGTTGTTTTTGTTTGTTTGTTTATTTGTTTATGATATAGAATCTTGCCCATGTTGGTCTTGAGCTCATAATCTTCCTAAGAAAGGTGAGTATGTGTGTGTGTGTTTGTGTGTATGTGTATGTGTGTGTATGTATCTGTATCTCTCTGTGTGTGTTTGTGTTTATGTGTGGTGGGTTCTGCTTTCCTTGGAGTTAGTGGTAATTATTGTCAATATCTGTTAGTAATGGTCGGCAATGTGGTTCACACCCTTGATCCCAGCTAGTAGGAGGCAGAGGCAGACCTGTCTCCATGAGTTAGAGGTCAGCATGGTCTACACCGATAGTTCCAGGCTAGCTAAAATTACACAGGAATACCCCATTAATAAATGTTATTAGTGTCTTCATTAAGTTCTCACAAAAAGTGCCTCATGTTCATAATCTTAAAACTAAGCAAGAATATATCAGTTTGGAGCAACCTGATGCCCTAACTCTCCACAGCCAGAGTTTGCATTGCTGCTCTAGCTATTCTGACCACTGTTCAAAAGCTACCCTGGAAAAACTAGAGTGCTATCTCAGCTGGTTACCCCAGCTCCTGAAGGCTCAGTATCAGCCCATCTATATCAGTGTATCTAGCTGAATTTTGCTAAAACAGAATTCCAAATGACCTTTCAACCATCTCTATATGTGCCAAAAGGGGAACATACCCCATGGCAGGGGCACAGCAGAGGGACAGTTATGAAATAAGAGGCAAGGCTGTTGTAGGCTCCATGAAAGCAGACTATGGAAGCAGAGTGCTTAGGCCCATTCACACTGGAGCTGTCTCCCACCCAAACACCCACAGCATCACCATTTTAGGCCTCATGAAAGGCTTCTCTTGAAAGGGCTTTTGTCCTACTTTGAGAAGTGTGGGCTGAACAGACAGCAACAGAGGAGGCTGAAAACCTCAGAGCAAAGCCTGGGTGTGTCAGCAGGTTGAGCTGTGAAATAGGCCAAGCAACTTGCCCTGTAGTAATTCAAGCATTTGACAGGAGAAGGGCAGGAAACAGTAGGGTCATGGAATGAAGAGAGGGCAGAGGTACAGTCTGAGGAGGGATAAAATGGATCCAGAGGACATAATCTTTAGGCCCTGTTGGCCAGTAGGGGTCTAGACAGCTGTTTAGTCATTGGAGACTCCAACAGGGTCTAGAACTTCCACATTGCTGAGAGCCAAGGAGACCTGGTTTCCTGTACATGCTATGGAGGAGGCTTCAGCACAGGTGGACCTCTGGGTTCCTTGCTAGTGTGAGGACAGCTCACCAGGGGGTACCACTGCTGCCTCTACTACCTGACAGCTGTTGGGGTTGGCCTCCTGGTGCTGTGCATTCAAATGCTAAGTACTGGACCCAGAACCTGGATTTCCCCAACCCTCAGTTCTTTGGTAATCTGGTAAGCAAATTCTCACATATACCAAATATTGCTTTGTAAACTCAACTCATCTTATTCTCTGACTTGTTAAAATAATGTGGCTTCCAGCCAATGCCTGGAGAGAAGAGGGGTATTCTGGCTTTTTTTACTGGGCTGGGAGGGTCACAGGTAGGGATCAGAAGGCAAGAAAAGAAGAGAGAGTAGGAGAAAAAAGATGGAGAGAAGGGAAGACTGTCATGAGGCCTGATTGCTCAAGGGCATGTGACTAGGATCAGTGAACCATAAGGACATGTTGATGGAGCAGAAATAACACTTGACCACACTTAAATAGCCAGTTACACGGGGACTACAGATTGGATATAAGTTAAATAGTAAAGAACCTGCCTAATTTTGGCTTACAGCTCTTCAAATAATATACTAAGTCCCTGTGTCTGTTATAGAGGCTAGCTAAAATATATATTTCATTTACAGTCAGGTTCTGCTCACTGTTGCCAAACATGGAGGGAAAAGAAGAAGCCAAAGCCAGCCCAGGAGAGAATCCCCCTACCCAACCACAATTTCTATCTTTTTGATTAAGGGGATTCCAGACAGGTAATTGGGGCACACCTGCCTCAGCTTCCAACAAGTGGGGATCAACAAATGTCCTCCCCTAATTTCTTTGGACTCTGCCCATCACCTGACCAATTGGTGTGTATCTGAACCTGGAATTTAGGATTTAACTAGCATATTTGTGATTTTTCCGTGTCTCTGTATGAAGTAGAACACCATTTCTCAATAGGATACCTCAGATGAGAACCAGGACCTTCATAAGCTCTGCTTTCAGTGCCTGAAATACTATTCCTTCACCTGACTGGAAATGCGACATGGGAGGTGGAGGGGATAATTTGTCACCTACATCCCTTGGCAGTATAAAAAACCAACATGCCTGAGGGAGAGCTAGCTATGCTTTGAAAAAGTCTGAGACACACACTAAACACCCACTTTGATCCTTGGTCCTTTGTATGGCAGGGTTGAGCACTGTATGGTGGATGCTTGAGAAGCAGGGTGGAGCCTCTGCTCTCTGTCTTCCACAATCCCCTGTTGCCCTTTTACTGTGTACCCTTTGTTCAGATAGCACAAGTCCCTGGCTACCTGAGGTTGCCTTATCCTCAACTTTCAAGATTCCAGACCATGAAGCATATTAACTACTTTTCACATATGTACATAGTCTTGGGTCTTTTGTCATAGCAACACAACACAGATTACAACACTGCAGTACACATAGATCCCATGTGTATAAGAATACACCTGACTTCCACCATCACGAAGGCTCTATACCTCACTTCCTCTTCCCTAGATCCACTTGTATTGGCTGTCTTTTGGTGTTCTTTATATGTCTGAAGGCTCAGGAGAGCAAGGCCTTCTTCTCTCCCAGGGTCAACACACAGGAGGTCTCACTTCTCTCAAGTCTATAAACAAAACCCTTCATAAAACATGCACCATCTTCACACATAACTCAGGCTTGGCTTATCCCCACCCCCTCCCATGTCTATGTTATATAAGACATTGTGTTTATGTAATTTGGCTGGCATTTAATTTTAAAGTACAGATTGTAAGTGTTTTGATAAGTCAGAATTGAGTAGTTTGCTGTAAAAAGCACTTGAGTGTCACTTTCTCTACATCAGCTGGTGACACAGGGAAATTTGCTGAAGACTTAGTCCTAAGCCTTTGATTTTTACTGGTTATCTGAGCCAAACAGGATTTACATCAGGTAACTGGGCAATTAGGAGCCATGCACTGAGATCTACTTGTGAGCTCTCCTTGCATGTTATGAGGGCTGCAGAAGCCTGTAAAATGTGCCCACTGGGGGTTTTCTCTTCTGAAGGGTTGGGAATGGAGACAAGGGCATAGTGTGAGCAAGCAAGTGTCTACTGCTGGGTGACCCTACACTACTTAGCTTTTGACCATGGTGTCTTATCACAGCACCAGTAATCTTAACTAAGACACATGGCAAACATATATGTATGTACAAAGTGGCCAGGGAAAGACAGTGAAGTGCCTTTAGGGGATCTCCACCATATAGATATGTGTATATTCATTTTTATATACATATATGTATATATTCATACATATATAAATATATATATAAGTATATGTCTGTGATTCTTTTGAAATTTTATTTAGTTTTAATTTATGCATGGCAGCATTGTGCCTTCATGTGTGTCTTATGCTGTTTTCCCTGTGGAGGTCACAGGAGAGCAGTGGATCCTCTGGAACTGGAGTTACAAATGGTTGTTAGCTTCCATGTGCGTGATGGGAAGTGAATCTGCATCCTCTTTACAACTGAGTCCACCTATATTTGTTGAGACAGGGCCTCCTACTGGAGCTTACTAATTTGGCTAAATGGGCTGGCCAGTAAGACCAGGGGTGGGCTCTCTGGTGCTGAGGTTACCACAGTGCACTTTGTGCCTCGCTGCCCTCACACGTTCTGAGGGCTAAAACTCATGGACTCAAGTGTGTGAACTTAGAAAGTGCTTCACTGACAGAGCCATCCCCTAAGCCCACCCTCCTGTTTTCTTGAGAACATGTAGCTCACACTGTAGGACTGAAGAGAGGTCAACTCCCGGGAGTAATATCTACAGATCCTCCAGAAATCTTCTGTGAGATGTAAGAGCACTGACTTTCTTCCATGTCAATTAATCTGCCATGCAACCATTCACAGCAGCAAGGGTTTATAGGTTATTTCACAGTTCTAGTATACGCCAACATAATGTTATTTAGCTTGTTGTTCAAATTGTTTTATACTTGTCCATTAGGAGCTTCTGGGCTTCCCCAGGCCAGTTTCCACAGACATTTATAGGTGTCTGTTCACATGTATATGTGCTTGTGTGTGTGCTTGTGAGTGTGGGCAGAGGTGCTTAAGTGTGTGTGTGTGTGTGTGTGTGTGTGTGTGTGTGTGTGTGTGTGTGTGTAAATGTGAAGGTCATATAACAATTTCGAGGAGTTAGGTCTCTTCTCCTACCAGGTAGTTTTAGGATTTGAACTCAGATCTTCACCTTCAACTACTGTACCTTTAATCACTGAGCTATCTCAGCAGTCTTCCATATTATTTTTTGAAACAAGGTCTCTTATTAAACCTGAAGTTCACATAGGATTAGATGTATATGCTACCACTCTAATGGATCCGGGGGATCTGAATCCAGGCCTTTATTCTTACATAATGAGCACTCTCAACATTTGTCCATGAATTTGGCTGCCCATATTTATGTGTGTGTTGCTGTGGAATAACCCCTGTGCTTTGTACTTGCTGAAAACAATGCTCCATTACTGGTGTAAGGAACTAATGACAAAATGCCAGGTAAGAAGCAACATTTCTGCTCACAATTTTAAGAGACACAGTTCATCAGGGTGCGCTAGAAGAAGGGTAGCAACTTGAGGTAGTTGGTCACATCTACAATCAGGAAGCAGAGAGGTACAAATGGTTGTGCTCAGTTAGTTATCCCCAAAACACCTCATCTATGACCGTAGTCCACACTGCCCCAGGAAAGTTAGTCTACACTCATCAATTGATGTAGCATAAAACCTTCCACACAGGGCCTTGTTTGTATGGAAACTCTCAACCCAGTCAGGCTGGTCATCAAGATTAACCATCACACACTGCAAGCAGGGTGAGCTTGAATTTAAGACTTTCCTGTCTCCAGAAATGAGTAATACAACAACCAGCTGAGAATCTCATTGGTGCTGAAAATGTCTTCCTTAGCATAAGTTGGTTGGTCTGAACTTGAGACAGTCTACACACACAGTACTGCCTATGGCCTGTGGAGCAGTGTAGTTTACAGCCAGGCAGTCCACAGTAGCCTGTGGGGTTGTAGACAACTGAGAGCTCATGTAGAGGGGTGAATCCCTCACTCTATCACTCACTGCTCTCAACACATGGACTCTACTGTTCCAACCTCTTTGAAACATGGTTCCTGACAGAGCTGAGAGGGGACAAGGTGAGCAGGACAACAGGAATGAGCTACTGTGGTGTGAAGCAGAATTTGTTGTACAAAACCATCACCAGTCCCTGAGGATACCCGCATGGCCAAAGAGCTGGGGACTATCATGGCTGAGAGTCACTGAGACATAGATGGTGCCTCCATGTCCTCAACCTTCCAATCCAAAGGTCTCAGCTGCTTGGACGATTGGAGTAATGAGAGGTGAGGAGTGTGACCAGGAAGCAGAGGTAACAAGTGGAACAGGACCACAGGGCATTTGGCTCAGCACTCGGGCTGCTTACAAAGGTCAACTCTAACTCTTTTGGCAAACAAAAAACAACTTTTCTCCGGAAAATGAGAACATCAGGCTGTTTGTTCGTCAGAGTGGGAGGGGCTCCCATATTCCCTCCCCTATTCAAGTGGGAAGGGACTCCACAGATGCTAGATTCTTTGCCAAAAGGTATTTGGAGCTCCTGCAGCCTGGGTTGGGGTAGGCGTGGCTGGGCTCAGAGCTATAATGGTTTATATGGAAGAGGATCTGATCTGAGGAAAGCATTTAGCACTCTTCACCATGAAGGGGACACTTCTTCTGCTGGCCTTCCTAGTGATTGGAGAGCTGGGCTTCCAGACAAGTGAGAGTGGGACCTTCACTCACCCCATCTCAGCCCCATATAGATCTCTAAGTGGGGACTTGAGACAGACCTGGGGTCCTTGGGAGGCCACTGGCAAGGAGCTTCAAAAGACACTTGATGCTTTCTGCCCTGGGTTACAAAGTTGGGGTGGGTGGGATGAGGAGATAGAGGTGTGCTGGTGATGATACTGGTGATGAAGGGACCGTAGATGCTCAGTTGAAGCAGATGCAAGTGTGCAGCTTTTGTGAAGGTCAGATATCCAGGTTTTGCTATCCACTCATGTATCTTTTTCTGCTAGATACAACCATATATCTGGGAGCCTGCAGCCTTTGGGAGTGTGGGAGTATGGGCAAGATCAGTTAAGACATTTGTAGATGAGGCAAGATAACATGAGCCTCTGATTATGTGTGCCTGAACTCTCTCTGTCTCTCTGTTTCTCTCTCTCTCTCTCTCTCTCTCTCTCTCTCTCTCTCTCTCTCTCTCTCTCTCATTCATTTTTACATATACGGGTGCACTATAGTTGTGTTAAGACACACCAGAAAACTGCATCAGATCCCATTACAGATGGTGTGAGGCACAATGTGGTTGCTGGGAATTTAAGTCAGGACCTCTGAATCTTAACCACTGAGCCACTTTGGGGCAGGGGGCATGGGGTAATAAAGGAAGTAGGAGAAAAACCCTTGTCCCACCAGAGGTTCAGTGCTCTGGGCAGACGAGGGAAGACTGCCATATGATTTCCATGTAGCCCTGGGTGGGTGTCTGGCTGTGGGAAGCTACAGACTCAGCCCTCTGGAGTGGACAAGGGATAGCCTAAGGTCTCTGGGACTCACAGAGTTCAGAGATAACAGATTTTCAGTCTCAGGCATCCAGACACACCACTGGAGATCAGGGAAGAGCTGAGAACAGAATGGGGGACCTGGGAGCAGCTCAGTCATGCCCAAGGACAAAGGGAGAAGAGGGAAGGGGGGAGAGGAGATGCTAGGTGGTTCCCACGTGGGTGAGAGTCCTTGGTCCAATCCATGGCTGGAGCACAGGAAGGCCTTCTTGTGGACGTTAGGGGAAAGCCTATCCCATTGTTCAAGTAGGGTGGGCCTTGATGAGCAAAGACAGTCTATGGTTTTAGACAGAGAGAAAGAGAGAAAGTAGAAAGAGAGAAGCTGGCCATGGCCACATGGAGAGAAGGGGGAAGGGAGGGAGTGAAGGAGGGCTAGAGATGAGAGTAAGAAGGGTGAGAGCTTAAAGAAAAAGAGGAGGTCCCAAGCAGCCCCTTTTATAGTTGGCTGGGCTATCTTGCTGTTGTCAGGTAACTGTGGGGAGGAGCATACCTGGCAAGTAACTGTGGGGGTGAAGTCTAGACAGAATGCCAGAAGCTTGGGGCTTTATCTGCATGACTGATAGTCACAGAATTATGGAGTTGGAGGCTCTGTGGTGTCAGACACATGTCTCTGGGAATGTGGCTCACTGTTCCATCCCTTGTAGAATTTTCTACTGGGTCACCAGAGCAAGCCTCATTTAACAAAAGCAGGCTACCTTTCATGGTCCCACAAGCCATTTCTCCATCTCCTGGTCTATGGTCTTTTAAAGATGTTTATCTGTCTGTATTTGCAGCGGAAGCATGTGCTCCTTTCTTCGGTGTCTATTTGAGCACTGTCTCTGGAGACAGGACTTGGTTGCATCATGAACTTTCTTATTTCAAACCTACTGTTAATGAAACGGAGAGCTTTGAAAAAATCCAGGACTGCTATGAAGAGGCAGGACTAAAAGCTAAAAGTCAGGATGTCGAATTTATGGTAAAGTCCTCCCTACCTCCACACACCCATGCAACAAATATTGAAAGGCTGTGTACAGATGATCAATGCAACCTTTATTGTGTGTCAGGTGACCAGCAACCAAAAACTAAAACCCTTGCCCACCCTAGCACATGTATTGACATGTGTATGCCAGTTACACATCCAGCCTATTCCATGCACAATCCTGCAAATCACTCCCACATGCTGGAAAAATATAGGGTTCTCCCCCTTACTAGGAGCAGGGGAGTCCTCGGTCTGGCCTCTGAGCAGGTATGGTACACATAGGTCAACACTAAGATGCCTGAAACTTCTGTCTACTGGCCAGTGTCTTCTTTGGAACCTCCATTAAGTCTATTTCCTTACCTTGGTTGAATCCCTTATCTGCCGGCATCATCAGAGCTACAGATAAAAGATCCCTCTATGTGCCTGCAGCAGCTCACCATAGCTGTCTCCTGACATCTGTTTCAAACATAACTGGACTACAGAGATGTATATTTTGAACAGTGCAGCTCTCACTGTGTTTCCAAAGGTACTTTTAGTTGAGTTTCAGGTCCTGCAAAACCACAGTGCTATCCAAAAAGGAATTTCTTCTAACAAGGCCACACGGGGGACATATTTTTAACATGATCATACAGACAATGTGCCTGGAGAGATGTCCTCATGTATGGGAGGCATCACCAAACTCATATTCAGCTATCTTGTCCCTCTCTAGACCTAGCCCCTATCATGCCTTCTAGAACCTTCTCCCCTTCTTCCCTACCTGGCTGTTGTGGCTTTCCGGCTTCCTCCCTCCTGAAGGCTGTGGGTGGGCTCCAGTTCCATTAAGGCAGACTCTGTTACTGGAGACTGAATCATTTCAAGGATGTTCTTTCCTGTGGATAAAGAGCAGTCTCTTTGTGGGTGTTTGGGGAGCCCTGCTGAGGTCCTGCACCTTGCCTGCAGCCACCCCTGTCCCTGACTGTATTTTTGCTTTGCAGGCAAGCTTGCTCTTCAGCTCAGAATGCAAGTCATACTATACAGCAGACACCATGGCTAAAATTTTACGTGTGTTTACCAAGTCATGGAATTAGAAGTTACTGGGTTTCAGGCAACCCATCATTGCAACATATCTGATCCAAGTGCCATCTTGCCGACCTGTCCTCTTTCTCACCTGAAGTTGGATTCCTGACACCTGCACCCTCATCCTTCAGTTTCTTAGGCTGATTCTAATAAATGCCTACAGTTCTATTCTGTGCCCTGTGTCTAAGTGCTGAACAGGAATCTTGTTAGGTCCTCAGAGGATCTGAGAGACAGTGATAGAAATGACTTCTGAGGTCACTGAGATCAGGGTGACTGCCCCTGATTGATAGGGTGATCCTGGGAGAGCCATTGCAGATTTTTTTGTTGTTGATGCTGTGTAGACTAGGCTTCCCTGGAATTCACAGAGATCCATGTGTCTCCTCCTCCCAAGTGCTGGAATTACTGTAGCTGTGTGAGACTGTAGAGACTGGGATTGTCTTAGGGCAAATAACATGTAAGCAGCCCACAGGCTTCACCGGGTTGGCAGGACAGAAAGAAGGTGCACAGACACTAACCTCATGTGTTACCTCTGGGCTTTATCACAGGACTGTAGGCTTCTTGTTTCCAGTTATAACAGGGGAGTAATTCAGGGATAACATGGATGTGTTTCTCAGATTCTCTTGTCTACTAGTGACAGTCACCATCTGTCACAGCCTGATTGACTTAGCAGGTTCCAGGACATCCAGGTCTACATAGATATCCTCTTCAAAAACAAAACCAAAGGGATGGAGAGATGGCTCAGCAGTTAAGAGATGGCTGCACTTCCAGAGGTTCTGAGTTCAATTTCCAGCAACCACATGGTGGCTCATAACTATCCGTGATACCCTCTTTTGGTGTGTCTAAAGACAGTGACAGTGTACTCATATTCATGAAGTAAACAAATAAATAAATGAACCTTTAAAGGAAATGTAAAACTTAACAAGAAACAAAACACTTCAGTGGGAAAGAGATAGGAGTGGATGCCCAATGAAAGGAAAAAGAGGGAAAGGCTGAGAAGAAAGTTCAATGGGTAGAGTGCTCCTGTGCATTATTTGGGACCTGAGTTCAACTCCCAGAAACCATGTAATGCCAGCTTTGCTAGCACATGTCTATAGTCCTAGTGCTCTTGTTGAGAGATGGAAGGAGATAGGTGAATTCCAATAAGTTTGTAGCCATTGCCAGATGGCTCGGCAATCCCCATTGTTAGAGTGTCAGAGACCTGTCTTAAATGATGACTGAGGATTGTCCTCTGATTTCCATGCACACACTGGTATGTGCATATCCACTCTCCTTCATACACTCAAACTCACAATAGCAACCACAAAGCTAAAAGAGAGAGGACTGGCAAGCAGTGTGAATTAAAATGATGAACTCCGTTAGTTATAATGGACATACAGCAAAACAGCACAACTCTTATTCCATATAATAGTGGCAAAAATTGAGAAGACTCATTGAACAGAGGAAGTGCTGGTGAGCAGGCTGAGGGACTGAAAGTCATACGAACAGGACATATTGGTCAGTGTGTAAGACTGACAAGCATGGAGCCATTGCTCTGTTCGTCTGTTTCCTGATGTGACATTACAACACCTAAGGCTTCCTAAAGAAGGCTGGCTGGTCCTTAGTCCAAATGGCCTCCCCAGGGACAAAGCTCTCACAGGCAAACAAATAACTCCTGAGCAAACAGACCATCTCCACCTCTTCCTAAGCCAGTATTTTTCCAAAATACCATCTCAGGACCAGCCATGGTCCTGAATCTGAAACCATTTGGAATTATTCAAATCAGTAAATCCTAGAAATGTCTGCTGTGCCTATGGAATCCCCAAACCAAGGATGAGGCCTCCTCCTCATGTTTTACTTTCTCCTGATCACCACTGGTCTCTCTCATAAAGCACTGTGTGGCATGACATTTGTGCCTTCTCTTGGGACATGGAAATACTATGTTCATTCTTCGTTGACCTTCCTGTGCCATCCTGTCTAGAAGGTAAATTCTCACATGTAGAAATCAGACATGCAGGCCTTTGATGCCTGGATATTGACAAACAGAAGTCAGGAGCAGGTGAATGCTCAGAGCAGCTTTATTTGCAATGGTCGCATTGCAAATGAGGGAGTGGTGGAAAGGAATGAGCCAGAGACATTTGATTAGTACAAGCTAATAAGTTATTTACCTGCTGGTGGAGTCAGTCAATTCAAGTGACATTAGATTCTATTAAATGCAAGTTTATTGGGAAGCTGCTCTCAGGTAAGCTCACTGTCCCCAAGGACTGAAGCCAGGGAAGTCACCATGGAGAGGGAGCAAGAAAGAAAGAGAGAAAGGGCTCCTGTGTTTTGCAGAGAGAGACAGAGAGAGACAGAGAGAGAGAAGAGGGGGAGGTGGAGGAGGAGGAGAAGAAAGAGAAGGAGAAGGAGGAGGAGACCAAAATGCCTAGGTTATTTAGGAAAGAGCTTCTGTGGAAGTGTAGCACAGCTGGAAAGTTTAGGGTTGTGGGCAGGACATGCCAGGAAGGTATGCTGGGGAAACCTGGAGGACAGGACTAATTTGATATGTAAAATATGCACCTCAGTCCCTTGTCCAAGAGTCAGAATCCAAAGAAAAGCCAAAAGTCAGAGATGGAAGGGCAAGACAACAAAACTTACCTAATGGGAGGTAAAGAAACAGGTTGAGTCATGGCCCCTGACCTTGGAAAACACATACTAGTGGGCTGCAAGGAGTCTCCTGGTACCAATCACAACCGAGCCCTGACATGGAGTCATCCCTTCCTCTTCTCTTGCAGGATCTAGTTCCCCAGTGTCACAGCTGCCCTGTCAGTCACCCATGCTTGTTCCTTCAGCTCCAGCTGAACAAGTAGGTGATTCCTGGAAAGTACAAGACCTACTCACAAAACAATGTAGCAACACAGGATGACCTTTCCCCACACCAATAGTGCATAGGACAAAAAATTAGAAATGACAAAGGAGCTTAAAAGGTTTGGGGTGCAGTTCAATAATAGAATGCTTGCCTATGACATTCTGAAGAGAAAGAGAGAGATGGATAGCTTAGTGGTTTCTGAAACCAAGCATGAGAAGAATGTCAGTGGGAGGGGGTTGGCAGCATGTGGCAGAAGGTCGATTCCAGGCTGTGTTCCTGCCAGGATGAAGCTTTGCCTGGTAGGATCTCTGGCTTGTGGGAAGACTCCTATTCTTCATCATTTCTTGTCAAGCTTCTGAGTCCTAGATTGAGAGGCTACACGATGATAAAGGCAGGTGCTCAGGCAGCCTGCTATTCACAGAACTTATGGTGGAAAACAAAGAAGAAAGTAGGATCTATGGATGACCCTGAGAAGCAGAGTAGCTCCTGAAAAAAGGGAAAGGACTCAGTCCAGGAGACAGGAGAAGCAAAGTGGGTTGCTGTGGCAAAGTCCTCCAGCGTCACACCATGGTACTGTCTCTATATTTCATCCTTAATTCTCCAGAAGTGCACAGCCACATGCTGAAATGTATCATTGCCCAACCAGAGGGAAAAAACCCAGCAGTGTCTTTCACCAGGCTCTCCATCCTAGTCTATCCAAAATGTCCCAAAGCAGGTACCACCCCTGCCATGTCCTGGCTTATTTCACTGGACAATATGAAGCTAGTGAGATACTGCCCTGCTCTTTCTTCTATTGGTCATCCTGTTGACCACATCCAGGAAGGCACATGAACAGATAAATGCCATCTTAAGCTCTGGGCCTGGCCTGAAAGTCCCTTTCCCACTCCCTGCCTTACATTCACTCCCAATCTGCTTCCCCTGTTCTCACACAGATCCTGGCTTGCTTTTTTCTCTTGGTCCTGGGAATACCAGTTTACACCCCTACAAGAACATCACTCATAGACCAACTCTCTCCTGTTTTTTCTCTTCCCATACCATAGCAATTCGTGCCTCACAGCAAAGGCATCCTGAGTTCTTAGGACATGTAGCCATGGAGGCCATCCTGTTCTGGCTCACTGTACTTGGAGAAGCTTTGCCTTATTCCTAGCTTCACTCTCAGCCATCTATATGCACCTGTAGCAGGTACCTATGTCTTTCCCTCTCTGTTGCACAGGCTATCTGTTAATACCACAGCCATCACAGCCTGTAGGCATAATGCTTTTTGCACTCTATAAAGCTTGCCCTTGTGTTATTCAAGTGCTGATTTCTCTGCTCCCTTATCTGGTTGTAATCCAGACCTGGCATTGTAATGCTTATTCTAATTATCTTCTGTTTCAGTGTTGTATAAACATTGTCCCCCATTTATTCTTTGATTTGTTAATAAAAATTAATACAACAATGGATGGACAGAAGAGAAAACAGGGATGCGCTTCCACTAAACAGGGGAGGGGAGGAGAGAAGAAAAAGAGAGAATTCATCCACCAGGAGAGTGTCCTAAGAAGACACCATGGGGAAACACCTGGAGCAGAGACAGCCAGATCAATAGTAAAATGTAAGCATCTTGGGGGTTGTCATTGGGAGGTAGACAGGTTAGCATAAAGGATTAGATCAGATCAATGGCTGCCCACTTTTTCTGCTATAATGCTTGATTAAATAAATAGAATAGTCTCTTTGTCATTTACTTGGAAGCTGGCTGAGAGAAACAAGGAACAGCTACTTTTAAAATTGCACTAACAAAAGCCCAGCTTCATTGGTCCCACAGTCTTCAGTAATTCTCTTATTTACCCATCAACCAACTCAAGTGCAGATCTCCATGTCCCACACAGGGTCACCACAACAGTCTGGGAATATTAGCAGGTATAGGGTCCCGCCTCTCAGTCACCTGCCTCACAATTAGTCATCTGCCTCACTGTCACCATAACCTGCCTCACAGTCACCTGCCTCACAGTTAGTCATCTGCCTCACAGTCACTGTCACCTGCCTCACTGTCACCCTAACCTGCCTCACAGTTAGTCACCTGCCTCACTGTCACTGACCCTTTCCATTGTTCTGATTTCATACCCATCCCATGGCCAGTGTCTCTTGAAAGCCTTGGTCAGCTTCCAAACTCAGTTCTAACCCATGAACATGACTTAACTTCATCGGTCTTTGTGTTAGCCATCTCAACTGTCCTTAATCACCTGAATGGCCATTTACTACCAACCTTATCTGTATCTGCCGTAATATCTTTGTAACTTCTAGAATGTGCTGTTTCAGATCACTAGCTTCCCTTAATCCTGATGCTAAGGAGGTTACATTTGCCCCCTGATGCTGCAGTCCATGCATCTTCTCTTCCATGTACTTTGGCAAAGCCATCGACTCACAACTCTCCTCTGGTTTGTAGGTATAAAATACTAGAGATATGGCTCAGTAGTTAAGGGGTTGGCTACTCTTCCAGGGGGCTCAGTTCAATTCCTAGCACCCATGTCAAAGCTCACAATCATATAAACTCCAGTCTCTGGGGACTGAAAACATTTTCTGGTCCCCAGGGACCACTGAACATGTGCAAAGACATATATACATAGGAACAAAACATGTCCATCCATTTAAAAATCTCATAAATATAATAATTATAATAAAATGTAACAATAAAGGTCATAAAACTCCTTCCACAGTGGAGCCCTCCCTTGCACTCAACTCCAAGTCCTTTTTCCCTCTGAGCAAACTCTAGGGACATTTTCTAATCTTGTCTAGGAAGGAGTGTCCTCAGCTCATCATGGTGGCACCAGCACCCTCAGAATCAAACTCCCTCTGCTCAACTGTTCAGTTTTCCATCTCTCCTCAAGTAAATCTTCAGGCCTCTCCACACTCAGGTCTCCCTGCAGAGAAAACTACTTCATCCCTCCTGGCACTTTGTGACAGAAACAGAAGCCCCCTCCAGGAAGGTTCCCTGACCATGATTTCCAGGCAGAGCTGAAAAAAAGTGAGTGGTGTACAGAGACTGTGCATTACCATTTTCTTCATGACTTACCTAACTCATGTTCATCAATGCTTGTTGTATGGTGCGAAGGGCCCTGAGGTATATGCTATATATGCATGCATCTCAAACCTGAGTTCCTCCTCCTTCTTTAGAGTGTCAGGATCATGATCATGTACATGATACATGGCTTGAAAACATACACAATTTAAAAGACTGAATGCAGGGGCTGGAAGGATTGCTCAGTGGTTAATAGCACTGGCTATTCTTCCCAGGAACCTGGGTTTGATTCTGAGAACACACTTGCTTACACATAACCTGCTACTCCACTTCTAGGGGATCTGACACCAATGTGAGGCAATGACACATACACATGGGGGAGGCTCAAATACACACAAAATAACTTAAAAATCAGCCTACACCAAGGCATTAGCACATTTCTCCACAGATGTACATTAACAAGATATCTGACATCTCCTACTACTGTTGACTTTTTCAGAAGATTGTGAAATTTCCTAAAATGAAGATCCTGTCAGCATGATTTGGAAGCAAAAAAAAATTGGTCCCATAAACCCATTAACACACCACCCCATAAAAAATACACAGCTAGAAGCCACCATGCTGATACTCAGCCCTGCCCTGGGCACCTGTTCCAGTGGGGGTCTCTTCTTTGAAACATCAAAATGATCATCCGTCATGACCAAGTAGGCTTCATCCCAGGGATGCAGGGATAGTTTAATATAAGAAAATCCATCAATGCAATCCACTACATAAACAAACTCAAAGGCAAAAACCACATGATCGTCTCGTTAGATGCTGAGAAAGCATTTGACAAAATCCAACATCCCTTCATGATAAACATCTTGGAAAGATTGGGAATTCAAGGCCCCTACCTAAACATAATAAAAGCAATCTACAGCAAACCA
>NC_034590.1:4254375-4268329 GCF_900095145.1 Mus pahari | reverse complement strand
GGCCATCCTGCCAAAAGCAATCTACAGATTCAATGCAATCCCCATCAAAATTCCAACCCAATTCTTCACAGAGTTAGAAAGGGCGATTTGCAAATTCAAATGGATTAATTAAAAAACCTAGGATAGCAAAAACCATTCTCAACAATAAAAGAACCTCTTGTGGAATCACCATGCCTGATCTTCTTTGAAACAAATGTGGAAAAAACAATCTCCCTTCTTTCTCAGGCTGACTGCCCACTGACTAAAATTCTAAGATTTGAATTTTTCTTTCACAATATACAGATGTTTCCCCAGAGTTATGTTGGATATGTTTAAATAAATACATAGTCATTATACTTTAGATTATTAAATATTTCATGACCAAATTCCTAAGTTCATTGCTAGTCTCTCTTTCTGTTGTTAGTTTGGTTAAGGGTTTCTCTGAGTCACGGCTGTCCTAGAACATGCTCTATAGTGCAGGCTGGTCTTGAACTTACAGACCTGAGCTTAGATTCTGGGCACCCTGGTGCCATTCAAGTTACTGTTAGAAAAGACTCCTGGGGCTTGCTCACAGGAAAACAGACTGAAGATCCTGGAGCTGGAATTGGAGGTGGTGAAAAGATGGTTGATGTGGATGTTGGGAACAGAACCCAGGTCCTCTGCATTCATAACCTGCTGTGCTCTGACCCCCTTGGCAACCAGCATAGCTGTAGCCATTCTGTTTCATGCCTGTCAGCTATTTCATTTTGTTGCAGTAACATGCTGTCAGTCATTAACACAGAGAAGTGACTTGACTCAGAGTAGGATAGTGCTAACCACATCCCCTGTTATGTTCTGAATGTTATGAGGTTTGTTAATCTTAAGAAATTCCACAAAGCTTTATGTAGGAACCATTAAATCAATATGAAATATTATGTCTAAAATACCTTGAGTCAGAGCTGACCATCAGGGAGCACTTCCTGCACCTGCATATGAGCTCATTGTGTTTTTTGTGTTGTTTTTTTTTTCCTTTAAAAGCTGACAGAAAAAGGTATCCACTGTTATAGTTCAGATACTTCTGAATTGTATCCCTGGTCTTACTAGTATTAGTCTATTCATTCAAGAAACAATCCTTGTCTTACTAAGGTTCATGTGGTTTGTAGAGTGACACTTAGACTGCAACATTTGGTGCATTGGCCAGGAAAGAAGCTCCCTACCCTCGAGCACACCTCAATTACCACCACTGAATGCCACCAAGCCAGCTGGACCATTTGTAAGGATGGAAGATTTTTCTCTGTACCTGTATAGTTCTTTTTTTTTTTCTTTTTGTTTTGTCTTATTCATGGTATCTTCTAAAGAGACTAAAGAATATAAATCTGAATGCAGAATTCCTTGCCCCGGTCACTGGACACTTTATTCCATGGTCCTTGAGGGGGATCACAAACCTAGAGAGAAATGGGAATAAAGAAAGAGACAAAGACCATGCATGTTTGTCATAGTCTCCTTTACTAAGGGGAGATGCTCAGGTTAAATACAATTTGGAGAGGGGTGATCAAAGGTATACAGTGAGAGAAATAATTGGGAAGAGTTATTTGCAAGTCTAATACATTTAGTGATTCATCTAAGGTCCTGGGCACCACTGCCCTGGGACATAGGGTGGCTTATCTAAGAGCCTTTCTCAGAGTCCGGATCCTCCTAACAGTTCAAGGTGACAGCTCTGGGCATCTCTGGAATGTGAGAAGACTCCCTCAGTCCTTGATGTCTGTTTAGGCCTTGCTGGTTCCCAGGAGTGGCCTTGCAGAGGGAGAGGGGGAAGGGCTCTTGACAAAAACTATGTGGCTCTTAGATACATACTGTGAAAACACCTGGGCTGTGGGATGCCCTGTGTGTAAGATGCCTGGGCTTTCTCAATCTGGTCTCTGACAATTCCTTGAGTCTGAGGCTGGGGGTGAGGGAATGGTCTGATTCCTCCTGGCTAAGGGTTTAGAATACAATCCACCCTTTGGACTTGGACTTGGTTGGGACTCTCATCCAAGAGCACATGTGCTGCATTGAAACTTGGGTGTTTTTGTTTTTGTCTTCCTCTTTCACTCTCTCCTCTGTCTTTAAGTCATCACTATGGGATATCTGGATCCCTTTGGTGGGATATCTGGGCCCTTTTATTGAGACATCTGGGTCTCTTTGGTGGGACACTTGGTCCCCTATGGTGAGACATCCAGCCCCACCCCTTCCCTCTCCATCTATGTTGATTGTCCTTGGTGCTCTGGTCTGTCTATGTCTGTGAGTTTATATTTGTAGTTTTGTTTCATCCCTGATTGTTGCTCTGTGATTTCTATTCAGAGGAAAAATGGTTAAAACTTATCTGCTGGCCAATTACCCTTTGACTTAGTTTTTCTCATTTCAAGAATTTTTAGAAGGAAAAAGAGGAGCTGAACTGGGACAACAAAATTTGATAGGCTGCCCTTGGAGACCATCACTGCTGGGAATGCCCTACTAGGGGCTACTTGACTGTACTTGCTGCTTTTAAAGGTGCCATCAGCTTCCCAGCTTCTCTGGTAAGAAAGCCGATGGCTATGAGAATTTAATCTGACAGGTGACAAAGTGATCCTCCCTTGAAATTACAGCTTAAAAAAGTAAGAACATTTTTATCTATCTATTCTAAATGCATAAATATATGACTGTAGTATGTTTATTTTTGGCTGTTCTTAAATGTATGTTTACTATCTTCTGAATATCTTGATTATAGCATAATTAGCTTGCAATTTATTGGGTATGGTTAAAAATCTGTAACATCTGTAACAAAAGGTTAACTTAAAGCAAGTGACTCAGAGTTGACATCATTCTGGGCAACAACACACAGCATGAACCAACATGCTTATGCTTTATGACTTCACTCTTTTAAAAAGGATACTTTATTTTGATATTGTAAAAGCAAATTTTAAAGGTATGGGCTACTTTTAAATTTATTAACATCTTTTAATAATATATGCAAGTTACAGTAGAGAAGGAAATTTTAATGGAATTTGTAGTGATTTTAGAAATTATAATGGGCAATAGCAATCAAATTATGGACCCATGAAGGGGTCAATTTTGGTGGAAGAAGCTCAGGCAGTCCTTATGGCAGTAGCTAAAGATATGGTGTTAGAAATGATGAGAATGATAGCAGAAGGTTTTTGAAATAAAGCAGAAGCAGGATACAGTCCCTAGAGGAGAAAGAGTGAGGAATTGTCAGGAAAGCTTCAGGTTGCTTTGAGATAGTTGTCTCAAATGTATTAGAGGAACATTAACAATCTGCCACAGAAGGAATGATGATCCATAGTTGGAAAATGTACTGCAGCTTAAATAGGACTGTCATGGCCACAGTTTACAAAAAATTACAGCTATTAATACAGTATGATGTCAGTTAGATATACATTCATGAGGGTTTTTAAATCTGTTATAGCTTTGTCTTTTTCTTTTCCATTATGTCAAATATATTGCTCTATAAATTATGGTAATGATACCAGGAACTTTTATTCGTGGTATCAAAAAGATAAGAATCACTGGCTCTTGGAATCCACTCCCCTTCCTTTCAGTTTATCCCTGTATTTGTTATAAAATAGAAAGAAAGGAATGAAGAAAGAATGAAAAGAAAAATGGAGGACAGTAACATATTTACAAGTGGAAAATGGAGTAATTCAACCCATGGGTCAGTTACAGCCTGGAATTCCATTACCTTCCTAACCCATTGTCTATGACAGAAATTGATTTAATGGATTCCCTTTTTACCATCCCCTTGATTCAGTGGGATAGGTAAAAGTTTGCTATCACAGAACCTACTTATACTAATGTTCAATCTGTAAAAAGATATCAGTTGAAAGTTCTTCCACAGAGGATGTTAAATAGTCCAACTTCGTGTCAATATTTTGTGCAACAATCCCTAGAAATAAATTGCATATAATTTCCTAAACTCATTATTTATTATTACATGGATGATATTTTGTTGGCTGATGCTGACACAACTACTTTAGAGACAAGATTTGAAGAAGCACAAGGAATTATGCCATGCTGGGGTTTACAGGTTGCTCCTGACAAACTATAGAGAGAAGATTCTATTAACTATTTGGTTATAAAATAAGTCAACAAAAATTTCAAGCACAAAAGGTATAGACCAGAAGAGATCATTTGTAAACTCATGATTTTTAAAACTTAATTGGAGCTATTAGTTGGCTATGATCTACCATTGGATTAACTACTCAAGAGTTAAGTAATTTGTTTCGAACATTTCAAGGAGATTCAAACTTATAAAGTCCATGATGGTAAACAACTGAAGAAGGGAGAGCATCAACTCTGGTAGAAAGAAGACTGCAAGATGCAAATGTGAATGTCATAGATCCCAAAGTTGATTGAATTTTGGTTATTTTGCCTTCAATTCATCCTTCTACTGGGTGCATTATACAAAGGATAGAGTATTATGGAATAGATTTTTCTTAGCACATGAATAAAGAAAAAAATTAAAGACATCGAAAAAAGTATCTGATTGATTCATAAAAGGTAGAATAAGAGTATGTCATGTGCCAGGAATTTGCCCAGCAGAAATTGAAGTTCATGATACTAACAAAGGGATTGTGTCATTATGAGCAGTTAATGAAGATTGGCGAAGAGATTGAAGCAAGTATTTGGGAGAAATTACAGCACATTTCCTAAAAGCAAGCATATTCAGTTTGTAAAAAGAACTAATTTTCCCACATATTGAAAAAGAAGCACCAATTACTGAAGCACCTACATTCTATACAGATGCAAGTAAGTTGCAAAGGGCAGGTTATAAGTCAGACAAAAAATAAGCAAAGTAACTCAAAGTTTATATACTTCAGTTCAAAAATCAGAGTTGTATGCAATTCTTACAGTATTATTAAATTTTCCTAGATCTCCTAATATAATTACCAACTTTCATTATGAAGAAAGGGTTGCTTTCCACATAGAAACTGCTGAATTTATTCCTGATAACTCAGAATTAACATTGCTAATTTATGCAACTGCAGTTAAAAATAGAAACCACCCATTATATATCACTCAAATTCAATCATGTACAGGCTTGCCAGGTCCATTAGCACAAGGAAAAGGAGAAATTGACCAATTATTAATTGGAAATGTGATTGGAATCTTCTCTCTATAGTTTGTCAGGAGCAAACTGTAAAGCCCAGCATGGCATAATTCCTTGTGCTTCTTCAAATCTTGTCTCTAAAGTAGCTGTGTCAGCATCAGCCAACAAAATATCATCCATGTAATAATAAATAATGAGTTTAGGAAATTATATGTGAAGCCTCAAATGTTCAGGAAAAACACCTTGTTAACAGTAAAGGTTTAAAGGAAAAAAAATTCTATCAAAAAGGCCTGGCAACAAGCCAGGGAAATTATAAGAGAATGTCCTACTTGCATTTCTAAAACCAAAATACATTACCTGCCAAAAAGTAATCAAAAGAAATGAAATCTGGCAGGTGGATGTATTTTATTTTTCAGAATTTGGAAAACTAAAGTTTGTTGTTGTATACCATTGATGCATGTTCAGGGTTTCAATAGGTATCTGCTTTGGGTTCTGAGAAGGCTGATTCTGTAATTACAAGAGTACCTATACAAAAAAGACTGACACATGTCTCCAATAAGATGAAACAATTGTTTGATTATTATATGATTCATATTGGGGGTCCACCATACAATCATGCAGGACAAGCAGTTATAGAAAGATCTAATCACACCTTAATGAATGATTATAAAACAAAAAGGAAGAATAAAGTCCCACAGAGAAAGAACAAATAATGCTCTCTTAACTATAAATCTTTTAATGTTAATGAGAAAGAAACAACAACCCCCAAGAGACAATGAGTTATAGAAAAGACTGTGGAATTAAAACAGCCTATATATTATAAAGGTGTGTTACATCAGAATGAAATCCCTCAAAAGTTTTGCATTGGGGACACAGAGGTGTTGATATTTCTTCAGGAAATGAAAAGATGTGGATGCCAGCAAAACTCAAAGATTAGAACTGAGCAGGAGAAGTCTCCTGAAAACCTCGGGCACTAAACCAAAAAAAGGGGGGGGTATTTCATTGAAAATGTCTGTGTTTATAATTTCCTGCTAAATGCAGCACAATTAATTACTTAAAAGAGAAAGAGGGAAACATCATGAGAATTTTGGAATTTTGGTTTCTTTAAAAACACAGAAATATTGTGGGAGTATGTCTTTGTTTTAATCCCAAGTATAGGATTTGAGGGTGCTTCATATTGTTCACAGCAGCTGATTATGATTTGTCACATGCTCTAGCAGGTGCATGATTTTGCCAGCTACAGATAGTTTCTACAACTGTGTGAAGGTTGAAATTCTATAGACTTTTCAGAGGGTATGTTGTGGACAGCCCTGGGGCTGATTATATTTGGTGTCAATTCCGTTCTCCTGTGAGGGGTTGTGAAGAAGGAATGAGTCATCACTCAGGTGGTTTCTTGTAAACCTTCTTCCCACCTTTATAAATTAAAGGAGAGCTGATTAGTGGGCAGAGGGAGGGAAGGTGGAGCAAAAAGACAAGAAAAGAAGGAGGTTTGACAGAGAGAGAAGAGAGAAGGAAGAAGAAGAAAAGTCGAGCAGAAGCACATGGCCTGGAGAAACCCCAAGTTCTAAGGGGCCTCATTGAGGTGGAAGATGATAGTGTAGCAGTAGATCTGCCAAATCTAGGTGCACAGCCTGTATTCATATTAATTGTGTCATGTTTTCATTGCCATGGTATATTTAGGAGGAGATTTACCACAACAAGGGTATTCAGATGGTAGGGCCCTGATAGGTGTTTGTTGGTGGTGGTCATGGTTTGTTAAGTAGTCATGCACAAGGAAGAAATAAGGAGAAGAAATAAGATATCCTGACAGTGAAGATCAAGCTTACCCCCAAGGAGCTTGAAGCCCCTAATCATCAAGAATTAGTCTGTCACAAATGCTCTGTAGTACAGCTTGAAAAAATGGTCTCTTGATCTTTGACAAAGGTGCTAAAACCATCCAGTGGAAAAAATACAGCATTTTCAGCAAATGGTGCTGGCTCAATGGGCAATTAGCATGTAGAAGAATGCAAATCAATCCATTCCTATCTCCTTGTACAAACCTCAAGTCCAAGTGGATCAAGGACCTCCACATAAAACCAGAGACAACGAAACTTATAGAAGAGAAAGTGGGCAAGAACCTTGAACGTATGGGCACAGGAGAAAGATTCCTGAACAGAATACCAATGACTTGTGCTGTAAGATCAAGAATCGACAAATGGGAACTCATAAAATTACAAAGCTTTTATAAGACAAAGGACAATGTCAATAAAACAAAAAGGCAACCAACAGATTGGGAAAAGATCTTTACCTATCCTAAATCTGACAGAGAGCTAATATCCAATATATATAAAGAACTCAAGAAGTTAGACTCCAGAAAATCAAATAACACTATTAAAAATGGGGAACAGAGAATTGCCAACTGAGGAATACCAAATGGCTGAGACACACCTAAAAAAAAATTCAACATCCTTAGTCATCAAGGAAATGCAAATCAAAACAACTCTGAGATTCCACCTCAAACCAGTGAGAATAGCTAAGATCAAAAACTCAGGTCACAGCAGATGCTGCCAAGGATGTGGAGAAAGAGGGACACTCCCCCATTGTTGACGAGATTGCAAGCTGGTGCAACCACTCTGGAAATCAGTTTGGCAGTTCCTCAGAAAATTGGTTCTACTACCTGAGGTTCTACTCCTGGGAATATACCCAGAAGATGCTCCAACATGTAGTAAGGACACGTGCTACACTTTGTTCATAGAAGCCTTATTTATAGTAGCCAGAAACTGTAAAGAACTCAGATGTCCCTCAACATCTGAGATGATGTTGAGAGGAATGGATACAGAAAATGTGGTACACTTACACAATGGAGTAATACTCGGCTATTAAAAACAATGAATTTATGTAATTATTAGGGAAATGGATGGATATGGAGGATATTATCCTGAGTGAGGTAATCCAATCACAAAATCACACATATGATATGCACACACTGATAAGTGGGTATTAGCCAAGAAGCTCAGAATACCAAAGATACAAGTCACCAACAAAAAAAAAAAGAAAGAAAGAAAAAGAAACTCAAGAAGAACAAAGTGTGGATACTTCAATGCTTCTTAGGAGGGGGAATAAAGTACCCATGGAAGGAGTTACAGATACAAAGTGTGGAGCAGAGATTGAAGGAATAACCAAACACAGACTGCCCCACCTGGGCATCCATCCCATATATAACCACCAAACCCAGACACTATTGTGGATGCCAACAAGAGCTTGCTGAGAGGAGCCTGAAATAGCTATCTTCTGAGAGGCTCTGCCAGTGCCTGACAATACAGAAAAGAATGTTCACAGTAATTCATTGGACTGAGCACAGGGTCCCCAATGAAGGAGTTAAAGAAAGGACCCAAGGAGTTGAAGGGGTTTGCAACCCCATAGGAGGAACAACAATATGAATTAACCAGTAACCCAGGGACTAAACCACCAACAAGGAATACATATGGTGGGACTCATGGCTCTTGCTGCATATGTAGAAGGGGATGGGCTAGTTGGTCATCAATGGGAGGAGAGGCCCTTTGTCCTGTGAAGGCCCTATACCCCAGTGTANGGGAATGCCAGGGCCAGGAAGCGGGAGTGAGTGGGTTGGTGAGCAGGAGGAAGGGGAGGGTATAAACGGAGGGGAGTTTTGGAGGGGAAACCAGGAAAGAGAATAACATTTGAAATGTAAATTTAAAAAATCTAATAAAAAATGAATTTTAAAAAGTAGTCTAATAATAACATTGCTCCTTTCTGACCCCTGACTTTATTCAAATATCTTTTTTCCTTTCCCCTCTATACCTTTTTCATTTTTCTAGTGTTAGAATGTTGAAATTGTGGAAGAAAGCAGGTTTAGAAAGGGGGAAGAAAGAAGAACTCACAAAAATAACTAATGAAAGCTACCGTGGACACTTATCATCTCCCAAATGCCCCATTTCCTAGACTGCTGCATTAGAGGTGACTTTGCATGGCACATCTCAAGGAGACATGAAATATTTAAGCCATGACTGGAAAGGTTTTGGTGTTCAACTGTAGTTTATAATAAGCCTAAACAAATCCCTACCTTTCAGAACCACCCTACGAGAGGATAGATATTTTTCTTGATGTCTTGGAAGTTCCCTGAGAGAGATCAGGTATTTTTTCCATAGACCACATCCTCTGTCAGAGGGAATAGGTTGTTGGAGCTCTATACCTATTGCTGGATAAGAATTAACCCTGTGTATCCTCCTCCACCTTTGCAAAAGCAGCCCTGATACTGAGTTTTACAAATGAGTCAGCATCCTCAAGAAGCAGAAAAAATAGCAAATGCCACCTGTATATTGATGGATGTTGAGAGGTGTTGAACTAGAACCCCCTGAAATGCTTGCTGGCCTTAAGAGAAGGAAAGCTCATTATCTGCCTATGGACATTCCCATTACTTTATGTTGGGATATGTGTGTGTGTGTGTGTGTGTGTGTGTGTGTGTGTGTGTGTGTGTGTGTGTGTGTGTGTGTGTGTGTGTGTGTGTGGTGTGTGTGGAGAGAGAGAGAGAGAGAGAGAGAGAGAGAGAGATGTTTTAACTCTAATTTATTATTTGTTATAAATATAACAAAATTATATTCAAATATTAGATAAAATATAATATATATTGATTGCTACATAAATGTATTTAACATTACATATTATTTAACTCTTGGACTGGAAATGTACCTGCATAGACAAAGTGCTTGCTGAGCATTCAAGTTTGATGCTCAGCGCTGCACAAAACTGTGATGATGGTGGCATACACCTGAATAACCAGCACTTGGAGATAGAGATAAGAAGATCAGAAATCCAATGTCAACCTCAGCCACATAGGCGCTTTAAGGCAACCCAGGGACAGAGCACCTTGTCCTTAAAAAAATAGTAATTCTTAAAAAGCTCAGTTTATGAAGTTAAAGAGATGGCTTCATGGTTAACAGCACTGACTAATCATTCAGAGGACTCAGGTTGCTTCCCAGCTCTCACATGGCAACTCACAATCTGCTCTGATAAAGTTAATATAATACATCAAAATACACAATAATAGGTGATATGAGATTTTGACTCTCTCTGCCCTTGGGGATTTAGGCTGAGAATGGTTCATGAAAGCAAAAGGAGAAGATGAGGCAAACTGAGGTGTTCAGAAGACCTGTGAGTGTGTTCAGTAATGGAAAAATACCAGGACCTGCTGCAAGGAGATAGATCAACATTATTTGGGTTGATTTAAGGCTTACAGAGGTTTAGGAGAGATGGGACAGAAACACTGTGCCATTGGTGGAAGGCTAAAGATACCGAAATACCTAATGGCATGGGGAATAATTTCAAGAATCTAGGGTGCTAGATGAATGGATTCTTATCAAAAGGAAGCTGAACTTGCATTCTTAACCATGGTTATGTGGAATTATGCAAGTAGAGGTTTGGGTAAGGTTTGAATTCCTAAGACAAAGTCAGAGAATGGGAAGCCACTCCAATGAAGGGAGTCCTCCATCTTTCACTGAGCCCCAGAAAGCTATCAGAAAATTGGTACACTTTGTCCTTATTTTGCAGAGCAACATATACCAATCCAACTGTATCTCTAGTTCCAGTGAATCTGATGGTCTCTTATGACTTCCACAGTCAATAATCATCAAATGGTGCACATAAATACATGCAAGGAAAACACATGTACACACAAAATAAATTAATAAAAAATAATAAAGAAAATGGAAAAGCATAGTTTACAAATGAGTAAACAGCCTAGAGAGATAAAACAGCTTAAAAGATTCAGTGTCAACTCTAATTTCACTCATTTTCTGCAAATGAGATAATTTTATTATTCGTGGTTTACAGAAGTCTATTGCATATACATGACATATTTTACCAGTGCATAAATCAGACTCAAAAATATATATACTGAATGTTTTCTCTCAGGAATGAAACCTTAATACTGCAAAAAGACACACAAACACACACACACACACACACACACACAAACACACACAAACACACACACACTCACACACAAAGAGGTAGAAAGATTTCAGGTGACTAGGCTCTGGAGAGTGGTGAGAGATGCAGGCAATAGGTAAATATTGTCCAAACATGAGCTGTTGTTGAGTGTAAATGCAAGTAGCCATAGTATAGGGGGTGATGAGTGTTTCTGCTAGCATAGGAGGGTATCCTGGGACTAGGAAGCCTAGGAGCCATAGAGCTCCTAAGGGAAAAAGTATCCCAGTGGAAAGGTATCCTGAGACATGGGAGGTCAAGAACTACACAGCTTTGGAGGCATTGCAGCTCCCAGGGAAGGGTATGCCCAGCTGAGCTGAGGAGCTCAGGAGCTCAGGAGCCTCAGACTTGCTCCAGGTTATTGCTTTTTCTCTTCTTTGCATTTTTCTTCTTTCCTTCTTCTGATGAGATTCACATCAGGCAGGAAATCTCATGAAATAGATTTATTGTAGGGTCCATGGTGTGGAGGCATGAATCCAGGATGGCTGCCCTCTACTCCAGACAAAGGTACCATGCATATATGGGATTTCTGAGGAAGTGAAGTTTCTAAGGGCAGAGGTTTCCAGAGTAAGGGTTGATGGTATTTCAAGTCCAGAGTGTGGGGAGCTCAGGGATTGGTATCTTTCCTATTCTGGGATTGTTGAGTTTTTATGGGAAGCCCAGTGATTGGTGGACTTTCCTGTTCAGGAAATGATGGGTTTATATTCATCCCCTTTTCCCTGAATCAAGTCTATGGGTTAGGGTGGGAAGTCTTTCCTGGGTGCAGTCTACTTTGTCTTATGTGCCATCTCTTTGGGGCTTTGGGGGAAAGGGAGAGGATGGAGGTTCTACCACTTCAGACAGCTCCTGTGGGACAGCTCCTGCAGTGGTGTTTCATGGAAGCTGGAGGCTGAGCCCTGGAAGAATTTTTCAGGACCATGGACAGCTCCTGCATGACTGCTCTAGCTAACCTTGGAAAATTATTGTCACTTTTTGTGGACAGCTCCTGTGAGAGCTACAAAGTGAGGAAATGGTATGGTGTCTCCCTTTTAACAGGAGCCGCCATTTGGGACAGCACCTGTGAAGCATTTTACAGAGGTGGCTGTATGGTCGGCTTGGAAGGAGGAACATGCCTCCACTTCAAAGTGTTTTGCTCCATGGGGGCTCTTGAGGCATGAAGCTGAAGAAATACAGCCTTTGCATTCATGTTTGTTTTTCTTTATTCTCCTAATACCACATGGAACCCATAGAGGATTTGGGTTGATAGCAGGTCTTCCATTATTACAGATAGAGTACTGAATTTGAGTAGCATTATCCTGTTTGATCATCAACTGGAGTGAATGATACCTTTTGGAAAACTCATCCTAGAAATGGTCCAGGCTACATACCTTGTTCAATGTTGAACAATGTCAAAGTACAAAAGATTCAAAATTCACTGGCTACCTTTTGATCTTAGTTTGCTTTATATTGCAGTAATACAGACTGTAACCAAAAGCAACTCAGGGTTAAGGGAGTTCAACTTTCAGCTGGCTCATATTCAGGTTGAGGAAGTCAGGGTAGGAACTGAAGCAGAGGGTGAGGAGCGAAAATACTTTCTGGCTTGCTCTGCATGGTTTGTTCAGCCTACTTTTTGTACAACCTAGGACCATCTGCCCAAGTGTAGCAACACAAACCCACAGTGGGATGGGCTCACCCATATTAATCATTAATCAAGAAGATGCCCTTGTTGAAGAGGTTGCCTTTTCTCTGATGTATACTATGGGCATATTAATTAAATATGGGAGTGGCTAGAGCTGTGTGGGTTTCTATCTATAACCATTGTACTATCTCAACCCTACATGTCTGTTCCTAGGGTAGTACCAAACTGTTCTTATCACTATGGATCTGTGGAGAAATTTGAGAGCAGGAATAGTGATACCTCCAGACATATAATTAGTTCTCAAAACTTTATTGCCTATTATGTTTACAATTGAATTTTTAGGGTGTCTTTTTAAATTTCTGTAAAGAATAATGCAGGCATTATGGTGACAATTGCATTTTCACAATATTTTTTCTTTCAGTCCCTGAACATGGTAAATCTTTCATCTTCTTCTATATTCCTTCATTTTGATCTGTTTTAAAACTTGTATTGCAAGCTTGTATTCCACTTCTTTGTTTTGGTTTATTCCAAGGCATTTTGATAGTCTTGAGAGGACTTTCAACATAATAACTTCTCTGTTTCCTTTTTCCCCCCTCACTATGTCTTTCATGGGTATATAAAAAGGCTACTGATTGATCTTTGCACCGGTGCTCTGCTGGAGAAGCGACACAGGTTCTGGGAAGGATCCCGTTTCTGGTTCCAGTCATCCTGCACCTTTCCTGCCCGAGGATGGGTGTCTGCCTGGGAGCAGTCTCAAGGCCTAAACCAGTAGGAGAGCTGTCTTTGCTCCTGTGCAGTGCCAGGGAGAGGGCGGTCTGCAGAAGTGACACAGCTTATGGGAGGGGTCCCGTTTCTGGCTCCAGTCACCCAGCACCTTTGCTGCCCGAGGAGGAGTGTCCACCCAGGAGGAGTCTCAAGGCCTGAGATGGAAGGAGAGCCATCTTTGCTCCAGTTCACTTGGGCTCCAGTCTGTGCTAGCAAGAGTGTGGACCACAGAAGCTACACAGCGTCAGGAAAAACAGAAGCAACCTAACTTCTAGGACAGAACGTGTTTCAGACCCCAGAAATTTGGGCACTTTCCTCACCAGAGGAAAGGTGGCCATTTGTGAGGGCTCAGTGTGCCAGAGCAGTGAGAGAGTCATACTGTGTCCAGTGTCCCTCAGTGGCTAGTCTGTGCAGGTGAGTGAATAAACTGCAGAGGCAACACATCTTCTGGGACAGGCTCTGTTTTGGGCCTACATCTTCAGCAAGGAGGCAGATCTGAATGCCAGGCCTCTGTGCAACTTCCCTGATAGAGGAGAGCTTCCCTG
>NC_034590.1:4093759-4099511 GCF_900095145.1 Mus pahari | reverse complement strand
TATGAACTAACCAGTACCCCCTGAGCTTGTGTCTCTAACTGCATATGTAGCAGAAGATGGCCTAATTGGCCATCATTGGGAAGAGAGGCCCCTTAGTCTTGCAAACTTTATATGACCCAGCACAGGGGAATGCCAGGGCCAAGAAGTGGGAGTGGGTGGGTAGGAGAGCAGCGGTGGGGGGAGGGTATAGGGAACTTTCAGGATGGCATTTGAAATGTAAATAAAGAAAATATCTAATTAAAAAAAGAAATATAAATAAATAAAATATGCAAATAAATAAATTTTCCTTTCAAAAAAAGAAAGTCTTCTACTGAAATCATGCTCTTCCATACATGAGATATTTCCAGTTTAGAAAGAAGCTACAAATAAATGTGTACTTGTTTGTTTGTTCAAAAGGAGAGCAAGGCAGGGGACACACTTCAGGGCAAGGGAGCCAAGGGTTTGTGTGTCTAGGAGACTTTCCCCCTAATCCCTGAACAATTTCATCTCTGATACCTGATATGTTGCATCAAGCTGAGACTGCACATCTCATTCATCCTCAGGGGATTTGGGGAAGCTTGATGGTGTCAGAGCAAGAACCTATACCTGCGTGCGGGCTATGGATTCTGGCCTCCCTAGGTGTGTGTGTGTGTGTGTGTGTGTGTGTGTGTGTGTCTGTGTGTCTCTGTGTGTCTGTGTCTGTGTGTGTCTGTGTGTGTCTGTGTATGTGTCTGTGTGTGCCCGTGTGTATACATGTATGTTAATGTGTCTGTCTGTCTGTGTTATGGAGCTGTAATGAGAGATGTTAGCAACTTTTCTCAGCATTCAGGGAAAAGAAATGGGGCCACCATGTCTGTCAAAATGATTGTAAATGAGGAGAGCATGGTGGAGGTGCAGGGGTTGGAGAGATGACTTGGTGGTTAAGAGCAATCACTGCCCCTGCAGAGTCAGAGTTCGGTTCCAGCACTCACACAGCTAGCTGCTCACCACCATCCTTAACTCTGGTTCCATGGGGTCAGACACCCTCTTCAGGTCTCTGTGGGCTCTGCTCAAATGTGGTACACACACAGTCAGGCACTCAGACACATAGAATAAATCTTTTAAAAGAGAGAAAGGGAGCCTGTTAAGAGGGTGACAAAGGCTGAGTGGTCATCATTCTCTCTCTGAATACTTTCTGAAGATGTCTCCTGTATACGTGTAATTCTTTAGAAAATCCAAAATTTTAACCTACTTGATGAGGTTGAACAAATTCAGCTGACTTTCCTCTGTCTTTCCACTGGACATATACTCTGAAGAGAGGATCTTGGTGGGCTTGTGGTAAAGTAGGTACTTGTTCAGGTACTCTTGTCAAAACTAATGGCCTCAATATTATTGATTTGTCTGTTATTATCATATGGTAACAGGCTTTAGTGGCCTTCCAAATAAGGACCCTGTGTAGTAAAAGTCCCCCTCATCCTCTGCAGTGTAAACTTGAGACCGAGGCTGTTGTTCGTAGTCAGATGATTCCCAACTGACTGTAGAAGCTGGAATGGAGGGTTGCAAATAAAGAAAAGAGAATCTACACATCCACATAGTACAGGAAACTGACATCTACATCAGAACACACCAGATAGGCCACTTCCTTGCAAAAACGTTGCTTGGAATAAAATGCTGACGAATTCCATTCGCAGCATGGAGTTGTCCTGCCAGGAGTCAAAACTTGGGATCTGGAAGATGACCATTTTCCTTCCATTCTGGAGGAAGATATGAGGAACACTGTGAGCTTTGACAGTGAAGATGTAGTAGATCACCCTGTGGCCCACCATGAAGAAAATCTCTGCAGACACCAAGAACCCCTTCAGGTACATGGTGTGCTTTTTTAAAGCAAACATGGTCAATCCAATGGTAGCATCCTGGAGTCTAAATTGCTCATTTAAGATGTCAATGTTGAAAGTCCCTTCCCACACAACTGGGACAAGCAAACTGGACAAAACTAAGATGTCTCTCCTACTGTGTATAAGCACACTTGGCTGGAGATACATCACTTTTGATAATGGCTTCTCTTGCTTCTTATACTGTTATCCATCAGAAATATTGACTCTGCTTTGCTTGCTCTTGTGAATCTGGCTCTTCTGGTTCCAGTAGCCATAACCAAAGATGGCCAAAACAGGAGCAATTAGAAGAAAAGTCACTTGGTGAAGTGAGTATTGCCTAGACGGCTTCCACAATGTGGCCATGACCCACATCCTATAGATGTTAGCTGGGTCTGCCAACACTCTCAGCTGCCCACCCCTTTCAAGAAATGAGGTGAAAGAGATGGGCTTATAGAATACCTGTTCTCCCCACACACACACACACACACACACACTTTCAAGTCCCTGTCACGGTGCAAGAGGCATGTACCTAAAAGCAAGGTGTCCAGGGCCTCCTGGTGGAGGATGAGTCCAGAGATATATTACACACATTGTTAAATTCAGCCTCTATAATTTCTGGCTGTACACTAGCCTGTAGGGAATTTTCTTAATGAGTTGTTAATGGGGGACATTCAAGCCCACTATGGACAGTGCCATCCCTAGGCTAGTGGTTCTGAGTTCTAGAAGAAAGCAGGCTGACAAGGAAATGGGCTTCAGGTGGGAATCTGACATTAGGCCATGACAAGGAAGTAAGCTTGGGCAGGAATCTAATTTTAGGCTGGAACAGGGAAGTCGGCTTCAGGCAGGAATCTGACTTTGGGCTAGGACAGGGAAGCAGGATCATATGTCTTGATAAACCCTTAGAAACAGTGATCACAGGAGTGATCATGAGACTTTGTTTATTGCCTTGCTTGTTCCTCAACCTGGAACTGACCTTGGTACTTGCATGTTGGGATCTCCCACCTCCACTAACCACTCCCCTTCCACAGGCACACAGACATACCAGAGTTGCTATCCAGATCTCCCAGAATGCAGTGCCCTCAGACTGCCCACCATCGCTAGGACTGCCCACTATCGCTCCGACTGCCTAAGATCCTTGGACCGCCACAGCAACTTCAAGAGACTCAAGGGCATGCTAGGAACCCTTCCTAACCCTTCCTTGTACTTAAGCAAAGTCCGATCAATAAAAATCGAGCCTTGATAAGAGGCCTTGCCAAGGCATCCATATTTCTTTTCACAGCCCTTTCCCTTTTAGGAGTTCCCGCCCTTCAGTGCGAATCCAGACTGGAGTGTTCCTGCAGGCAGAAACACTCAAGTGGCATCCAACGTGGCTGGAGTCGCAGGAACATCAGACACTGCTGTGGAGCTCCACGTGTAATAGGTGTATCATACATCCCGGGGGAAAAAAGGTACTCATGCTAGCACAGGTTCTAAACCTCCTTGATTTATTACAGGCACGATGTTAATTGAGTGGTTGAGTGCTAACCTGGCATTTCTTCCCTCAGGGTCGCAGCAAAATCATGGGATCAGGGACTTCTAGGCAGTTTTGTGTCCGCAGTCTCCAAGGACTGCTTCAGGCAAAAGAAATCGGGTTCGAAGAATATGAGTTACAAAATGTTGTAGAACAGATAGATTATTACTGCCCATGGTTCAGAAAGGAAAAAACTTTAAACAAGAGAACCTGGGAGAGAATTGGAAAAGCTTTGAGGGACGCCCAGGCAAACAAGTTCACACTCTGCCTCTGGGCACTAGGGAAAGATGCTACTGATGGGGAGATTCCGCTGGCCTTACATAGTGCTGAGGCTGAGCTTAAAGAATCTCAGAAACTCTAAATTAGGGAGGTATGGAGATTCTGACGATGAGCTAACTCCTCAAAAAGGGGATCCTTTACCAAAAGGAGCCACCAGATATTCTGACGAGGATTGGTCTTCCTACGAATCCGAATCATCCGTCCCACCTGCCGCTCATTTAGATTTGCAACTATGTAAGTTAGAGTTCGAAATTAAGTTGCAAAAACTGACTAAGGAGCTTCAGAAGCTAAAGGCCACATAGTTTGGAGTAAAAAATACTTACCCTGAGATTTATCAACCACCGCTAGAGGAAGCCGTACCTAGAGCTCGTGGGGAAGGACATGATTCTTCTAACATGCTGGTTTTCCCCACAGCAAAAATGTTCGACCAGCAGAACAATAGGGTCGGTCAATATCAGACCTTGGAGTTTAAGGTGATAAAGGAACTAAACCACCTGTGGCGCAGTAGGGCCCCACAGCCCCCTTCACTCTAGCCTTATTAGATACACTTGTGGAGTCACATTTCACCCCCCAAGATTGGAAGACGTTGTGTAGGGCTACCTTGTCAGGAGGAGATTTTTTACTCTGGAGTGCTGAGTGGCGAGAAGCGTGTAAGACAATTGCTAGTTTGAATGCGCACGCTGGTAACCCAGATTGGGATATTAACATGCTATTGGGAGAGGGTAAATATGAAGGCAATCTAAATCAGATCGGATTTCCTGTGGGGGTTTATGCACAGGTTGCTAGGGCGGCTCATCATGCATGGACTTTGTTACCTACCACAGGGGATTTTAATGGAGGTTTATCCTGCATTCGGCAGGGCCCCAATGAGCTTTACCAGGAGTTCGTAGATAGATTACTTAGAGCAGCTAGCAAAATTGCTGGAGATTCTCAAATGGGAATCCCTTTTGTTACACAACTGGCTTATGAGANTGCTAATGCAGCATGTCGTGCCGCTATTCGGCCGTACAAAGGACAGCTAGATCTGGCGGGGTACATTCGTCTCTGTGCAGAAATCGGTCCATCCGGTGGTCAGAGCTTAGCATTGGCGGCTACCTTACAAGAGAGCACCACACAAAAAATGCCGTCGAGTAGACGTGGGGACAAGGTGTGTTTTAAGTATGGAAATGTTGGTCATTTTCAAAGCAACTGTCCAAAAAATAAAAGTGCTGAGGGCAGAAAAATAAACCACACCCCAGGAATTTGTCCTCGCTACAAGCAGGGTAACCACTGGGCTAGGGAATGTAAGTCTAAGGCAGACTGGCAGGGTCGTCCGTTGCCGGGAAACCAGAGGAGGGGCTCGCCCGAGGCCCCAGGCTACGAACGGCATGCAGTTTATGGGGCCTCGGAACTGCTGCCCAGCCAAGGAAATCCATTTTTGAACTCCTCAGGGCAATTCCAACAGGTGCTGGATTGGAGCTCTGTTCCACCACCCACACAGTATTAACCCCAGAAATGGGAGTTCAGACTCTCCTTATGGGAGTCGTTGGACCTTTACCTGCAGAAACTTGGGGTTTCATTGTAGGACTTGGTACTTCTGTTGTAAAAGGTCTGCAGATTTATCCAGGTGTCTTAAATAATGATTATGAGGGAGAAATTCAAATCATGGTTGCTTCCCCTCTTGGTATTATAACTGTACCCGCTAATCAAAAAATTGCTCGACTTATTTTAGTTCCCTCCTATCCCCCACTTTCCAATATTGCTAAGTACAAGAGCAGACAGAGTGACCTTAATTCCTCCATGGCGTATTGGGTTCAACCTATTACTAGTCAGAGACCTAATCTCAAATTATTAATTGATGGTAAGAGCTTCGTAGGATTAATGGATACTGGAGCTGATGTTACAATAATTCGAGAACAAGATTGGCCTTCAACGTGGCCTTTGTCTGAGACACTTACTCACCTTCAAGGAATTGGTTACGCCGATAACCCAAAACTAAGCTCCAAACTATTGACCTGGAAAGATGAGGAGGGGAATTCAGGACAAATTCAGCCTTATGTCATGNATCAATTGCCTGTCACTTTATGGGGAAGAGATCTCTTGTCGCAAATGGGCATTTTANTGTGTAGTCCTAGTGAGACAGTAACTAAGC
>NC_034590.1:4072102-4093748 GCF_900095145.1 Mus pahari | reverse complement strand
GGACTGCCCACCATCGCTCGGACTGCCCACTACCGCTCAGACCGCCCACTATCGCTCTGACTGCCTAAGATCCTTGGACCACCACAGCAACTTCAAGAGACTCAAGGGCATGCTGGGAACCCTTCCTAACCCTTCCTTGTACTTAAGCAAAGTCCGATCAATAAAAATCGAGCCTTGATCAGAGTCCTTGTCAAGGCATCCATATTTCTTTTCGCAGCCCTTTCCCTTTTAGGAGTTACCGTCCTTCAGTGTGAATCCAGACCGGAGTGTTCCTGCAGGCAGAAACACTCACTTGCATGTAATTAAAATGGTATAAAAGCAGACTTGGGAAAAAATAAACCCACCTCGGCCTCAGAACTGGCTAGGGTCATGCTGCAGTGATGTCTAACTTTCTTTTTAATCTTCGCTCCTGAGCTGGAAAATCTGTTGACTGAGCTGGCTTGGTCAGCTGTAGCCCAGGCTGGCTTCACACTTGCTGTGTAGCTAAGGATAATCTTAATGTTCTAATCCTCCCATCCCCATCCCCATCCCCATCCCCATCCCCATCCCCATCCCCATCCCCATTCCCATCCCCTTCCCCACCTTCCTAGTGCTATAATTATAGGCATGCTTCACTGTGCCTCATCTGTATATGGTGCTGGGGAATGGCTGACTCTACCTCAGTGCTCCATCTATGGAAACCTCAGAAAGAAGTGCAGTGAAATACTTAGCATGCAAAGCCAGCAGAAACTGGTAGCCTTAGGGTCCTTGCTCAGCCAATGAACCCCTAGTTATGGGACAAGAGACGGAAGGGCCTAAGGATTCCAGAAAACTCTGGCTCCTTCTTGGCCACCTTCAAAGTGCACAAACACAACATATGCACTGTAAGGACAGGTCCCTTTCCTACTGATCTACAACACTCTTTCCTAGTCACTACAGTCACTTGCCACGCGTCTTAGTTGCTTTTCCATTGTCGCAACAAAATATTGTGACCAAAGAAACTTATAAAAGAAAGCCTTTAATTTGGGGGCTTACAATTCCAGAAGGTTAGAGCCCATGACCTTCATGGCAGGAAGCATGGTAGCCAGCAGATAGGTAGGCAGGCATAGCTCTGAGTAATAACTGAGAGCTTACATCGGATCCACAAATATAAGACAGAAAGCAAGCGCACTGGGAATGGCATAAGCTTCTGAAACCTCAAAGCCCATCCCCATTGAAATGTCTCTTCCAACAAAGCCACGCCTCCCAATCCTTTTCTACCTACTCTTCTACCAATTGTTTGGAACCTGGGGTCTAAGGGTTCAAGCATATGAGCCTGTGGGGGTTGTGCTTGATACCACACTTCCATATCAATCATGGACACCCCTGGCCTCAGGAGATCTTATACCCAGAAACCCCTGTACCATACATGCGGAACCAGAAAAGATGGCTCCCTGGCCACTACCAATTGGATAGCAAGCACTTACCAGTGCTTGAAGATAAGGACCTCAATTCACACTACAGTCAGACATACTGAAGATGATCATGAATGCTCTCTCCCAAAGCTAGCACATAAAATTCAGAACATCCAGACCACACTACTGGGCCCTAGAGTACCCTGGGGAACGATGTACATGAGGCCAAGTCTTCAGCATCAACTCTGTGGGAATGCATCTCCTTGACATGACATGCAATGTACTTATAAAAATAAGAAATACAATAACCACTAAGCTGCATGTTGTGGTACACTCCTGCAATGCACTTGGGAGGCCAAATAGGGGCATTGGCATGGGGTTGCAGCCAGCCTGGACTACATAGTGAGAACCTCTAGTAGTTTGAATAAGAATGGTCCCAATGAGCACTCATATTTGAATGTTTGGTTATCAGGGAGTGGAACTACTTGAGAGGGATTAGGAGTGGCCTTGTTGGAGGAAGTGTGTCACTGGAGGTGAGGTTTCAAAAGCCCAAGTCAGGTTCAGAGGCTATCTTCCTGATGCCTGTAAATCCAGATGTAGAACTCTCAGCAACCTCTCCAGCACCATGTCTGCCTGCACACTGCCATGCTCCCTGCACTGATGATAATGAAGTAAATCTCTGAACCTGTTAGCAAGCCCAAGCAAATGCTTTCTTTTTATCAGTGTTGCATGGTTTTGGTGTACCTTCACAGCAATAGAATAGTGACTAAGGGGAACAAAATACCCATGGAAGGAGTTACAGAGACAAAGTTCAGAGCTGAGACAGAAGGAAGGACCATCCAGAGACTGCCCCACCTGGGGTCCATCCCATATGCTACCACCAAACCCAGACACTACTGCATATGACAGCAAGATTTTGTTGACAGGACTCTGATATAGCTATATCTTGTGAGGCTATGCCAGTGCCTGGCAAATACAGAAGTGGATGCTCACAGTCATCTATTGGATGGAACACAGAGCCCCCAGTGAAGGAGCTAGAGAAAGTACCCAAGGAGCTAAAGGGGTCTGCAACCCTATAGGAGGAACAACAATATGAACTAACCAGTACCCCCCAGAGCTTGTGTCTCTAGTTGCATATGTAGCAGATGATGGCCTAGTCAGCCATCAATGGAATGAGATGCCCTTGGTCTTGCAAAGATTATATGCCCCAGTACATGGGAATGCCAGGGCCAGGAAGCAAGAGTGGGTGGGTTGGGGAGCAGGGCAGGGGGAGGGTATAGGGTATAGGGGACTTTCAGGATAGCAGTTGAAATGTAAATAAAGAAAATATCTAATTAAAAATTAAATAAAAAGAGAGAGAGAGAGAGAATACTGACTAAGACAAACCCTATCTCCAAAAAAAATTAGCCAAAAAGGAAATAATAATAATTGAGCAAGTAGAAATATTGGTAATGAATAAATGTTTACATAAAAGAACTCCATTTTTGTCTTATTTACTTTTATTTAAAAAGTATTATTACAGTTATTTATTCTGTGTGTGTGTGTGTGTGTGTGAGAGAGAGAGAGAGAGAGAGAGAGAGAGAGAGAGAGAGAGAGAGCGAGCTGTATGAAGGTCAGAGCAACACTTGGAGGAATTGGTTTTGTTCTTCCACCACGTGGCTGCTAGGGATACAACTCAGGTGTTCAGGCTTGATGACAATTATCCCTACCTTCTGAGTCATCTCACCAGCCTACTTTATTACTTTTTAAAAGAGTTATTTGTTTGTGTACGTACACATGTGTGTGCACCCCCAGAGGCCAGAAGGAGGTGTTGGATCCCTTAGGACCAGAATCACAGGCATTTGTGATCCTCCCAGTGTTCCTGCTGGGAGCCAAATGGGTCCTCTGCAGGAGCGATCTTGCTCCTCATAGGAACATGCGTGTAGCTGGATCTGAGGCTGAACACAGACCTGACAACAGATGGAGGTCTGGGCGACGAAGGAAAAAGTGACAGCCCGCCATCTCCTGGACTCTACATCACTTTGGCTTTGTGAGCCAGGTCTCCTATTTTTGTGGTTGCTGTGACCAACAACCTAACAAGAAACACAAGGCTTGCCCCTAACTATGCTCATCTCTGTCTATTCCAGCTCAAGCCTTGGATGCAGTATTAAGCTTATTGATTCCTTTTTCTCTTTAAACTGTACATTTTTATGTCTTTGGGAGAGGAAAAGTGTATTATCTTAAGGTGAACTCATCTTTCGAAGGCTGGCCCAACTCTCAAGGGAGGAGACAAAGTAGGGAGACACCTTACTGTAAAATACTCGTCTCTGGGAAAATACAGCCTGAGGCAGAGATGAAACACTCCGGGCCCAGTCCCCATCTTGGGGAAACAACACTCACTTAGCATTCAACAGGTTTTTTTTGTTGTTATTGTTTTGTCTTGTAACTGTACTTCTATTTTCTTTTATAAAAATAAACTGGGGGTTCAAATTGCTCCAAAAAACCGTAAAAATGAAATGAAACACACAGAAGAAGCTTGTGAGATGGTAGGGGCCGAGAGGACAGGGCAGAGAGTCTTAGAACTTCAGATTGTACTAGTACAAACCGAGGTGACACACAAGTGTGGAGCATTGGGGTGGGTCAAGCTGGAGAGATGGCTCAACAGCTAGGAGCACTCCCTTCTCTTTCTGTGGACCTGGGTTTGGTCCTCTGCGCCCATATGATGGCTCACAATCATCTGTAACTCCAGCTCCGGGGGAATCAATACCCGCTTCTAGTCTTCCGTAGGTATGTATATACACACACACACACACACACACACACAGCATGCACTCACACACATGTAAATAATTTTTAATTGACACAGCTTGGATGAGCTCTCCTATTATATTATTATAAGGGTTATTATAAGGCCAATGTCAAGGTGTAGTCCAACTGGGCTTGGGGAGGAGTGGGGTAGGAGGACTCTACAAAGTTTCCAAAGAGCACTGCAGGGAGCGGCTTGAATTTGCGTTTCCTCCAGGAGCTGCTAGGGCTATTCTGACCACTAGAGGGCACAAGAACCACGATCCCTGTTGCCGTTAGTGTCCCTTTCTGCGGCTGTGAAGCCGAGCCTGATTCCAGACCGTGCATTGACTCTCCGGCATTCCCTGTGCACACGGAAAGAACACCTGAATTCAGTAGCTCTAAACCTCGATTATGTGTGAGAGGGGCTGGAATTTTAAAAATTCCTGTTTCTGGCCAGAAGAGATGGCTTAGTTGTTAAGAACACTTACTGCTCTTGTAGAAGACTTGGGTTCAGTTCTCCGCACCCACACGGCAGCTCATTACTGACTGTAGCTCCAGTTCCAGGAGATCCAACTCCCTCTTCTGCCTTCTACCAGTACCCGTATGAATAAACTTATGCACAAACATATATACATGTTATTTGTTTAATCTTTATTTTTCCTGACTCAAAGCCAAACGTGGTCATGCATGCAGGGAGGCTGAAGCGGAAGGGTCACAATGAGCTCAAGACCAGCATGGAGTACATAGATCGCTCTGTCCCAGTCTTCACTCCTTCAACTCCCAGCCTCAGCCCCTGTCCTGCTTAAAGTCACGTCATTCTAAAGCAGAAAGGAAGATGATTTGGGGGGAGAAAGGGAACCAGAAAGGGGGTATAGGCACAATGGGGGTGTGCAAGAAGGGAGGGCATGATTAAAAACAAATTATAAGGAATCAGGCATATCATGAAAAAGCAATAACAAACCCTAACACTTTGTGTGCTAACCTTCAAAATTAACTCAGCCAGGCGTGGTGGTGAATATCTTTAATCAGTGCAACTTGGGAGGCAGAGCCAGACAGGTAGCTGAGTTCCAGGCCAACCTGGTCTTACATAGCAAGTTCCAAGACAGCCAGACCTGTGTAGTAGGACCTACTTCAAGAAAATAAAATTTTTATTTATTTTTTTATTTGTTATTTTCTTTATTTACATTTCAAATGCTATCCCGAAAGTTCCCCATACCCTCCCCCCAAGAAAATAAAATTTAAAGTAATTAATTTTTTAAAAAATTCCCAATTCCTGAGCATCTGCTTCCAAAGACTATGGTTTTTCCTGGTCTGGAGTGTGAGATTATTATTTATTGTTCTTATTATGTGAAACAGAGTGTTTATGCTTAACCCTGATGACAGTACATGCTTTTGATCCCATCATTCAGGAGGCAGAGGCAGGTAGATCTCTGAGTTCGAGGCCAGCCTTGCCTACAGAGTGAGTTCCAGGACAGCCAGAGCTACACAGAGCAAGTCTGTCTCAATCACAATTGAAAGGGAAAAAAATAAATGTGATTTTATGGTTGAAATATGGCTCAGTTAATGAAGTGCCAGGATCCATGAGAAAGGCTCAGTGTAGACCTGTAACTCTAACACTAGGCTGGCCTTGAACTCACAGAAACCCACCTGCTTCTGCCTCCCAAATGCTAAAATTAAAGGTATGCACCGCCAGGCCTGGCTGGAGTCTGGCATTTTGGGTGCTAGACTGGCTGCCCAGTGAGGCTCTGGGATCAGTCTCTTTCTCCATCCCCCAGGGCCATGGCTACAGACAGGCATCACCATGCCCAGGTTTTTCCATGGTGCTGGGGATGCAAGCTCAGGTCCGGATGCTTGTGCAGCAAGTACTTTACACGCTGATCACTTTTCAGCCCTGAATGTCTGTGTGTGTGTGTCTGTGTGTCTGTGTGTGTGTGCGTGTGCGGTATGTGGTATGTATGTGTGTATGTGTATGGTATGGGGTGTGTGTGTGTGTGTGTGTGTGTGTGTGTGAGTGTGTGTGGTATATGTATGTATGGTGTGCGTGTGTGGTATGTGTATATGGGGGGTTGATATGTGGTAGGTGTGTGTATGATGTATATGTGGGGGGGTATATGTGTGATATGTATATGTATGTGGAGTGTGTGTGGTCTGTATGTGGTATATGTGTGTGTGGTATATGTATATGGTGTATATGTGTGTATGGTGTATGTGCTGTGTGTGTATATAGTGTATATGTGTGTGGAGTGTGTGTGTATGTGTGATATGTATGTATGTAGAGTGTATATGTGTGTGGTGTATATGTGTGTGGTATGTGTGTGTGTATGGTGTGTGTGGTGTATATGTGTGGTGTGTGTGTATGTGGTATATATGTATGTGGGTTGTGTGTGTGTGTGTGTGTGTGTCCTCCATCAGGCCCCCTCTCTGAATACAGTTGCAATGTCAACTATATTTTTCGTGACTACAGGGAACATTTGGACCATGGTGTCATTTCTCCAACTACCCTCCCCAACTGATATCCTACAATTCTTACTGAATTAACTTTCAGTGGCTGAATCATGACTAGGTCTCCCTTCATACACCTTCTTAGCTTCTCCTCTAGCCTGAAGCTCTTCTGCTCCTCCCTGAAGCACTGGGATGTCCCTTTACCACCATGTGTCATCCTCCATTTCTGTTACATGGGATCAACTAAAAAAAGTAATTTGCCCCAGAGGGAATAGCTGGTGAGGCAGCTTGCTGTAAAAGGACTTGCTGAGCAAGCCCAAGAACTCGAGTTCAAGCCCCAGGACCCACAGAAGTGGGAAGGAGAGAACCAACCACACAAAGTTGCCCTCTGACTCCCACATGTGCTCTGTGTGTGGCACACAATAATAATTTATTTCTAATGTACAAAGAGGGGGCTGGACAGTGGTTAAGAATGATTGCTGCCCACGGAGGAATAGAGTTCCTTTCCCAACACCCACATTAAGTGGCTTACAACTGCCTGTAAATCCACCTCCAGGGGATCCAATGCCCTCTTTTGTCGTCTGAGGGCACCTTCATGCACTTGGCAGAGACACACAGACACACACAACACGTGCATAAGGGTTTTTTTTTAATCTTAAAAAAAAAGTAGCCAAAACGGGGGGGGGGGGGAGGTCATTTATTCTGAGCCAAGTACAGGTGACCATGATCCAGGAACACAGATTCAGGCTACCCAATATGGGGCCAGAGAGCCATGAGACTGGGGGAGCCGACCCGGAGCAAGAGTGAGGTTGAGATGTGTCCAAACCCCGAAAATATCATCTTGAGACCAGCAGGAGTGAGGAATGCCCCTTTCCCTGTTTTGGGCCTGCATGCTCTGACGCACGTAGCCTGTACGACCCCTCTGCCATCCCTGAGGTAGTCACGTAGCCAGGTGGCCAAATTACAGCTTTAACTTCCTCTCTCCCTGTAAGGACATGCCCAGCAAGGACCTGGAGTTCCCCTTCATGCAACTGAAGCACTCCCAGCACCTTGGCACCAGTCGATAATGTATGCTCACCCCCAAAACCCTTATTCACCTCCCAAAGTTTATATAACTCTTGTTATTCCAATAAAGGAGAACTGTTTCACTGAGAACCTCTCAGAGAAGGCTTTTTCTCCCCAGCACTCAAGCTGGCTGAGATCCTGCAAACCCATTCGGAGCTTCATTCTTTCTGTTCTGCAACCCCCCCCCCCCCCGTGCCTAGATACCCCGAGGGCAGGAGCAGAACTGGGCGGCAACCCCAAAGGACACACTTAGTGATAGAAGTAGCCATATAAACTTTAAGAGCCACAGAAGATGGAGCAATTCCTGTACCAAACATTGGTGGGGCCTTGAAGTTAGCAGGTTACACCAGAAAGGGACGAATTTTCCTACAGGTGTCAGGCGCTGTCTTTACCATTCTTAGTGTTGGGGACTGGAAGCTAGTGGTCCCCTAGGCGATAACATCCCTAAACACATTACCTAGAGCTCCAAGATGTTAGGTCAGCTGTGGAGGTCAGTAATGCCTGGCTATTAAGGGGACTGAAGACAGGCTGAGGTAATGTTGGTTGTCTGTCCGCAGCCCTCCACCTGTCCACAATTACAAGGTTCCACCACTCAGCCAGCCTGCAGGGCCTCCAAACCAGCTGTGTCGATTTCAGGCAGCCTCTGGCTGCATTGGGTTACTCACCATTTTGTGGTGGAAGAAATATCTTCCAGAAGCCTCCTAGGGAAAATGCTCATGGGGAATCTTTTGAGACACTGCCCTCAAATGGCTAATTGCACTTGCTTGGTAGATGCCTGGAAGTCTAAGTTAAATAGATGGTTGGTTTGTTTGTTTGTTTGTTTTGGGGGGGTGTTTTGTTATGTTTCGTTTTGTTTTGTTTTCATTTTCGGTTTTTTTTTTTCTTCTACTCAGAGCTTCCAGTGTCCTTTCAACTACTTTCTGGAAACATAGACTGAGTGCTCTCAAATATCGTTCCTACAGCTTATCAATGGTGCTGAGTGTTCTCCATGTCTCCCCTTCTTATGCTCAGTCCTGGGAAATTTCTTTCCTGTTCTCCCTCTCCCTCTCCCTCTCCCTCTCCCTCTCCCTCTCCCTNGGAGGAGGAGGAGGAGGAGGAGGAGGAGGAGGAAGGGAAGAGAAGGAAGAGGGAGAGGACATGGAGAGGGAGGTGGGGCAGGAGAAGAATAGAGGAAGAAGAAAAGGAATGAACAGGAAGAAGAAAAAGAGGAGAAGGGGAGGAGGGGGGAGGAAGAGGAGGAGATGTGGTGACATAGAGGTAAGGTTGTATCTGAGCTGCACTCTCTTGTGTTTGCCCTGGTGTGATGACCCGACCTTCGCCAGGCTCTCCAGTGTGGATGCACAAACCTTACCACAGCTCAGTAATCTTGCCCTGGTGAATGGCTTCAGAGTCAGAGTTGGGCATGGATGTGATCATTCCAGATCTACGACAGACACTTATCCTGGGGCAGGAGGAGCATAGCCATGGAACTGGTCTGGGGTCTGGTGCCCCTACCTGAGAAACAGGTGACACAGGAGGAAAGGAACTAGGAATACACTCTAACACTCTGGCCTCTCTCCCTCTCCCTCTCCCTCTCCCTCTCCCTCTCCACCTCCCCGTCCTTCTTCTTCTCCTTCTCCTTCTTCTTGTTTCTTCTTTCTTTCTTCTTCCTCTTCCTCCTCCTCTCTCTTCCCCCTACCCATCACCCTCATCTTCCCCCTTCTCCTCCTTCTTTTCTACTTTGGTTTTTCAAGTCGGGTTTTCTGTGTAGCCCTAGTTATCCTGGAACTCACTCTGTAGACCAGGCTGGCCTTGAACTCAGAAATCTGCCTGCCTCTGCTTCCTAAGTGCTGGAATAAAAGGTGTGCGCCCCCACCCAGTGGGAAGTTTTCTTTTAGCTTTTATGTTGTTGTTTGTTTGTTCTTGTTTTTTACTTACTCTATTTTCTCTTTCTTGAAATTCAGGATTTATGCATCAGTGTTGTTATCTTTTCTGTTATTATCCATGTTTGATGTTTTAGTCTACTAAGACCCTTCCTCTTTGTGTAACATTTGTAGATAATGTATCATTTACTAGTTTAATTTTTTAAAAACTTTTTATTGATTGTGAATTTCACATCATGCACCCAATCCAACTCATCTCCCCACCCCTCTATATCAGCCATTCTATCTCCTGCCACCTTCCCCCAAAAGAAAACAAAAACTAAAAACCAAAAAAAAAAAAAAAAAAGATTAAAAAAAAACCCAAAAACCTCACTGTGGAAGCTACAGTGTATCACACAACACACCCTTTTGCCCAAACATCTTTACTTGCAAATGGTCATTGTAGCCAGTCATCAGTCTGGCTTCAGGCCTTTGGATTCTGCTACTCCATCTATACTGGATCTTCACCAGAACTCCCCTCGGATAGCCTGCATCATGGAGATCCTGTAGCTTTGGCTCTCCACCACTACAACAGTTCATAGATGGGGTAGATGTGGGGCAGCCAACTCAGAGCCCTGGATCTGGGCCCCGATGGTAGCTGAGTTGTTCAGCCACCAGCTTTCTTGCACTGAAGTCACCAGGGCCAGCTCTCCCACTTTGCCCAGGCAAGGTACCTGACCATCTCTCCTGTGGAACAAGACCAGTTAGCCTGAGCTCACACCCTTGGAGCAGGTTCTCTTACCCCCATGCCACCAGGGCCAGCTCTACCACAATGCCCAGGTGAGGGGCAAGGGCCATTCTTCTGAGTGCTGCAGCAGTAAAGAAACAGGAAGTTTTCTTCTTTAAAAAATTAAAATTATTTTTGTGTCCTTGTATACACACAAGTGCAGGTACCTACAAAGGACAGAAGGGGGCGCCAGATCCCTTGGGCCTGGAGTTATAAGGCACCTGATGTGGGTGCAAAACACTGAACACCAATATTCTGCAAGAGCAGCAAGCGCTCTAAATCACAGAGCTCTCTCTCTCTCTCTCTCTCTCTCTCTCTCTCTCTCTCTCTCTCTCTCTCTCTCTCTGTCTCTCTCTCTCATCATTTACCAGTTTAAGGAAGTATTCCTCTGTTTCTAGTTTCCTGAGTGATTTCACTCAAGTATCCATGTGGAATTGTCTAGATTTGTTTTTATCTGTTAATAAGTCGGTTTATATTTATTAACTTGTTATGTCAAGCCATCCTTATGTTCCTAACACAAATTGGTCTGCAAACTTCAGTTCACTAATATTTTATCTATTGCTTGCTTCTATGTTTGTGAATTTAATATTTCACACAATGAAAACTGACAAATTTGTCAAACTCTGATATCATGGTAGTAATGATAGGAGTAAGAAGGGTGCTGGCTGTTATCCTAAGTGGCAACTGGAACAAAGGAAAGACTAGGTCCCAATGCCCTGAACACAATAGGAGTCAGGAACAAGCTGTTTGAAGGCTACAATGATGACCCAAGATCAGATGACCCCAGCACTATAGCAGAAAGCTGAGGCTCCAAAGAGCTGAACGTAGTAGTAATTACCAATGCAACGGTGACCAGAGCATGACTGGGGGAAGCAGAAACTATTTCCAACTCTAGTGTGAACTGTTTTGTGGTGCCTTCCCATGGTGGAGTGCCCTTTCCTGCCACTGCTTTGGCGGGAAGATCAGGTTGGAAAGGCTTTTGGCAGCCTGGCATGGCCCCTGGTCTCTCCAGGTTTGACATCTCTGTCCTGATTGGTTTCATTCTACACCTCATTTGCGTGCACACACCCAGAGAATCAGGGCACACTGGCTCCTTATAACAAGGTGCATAGGCTTCTCAGCAGCACAGTCCACCAATGGAAAACTGCCTTCAAGACTAGCAAGAAGATGGGCAAGGTGGCACATGCCTTGGATCCCAGCACTTGGGTGGCAGAGGTGGTCAAATCTGTGGGTTCAAGGCTAGCCTGGTTTTATATAGTGAGTTCTGGAACAGCCAAGCTAGCTAGAGAGACCTTGCCTCAAACCAGAAAAAGAAAATGTAGTAGAAGTAGAAGACAGCCTACTTCTGTAGAATCAAATTCAGGAGGCTTTTGCCTCAGGCAGGGAACTCACTGAGGTTCCAACCACTCCAGCCTCCAAGACAACAGTCAAGGAGACCCAGTCCTGCCTCGGTCTCTGCACTTCCACCACAAAAGAGAATCCATTCCTGCCATGGTCCCCCTAACCAGGAATTACCACACAAACCATACAAACCCTGATCTTAGTTAAGCAAGAATAGTTTATGAACGTACATCCTAATACTGGTCAGACCAAGGACATAGCTCAGAATTACCTAAATTATGACAGCAGATATCTTTTTCTGTCAGCTGTATAAACACACACACACACACACACACACACACACACACACACACCACAATGAGTTCATGCACAGGTGCAGGAAGGGCTGCCCTGTGGTCAGCTCTGACTCAAGATCTTTTAGACATAACAGTTCATATTGACCTTTGATTTGATGGTTCCTATGTAAAGCTTTATGGAATTTCTTAAGATTAACAAACCTCATACAGAACATTCAGAACATACAGAACAAAACAGGGTACGTGGTCAGCATGCCCTTCGCTGAGCCAAGTCACTCTCTGTGTTAATGCCTGGCAGGCATGTTACAGCAATATGAAATAGCTGGCAGGCATGGAACAGAATGGCTACAGCTGTGCTGTGTGTATGTGGCAGGGAGTGGGGGAGCAGACCATAACACTGAGACCTGCTACTTCTGAGCCTGGTGACTCTCCCCAAGGCTTATGACACTGTGCCATTTCTAACTTGTATCATCAAGCTCTGCCAGTCTCCTGCTGCTACCAAGAGTTCAAGTCCCCGGGTTCCATATTGTGGTGGCCTGTCTTCCCCGCTTGAGTTGTTAATCACGTGTTGATACAGTTCTCCTTGGCTGCTCACCTTTGCTTGCCCATTTGCCTCTCAGAGGGAAGGACAGGAGACAGGTTGGATATTGGGGAGCTGAACCCTAAAGCAGACCCAGAAATCACGCCCACCCTTCTTTTTTGGAGAATATTTAACTTTAAACAGAAACCCTGTCCAGAACCTTTTGGTTTGTGTTTGTGTGGGAATGGTGGAACGAGACAGCGAGACGCTGAGGTGCAGGGGTGTGTAGGGATGTGTTCAATCAATAGCTTAGTTTCTCACTGTTCTGTGATGTCTTTGGTCTTTTCTTGAATACATTTCAGCAATTCCTGGGAGTCAGCGGTCCACTGTGGTGTCTAAGTTTTAAATAGATTGACAAGAAGTTGATTGAAATATACTCATTATTGTTTTTATATCTGTTGAATGCGTACCTTCCTCTCTGAAATTCATTCTCTCCTTCCCTCCCCCCTCTTGCCACCAATGTACCCAAAGTTTAATCGGTTCAATATGTAATAAAAAGAATACATACTTCCTCGTAGTTGTATAAATACTGCTCATCAGCGTACCCAAGTCTAGCATCTTTATATTTCTTCCTCAGTGAGTTGAACTTTTGTGCTGCTCTGTCAATGTTATTTGTTTCCTGTTGTATTTTGAAGCAGGGATTCATGTAGCACCCACTGGCCTCCAACCCACAATCTTGTGTCTCTGCCCCACAAGGTGCCAGGACCACTGGCACTACGTACCCCTATACCCCATGTCTATCCCTTTAACAGTGTTTTTGCTTTGGTCTGTTCCATCCTGAGTCTTCTTTATTTTCTCATTATCTCATTTTGTCTCTGGTGTCTCTGGACCGACCACTTCTGCTTCTATTCTGGACTCCACACTCACTCTATTGTTTTACACAAGCTTCATCTTATCGACAGTTCTTGCCAGGAACCTTCATTCCTCTTGAACAACACAAGATTTTGAAGCATGTTCTCTTTAACACCTACCTGGTCCATCCATTATTATCATGTATATGGGCTCGGTTGTGTTTGGGGTTTTTTTTTTTTTTTAGATTGGTTTATTTTGAGGTTTTATGTGTATGAGTGTATGTATGTTTCTATGTGCCTGCATGTATTTATGTGCACTGAGAACATCCCTGGTGCCTGAAGAGAGCAGAAGATGGCTGTGGCTCTCTGGGACTGGGTCATAGTGGCTGTGAGCTGTCATGTGGGTGACTGAACCTGGCTCCTCTATAAGAGAAGCATGTGTCCTTAACTGCCCCGCCAATTCTCTTGTCATTATTTTTTCTGTTTTGAGACAAAACACTGTGTAGTCCAATTTGGCCCTGAGTTCATGATTCCTCCTGCCTCAGCCTCCTGCACCACACTGGGGTGATCCTTACCCTACCCTGAGGCCACCTCCTATGCCTGACTAAGTTACTGTGACTCAGGACTGAGAGAGGATCGTCTCCTTTGTGCCAACTAACAAGAGGTCTGTAGAGGGAGAGGGAAGCCTTGTCTCTTCCTGACAGGAAACTTTCCTGGTGACCGGAACCATGTGACTTCTGGTGACACTCCTAATCTACAGGACTGGGTGCCTCTGTGCCTTTCTCTCCCATCAGCCAGGCCTTGACTCTGGCAGCAAGGCAACTTCCTGCCCAGACTTGTTGTGTGTCGGCTCCTCTAGTGCTGAAATCCCTCACCGCAGACCTCAACGTCAGCTGCTTCCAGTCGCCAGAGTACACCTCAGTCTTCACATTCAAAACAAGCAGCTGTTGATCTGTCCAGCATGGCCGACCTCATGTGTCCTGCTTGCTAAGTCATAACCCCATGATGGCTTTCTCCTCTCTCCACATTCTTCTCCCCTTCAAGCCCAGGAACCCTAAATCCCACCTATGTCTCCTGCCAAGCTATTGGCTGTTTGCATCTTTATTCACCAATCATGGATAACTTAGGGGGCAAGGTCACTTAGTGTCACCTGGTCTAAGTGCCTTCGGACATCTCTGGGAGCAACCAGTATTTAGCACAGCAAAAGACCAAACCTCTTTCGGTACACACCTCTAATCAGGGCTATACCTTCTGCTGGAGGCCTACATAAAGACAACATCGTGAAAAGAAGTGTTGTTCTATTCACCCACTTGCGTTTGCCAGCACATCTGTCGGAATCGACTTCTTCAGGATCCCAACTTCTACAGAAGACCAGCTGAAACCCCTAGCCTCATGGGACTGAGCAATTCCTAGATTCTTGGACTTTCCATTCACAGCTGCCCATTAGTTGGACTGCAGACTGTAAGTCATCCCAATATTTTCCCTTAATATATAGAGATATTCCATAAGTTCTATGGCTCTAGAGAACCCTGACTATTATATACTGTCTTAGCCAGGGTTTCTATTCCTAGACAAAACATCATGACCAAGAAGCAAGTTGGGGAGGAAAGGGTTTATTCAGCTTACACTTTCCACATTGCTGTCAATCATCAAAGGAAGTCAGGACTGGAACTCAAGCAGGTCAGGAAGCAGGAGCTGATGCAGAGGCTATGGAGGGATGGTACTTACTGGTTTGCTTCCCCTGCCTTGCTCAGCTTGCTTTCTTATAGAACCCAAGACTACCACCCCAGAGATGGCACCACCCACAAGGGGCCCTACCCCCTTGATCAATAATTGAGAAAATGCCCTATAGTTGGATCTCATGGAGGCATTTCCTCACCTGAAGCTGTGATAACTCCAGCTTGTGTCAAGTTGACACAAAACCAGCCAATACACATACCTACACCTACATATACCTACTGACACCTGGCCCATTTCTTTTGTTTCAAGCATTACATAAGTCACAGCACCCCAGGAAAACAAACACAGACATTTTTAACTTTATCCCAAAGCGTGGTGGCTCATCCCTGTTGTTTCTGCACGTTGGGATGCTCAGGCGGGAGGACTACCATGAGTATAAGGCCAGCCTAGACTACTCAGTGAGGCCTTGTCTAAAAAAATAAAATAACTTTAATAGTATCCATTTATATTTGTTTTCAATGTGTACAAAACTTGAAAAGATTTTTGAACTAGGTATTATTTTAATTAACATTTTACAGGAAACTGAGGCACTGGGATGTACAGTCTCAGGAACAGCCAAGCCTGGTCCCAGGACTCAGGATCCTAAACTTTACCTTCAACACCATGGCCAACGAACTGGAGGGCTATCAAGATGGTTCTGTGGGTAGAAGTGTTTATTGCTGGGGACAACTGGCCTGAGTTCAGTCCCCAAGGCTGTAAGTAGTGGAAACACACACACACTAAATAAGTGATAGATAAATAATAAATAAGATTAAGTATTTGTTGGCTTGATTCTGTGCGACATTTATGATAACTGTGCATCTATTTCGTTTTCAGCTGAACTTTGCTTCCTATGCACTTCTGGATGCTGAGAAGTCCTCAGACCTAGTGCTGGCACTGGATGAGACCTTTCTTGGTGGGTACTTAATGTGGTGAAGGGCAGTACATGGCCAAGTAGGGCAAGTGAGCATTCAATGGCTTTCCCAGGCCAGTCTATCACTTTATTCTGAGAACCAGTGATGTGTGAATCCAAAGTGGGTTCAATCTTGAACACCATGTCCCCCAGCTCCAGATACTGTATTGAGGCTGTGGAACTCTTAGGAGGTAGGGTGTGACTGGCAGAAACAGGTCAGTAGGGGCAGACCACTGAAGGGAATCGTCACACCTGCTTCCTGTGGTGTTCTCTCACTGTCCTGGTTCATCATCATGGACGTGTCCCAGCATAGACTCCTGACAGGCTGTTCTCCCATGGCTCCCTCCCCACAATAGACAGAAAACCCTCCAACTATGAGCCAGATTCACCTACTGTCTCTTAAACTGTTTCTGTGAGGTATTTTGGTCACAGCAACACAAATGAGTATTTATAATGCAATTAAGGGTTTCTATAATGTGATGTGATGAGAAAGTGGTCTCTCTCTGACCTCTTGGGGCTTAAATCTTAACCTTAGGCTGGATAATTCACACTGAACAGAACCATAACGCATGGTTCTAGAGATGAGCTTTCGTCCTGCAATGGTAAATCTGATGGCTGTTTGTTCATTAGTTTGTTGGGACAGTCTCACTATATAGCTCTGGCTAGCCTGAAACTTATGTCGACCAGGCTAGCCTTACAAAGATCCACCTGCCTCTGCCTGCCTAATGCTGGGATTAAAAACATGCCCTACCATGTTTGGCTATGGTTAATCTTGATAATTGGCTTGCCTGAATTCAGATATTCCTCGGGGTTGTTGGGGGTTGGTATGGCGCTGCTTGTACTTCATATGCTAAATTCTATATCCAAAGACCTGGTTGCTGCCAAGAGAAGCAAATTCCCACACCAGCCTTTGTTGTGCAAACCTTGCTCTCCAGTTTAAAACTATTGGTTAAATAAAACTGGCAACAGCCAATTACTGGGGGAACAGAGAGAGGTGGGGTTCGAGTTACCAGGTCTGGGTCACAGGTAGGGACTACAGGTGCAAAGAGAAGAGAAGGGAAGGGAAGGGGAGGGGAGGGGAGGGGGGGGGAGAAGGGAAGAGAAGAGAAGAGAAGAGAAGAGAAGAGAAGAGAAGAGAAGAGAAGAGAAGAGAAGAGAAGAGAAGAGAAGAGAAGAGAAGAGAAGAGAAGAGAAGAGAAGAGAAGAGAAGAGAAGAGAAGAGAAGAGAAGAGAAGAGAGGGAGCTCAGAGGAGAAGACAAAGAGGAGGTCTCTCAGTCATGACAGACCAGCAGTACATGTCCAAGCCGGAGTGAAATGCCCCCTAAGACACCAGACTGCTGGAGCAGAAATAACCCAGGGAGATTGGAACATCAAGTATTGGGAAGCACAGTTGAACTAGCCAGTCTAGCGTTAGAGAATTGGATTAGGGGCCATCCCCCCAGTAATTGTGCAGAGCCTAATAAATAAATCACAGTGTGAGTCTCATTCATTTGAAGCTAGACAGGGATGAGCATAATTCATATTAATTTGCAGGAATTTAACTGGGGAGGAAAGACTTACCATAAATGTGGGCTGAAGGCTAGACTGAGTAAAGGGAGGAACTCGAGCTAAGGGCTTGCATTCCTCGCTCTCACAGCCTTCCTGACTGTGGATGCCCTGTCTCTAGCCACCTCACATGAGCTCCTGCCTCCACACCTGCCCCTTTATGATGGTCTCTCAGCTGGGTGGTGGTGGCACATGCCTTTAATCCTAGCATTTGGTCAAGAGGCAAAGGCAGGAAGATCTCTGTGGATTCTAGGCCAGCCTGGTCTACAAAGCAAGTTCCAGCACATCCAGGGCTATGCAGAGAAACCCTGTCTTGAAAATAAGAGAACAAAAAATAAATAAACAAACTAAACATTTAAAAACAACAACAACAAAACTGGTTTTGTCCACTATTATGCATGCAGGGGTCCTAGCAGCAAAGGGCCTAACAGCCAAGCCATCTCTCCAACTCTGTGGGAATTTTTTAAACTTTTTGTTTTCTAAAAAGTAAAGAGTCCATTCTTAGGGGCTGACAGGTTGGCTCAGAGGGCGAGCATGGTTGCTGCCAAGCCTGACAGTGTGAGTTCCATCCTTGGGACCACCGTGGTAGAAGGAGGGCGCCAACCCAGGTAAGTTGTCCTCTGACCTCCACTAGAGTGCTATGTCACATGTGCATGCGCAGACATAGATAAACAAATACATACATAAAAATAAATAAACAAACAAATAAGCAAGCAAAAAGAAAAAGAAAGAGAAAGATTCTATGAGAGCCTGTGGGTTTACTGAGGTTACATACTGGTGCGTGAACAATATAGGGGCAGATACATTAGTTTAAGGTCCCAAACTCCTGTCAACCTTCCACCTCCCAAGACCTTCAGCCCTCCAAGGACCATGTGCAGCTTTGGAGGGAGGACATGGCAACTGGAAGCTCCCGTGAGGATCGTTGCTCTCACCTCCCAGGCAGAGATGCTAACTTGCCACTGGCCTGACTGTTGGTATTTTTCTGTGTGTTCTTTGGCCTTGAGTGTGGGCCAAGGTCTTTGAAGGTCACCTAGGTAACCATACTTCATGACAGCGATGGCGGTGTCAACTGGAGGAAACGCGATCCTCACGCAGCTCTTCCCAGCTTTGTTCTCCCTGCAAACATACAGGCATCGCTGGCTCATTTTTTTTTTTTTAAGAGCTTTCCTGGTAAGCAGTGTGGAAAAACACTCGAGGCTCAACAAGGCCAACATAAGGGAAATGACAAGCATTCTAGAAAGGTTAGCTCTCTGCTGGCTTTGATCCCCAGCATCTGGCTCCCGGCATCCTGTATAATGTGGGTGTCACGATCGATCGTGACCATGAAGCTCATGCAGACGTTCCCTTGGGAACAAACAACAATAGCTTTCTACAGCAGTGACTGAGCACTCAGGGGGCCTGCTCCAGCCTGGGGAAGCCTACTACCGATAACATCACCTTAGATTCCTCTAAAATCTCTTAAGGTGGCTGGGTATGCTGCCCACGCTACGCAGATGATGGCTGTAAACTGACTGACTGCAGGGACCTTATCTGAAACTTAATTCCCATTTTCTTGTCTTTCTAGTTTCAGTGCTAGAGTTTGAAACTAGGGCCTCACCTGTGCTAGGCAGGGGCTCTACCGCTGAGCCACACCCCCAGCCCCTAACTGGGGGATCCTAGGCAGGGGCTCTACTGCTGAGCCACACCCNCCCCCAGCCCCTAACTGGGGGATCCTAGGCAGGGGCTCTACTGCTGAGCCACACCCAAAGACCCTAACTGGGGGATCCTAGGCAGGGGCTCTACCACTGAGCCACGCCCCCAGGCTCTCACTGGGGGATTCTAAGCAAGGAAGGGCTCAAATACTAAACTATGCCCCCATGCCTGTTTTTACTATTTATTTTGAAACAAGGTTATTCTAAGTTGACCAGGCTGGATTTGAACTCTCTCTGTAACTGGCACTGGCCTTGTCCTTACAGTTCTCTGGATCCAGTCTGCTGAGCAGCTGGGCTTGCAAGCTTGTACTGCCAGGCCCAGTTTATTTTCTATTCTAGAAAAGCAGCTGAGGGTGAGCATGCAGTCCAGTGAAAGAAGGGAAAACCTGGAACATTATTATGACAGAACGTCTTCCACCTCGGGGACCAGGGGACTAAACGAGTCTGAGTGGCACCATGGGAGTGGTGAGGGCCAACACAACCAAAGCCAGGGACTTTCACAGTCACAGACGGCTCAGTGTGCTTTCATTTTGGAGTTTGATAACCTGTCCCTACATCACAGCTAGAGTCCCCTCTTACTGCTTTAAAGCAGCCAGTAGCGGTTAGCTGCTACCCCAGGATCTGCCCGCAAACAAACATCTGCTACTCAGAACTTCCATGTTTCGTGCCCTCACACACAGAAGGTGGTTGGGAGGGACCTGTCAGCTTGCCCCTACCCACCTGGTCAGCACACAGAAATGCTTCAGAATTCCTGGGACATGCACAAGAATTGTGAGTAGAACGTGGAAAAAACTGGAGCCTGGTGTAGTGGCTGATGTCTGTCTGCAATCTCAAACCCTTCAGGGGTTGAGGCAGGAGAATAACCAGTTCAAGGCCAGCCTGGCTGTATAGCAAGGCCTCCTTCTTAAAAATGAAAACAACTGCACTTTCCCGAGCAATAAGAATGTGATGGGGTACCAGGCGTGGTGTCGCAGGCCTTTAATCCCAGCACTTGGGAGGCAGAGGCAGGTGGATTTCTGAGTTCGAGGCCAACCTGGTCTACAGAGTGAGTTCCAGGACAGCCAGGGCTATACAGAGAAACCCTGTCTCGAAAACAAAACAAAACAAACAAAAAAACCCAAGAATGTGATAAGGTCTGGTCAAAACCACACACATTTGCAGCAGAAGTCTTTCCCATAACAGAGAATGTTGGTGAGGTGTAGCAGTGTCAAAACATCATGCGTGGGAAGACTCAGGAAAAGATAAGAAAACCAAACCAAACAGGGCCACAGTTGGCTGGAAACAGATACAAATCTTGCTGTGACGGAGGCGTGTGGCCACTCTGCTACAGTTGACTGTTTATCAGAAATATACAAGCCTGCATGGCCCAGCCCCCACATGAAGTAGAGATGGCCCCACACAGAATGGAGATGGCTGACTGTGGAAGCTAACTGCTCATCCATCTTCATGTGGGGAATTCTAGGAGGGACACAGACTCTTCAGTCCCATCTCATTTGGGGCTCCGGTGGGCAGTCTCATGACCCTGTCACTCCCCTGAATGTGGAAAGGAAGACGCGGTACAGAGGAAGCACTATCATTTACAACAGAAGTGACCCCCAAAAGGTCTAGTACTCAAAACCCACTTCCCAGCTTGATGTTATTAGGAAGGGACAGGGCTAGTATCAGGGAGTTATGCCATTGACACAGTGGAGAAGAGACTCAGACTGGACCCCAAGGTAACCAGCTTCCCTGTGGACCTCCCCAACAAAGTGTTGGCTCAGCACAGGCCAAAGCAATGCAGATGATGGTTCATGAACAGAAACCTCCCAAAGCTTTTCACAGATTATCACCTGGAGTGTTCATGACAGTGACAGGAAACTGATTAACAGAGAGGCTATTATTCAGTCCATAGAGTTTATGTATTGGAAAAACAGGGCTGTTCCCTAAGTTTTCCTGCTGTGTCTGAGATTTTATTTCTATACATATATGCTTATTCTCTTAAAATAGCTATTTAGTTTATGCATATGAGTGTTTTCCTGTATGTATGTATGCATGTATGTATGTATACCATTTCCCCAAGGAGGGCAGAGGGGGACACAGGATCTGTGGGAACTGGAGTTACAGGCAGTTGTGAGCTGCCATGTAGGTGTTGGGAATCGAACCAGGTCCTCTGTGAGAATAGCCTGTGCTCGTAACCACTGAGCCATTTCTCCAGCCCCACACATGTGCTGTCTTGGTCAGTGTACTATTGTGAAGAGACACCACGGGCAAGCAACCCTTAAGAAAGAAAGCATTTGGTCGGGCGTGGTGGCACACGCCTTTAATCCCAGCACTCGGGAGGCAAGGCAGGAGGATTTCTGAGTTCGACAGCCTGGTCTACAGACTGAGTTCCAGGACAGCCAAAGCTACACAGAGACCGAAAGAAAGAAAGAAAGAAAGAAAGAAAGAAAGAAAGAAAGAAAGAAAGAAAGAAAGAAAGAAAGAAAGAAAGAAAGAAAGAAAGACAGGAAGGAAGG
>NC_034590.1:4065062-4072083 GCF_900095145.1 Mus pahari | reverse complement strand
AGGAAGGAAGGAAGGAAGGAAGGAAGGAAGGAAGGAAGGAAGGAAGGAAGGAAGGAAGGAAGGAAGCATTTAACTGGATAACTGGAACTGGCTTACAGTTTCAGAGGTTTAGTCCATTAGCATCGTGATGGGGAGCATGGAAGAGCACAAGGTTACTAGAACAGTAGCCGAGAGCTACCTCCTCATCCTGATCCACAGCCAGAGAGAAAGAGACAGACAGACAGAGAGAGGAAGAGAGACATACAGACATAGAAAGCAAAAGAGACGCAAACAGACAGACACAAACACACAGAGAGACAGAGAGACAGAGAGACAGACAGACAGAGAAAGAATGCATCATAGGTCAGGCATAGGCTTTTGAAACCTCAAAGCCCACCCCCAGTGACACACCACACTTCCTCCAACAGGGTCACATCTCCTAATCCCTCTCAAGAAGTTCCACTCCCTGGAGTACAAACATTCATATATGAGCCTAGGGGGGCCCATTTTCATTCAAACCACTACATGTGCTTCTCCAGTTTCTAAGGTCATTAGTCATTATGGGCTGCTCTCTCTCTCTCTCTCTCTCTCTCTCTCTCTCTCTCTCTCTCTCTCTCTCATCCCAGCTGTGTCTGAAGTTAACACTAACTGTAAAGCCAGCTCTCCCAAAGAGTCTGTAGACTGTGCTAACGTTTACAACCCCAGGCTAGGATAGCATGTGAGTTCTGGGAACTGATGTGCCAGGCCCAAGGTGAGGGACGGTGTGACAGCTACCCAGGACAACATGGTCATTCTGCAATCACCATAGACTCTCAGGGTCACCATTTCTCACCGGGTGCCCATTGGACTGACCATCCCTTCAGAGTTTTTGTGGTGCCTCTAACGAGATTTTCTCCACAGACCTCTCAGTATTTTTCTATAAAACATGTTTTCCTTTAGTGTGCACTTATGTGACCCGTATGTGTAAACGTGTGTGTGTGTGTGTGTGTGTGTGTGTGTGTGTGTGCGCTTCAGCATACGTGTGTAGGTCACAGAACAACCTTGGGTGCTGGTCATTTCCTTCCACTTTGAGACAGGTTCGCTCTTTTGTTGTTGGTCCCCATGAGCTGGCTGGCCCCTCTGGTTTCTGCGGATTCTCCTGTATCTGTCTTCCACCTGACCACAGCAATACTGAGAGTACAGACACATGCCACCATACCCGCCTTTACAAGGGGTCTGGGGATTCAAAAGCAGTTCCTCACATTTGCAAAGCAAGCATTTGACCCACTGAGCAGTCACCAGCCTTTCTCTGTAAAACATTCTTATCTCACTTCTTCACTGGCCCTTCATTAAAGCACAGGCTGAGCCTCCTCACTACAAGTTAACATGCCAAGACCATGCATGTATGAGGGACCCTGACCCCATAGGGCGGTGCTTCTCAGCCTTCCCAGTTCTGCGACCCTTTAATACAGCTCCTCATGTGATGGGAATTCCAACCACAAAGGCGTTTCATTGCTACTTCATAACTGTGATTTTGCTACTGCTATGAATTATAATGTAAATAGCTGGTATGCAGAATATCTGATGTGGGAACCTCAAAGGTCACGGCCCACAGGTTGAGAACCCCTGCCGTGGGGCACTTTGCAAACCTCATTATAGGTTGAAATCTACTTAGGGAGATTTTTGGAGCACCTGTGTATGTATAGTGCAATATCTAATATTTCTAAATAGAAGACTGTGTTCTATTCCAGTAGCAGGGTGAAATGCCATGCAGGTTTGCTCTATCCTACATGGGATGTGAACCACAACTTTGCCCAGAGAATCCATGCTGTTATCCACCCAGATGGCACTACAGAATTTATTTGTGTTTTATATACGTCTTCTACACAGAGCCCAGAGGTGATTTTAATTAACGTTTTTAATAATTTCATGTATGATGCAAAGTTTGTATGCACTGAATCATCAGACTTGTGACATGATTTTGGAGGTCTGGGATTTCTGATTTTCACATTAGGGAAAGGCCTGTGCCAGAAAGGAGGCTGAACAGAGCAGAACAGTCAACTTTCCACCATTAATTTTTTTTCCCTCTTTTGGAACTGAAGTTGACTCTTAAGTTCCTTGATGCAAGAGGAAAAGATGACATCATTCGATGCCAAGACTGAGTATGGGGCTGATGTAATTGAAGCATTCTTGTAGCTCTAGGCTTTAGAGCAGCTCAACAGGTCCAGCCCAACTACTCTGAATCAGGCTTATGGAGATGAGGCAGGGGTGGCTGGCAATGAGTAGACCTCTTACTTACATAGGCACAGCATTCCAACCCCACTCATCACAGGAAAAAACAAAAACAAATGCACTGTCTACAGACAAGAAAAAATTAATACGTAAGCTGTAATCCATTCCTACAGTGGAATATTGTATACTGGGTAAAATAGATGAAGCATAGTAACCTACAGACATATGGAGAAATCTTATAAGCACCCTGGTTCTTCTTGTCTGTGGCTTCACATTTTAGGCTTCCAATGAATGATCCCTATTCCGTAGTGATCTAAAAATATTAAGTTGAAAATTCTAGAAATGATTAATCCATAAACTGTAACTCGTGTTACCCCTTAAGTAGGAGTGAATGTTTGTGAAGTTCTCGTCTGTCCTACCCAGGTTGTGGGACACAGCTTTGTCCAGTGTATCCAGGAAGTGTGTGTTAGCCTCACTTTGAAGCATCCCCCAAAATTAAGACGCACTACTATAGTGCTGAATAAGAGAAAAGAAGTCTTAGAAGGTAAGGAACACATGGTAGGGCCGAATTTTATAACCCTCAAGAGAAAGGACAACTGAAATGCATTGTTTGGCTGCACACAGCAATGCGGGGGAAATCAATGGAGGAAGAACCAAGTGGTGAGTTCCAAATGGTAAGTCCTGGAGGCTTCTAGAAGAGTGGCAGAGTGGGATGGGGTGTGGCTTAAGGCAGCCTGGTATTCTTCCTTTTCAGGCTGCTGTGACAGACAGAAACACTTAAAGAAGGAACAGGATCTCAGAGGATCGAAGCCATGGCCACTTGGCCCCTGTGTGCATGAATAGAAAACCATGCTGGTGGGAGAGTGTGGTAGGAGAATCTTCTCCCTTCTCAGGGGTACAGGAAGCAGGGTGAAAGAGACACAGGAAGGGGTCAGGGCAAGATATATGCAAGATGTACCATTGGGTAAGTCTCATTTCTCAAGGTTGCCAGAGCTTCCCAAAGACCACTGCCAGAGGGCAACCCAGCATTTCCCAAGGTGTGCCTGTAGGGGGCATTGCTTTGTTACTTTTCCGTTGCTGCGCTAAAATAGGAGCAAAAGGAACTTAAGGAAGAAAGGGTTTATTCTGGCATATGGTTCCAGTGGTACAGAATCCATCTTGGTGGAAAGGCCCGGCAATAGGCAGGGCACTGTAGCAGAAGCAAGGAAGCTGACGGGTAACATTCCCACCCACACACAGGAAGGAGAGAGAAACAGGGGGAAATGAGGGGGAGGGGAAAGGAAGTGACAAGAAGCTAGAAACCCACAAAGCCTGCCCCAGTGAGGGCCTTCCTTCAGCAAGGCTCCACCTCCTAAAAGTTCCACAACCTCCCCAGACAGCACCACCAGCTGGCGACCAAGGGTTCCAGGACCACAACCTATGCGGGCGATTCTTACTCGATAGAGCCATTCACAAGGGCTCCCATAAATATGGGTGGGGTGGAGGGTGGGGGTGGGGGGTGAGGAAACACCTTGCTTATTCTGTGTGGAATGCTGGTGTGGGATGGAGATGTGCAGGAGAGTGAGAAGAGGAGGGGAGAGAGGGATCCTACCATCAGGGCGGTCTCTGAACTTGGAGGAGCAGTTCTGGAAAACACAGAGCAGAAGCTACACTGCAGGCCAGCACAAGCAACAGACCAGCAGAGTGACGGAGAAAAGGGAGAGAAGAAAGCCTTCCCTAGGTGCCCTCGGTAGTAGGAACACCTCCCCCTCCCCCACTCTATACTTTCTTCCAGGAACAGCTGGCCCCAGGGTAACAGGACTCCACTCAGACTAGCTGTTCCGGCCTGAAGGTCATGAGTCTCTGGCCCAGCCCAACGCAGGGAGAAAAGGAAGGGCCAGGCTTTCTCTTATACTAGAAGTCTGAATCCTGTAAGACTGAAGGAAGAACTCACACGGTGGGGGTCCTGGGTCTCCAGATTGCTGGTAAGGTCCAAGCCAGACCTAAGAGTCAGGGTCTTTTTTCCAAAGTCACCCTTCCCTTGTCCCCAATGAGGTGGGTTGCAGAAACCTTTGCTGTCTTCTCCTGTGAGGAGACACAAGCTCTGGGCTGGCACTGCCAGCCCTACTGTTAAGTGGAGTTAAGAGCAGGGGCCTGCTTCCTCCCGCCCGTGTAAGACACCTTTTCTTTGTGTGTTTTGGTTGCAGCATTGAGAAAAACACCAAAGGGAAGTCCTAAGTCTGCCTTTCTCTGTCCCAGCTTGGCTAGCTATGCTGGAAGCCCAGTGAGGCCTGGATCTTTTCCTGGCTCTTGTGTGTACAGGGAGCATGGTGTCTGGGCTTTACAGCCACAGAGAATGCTCAGGGAAGACACCCGTCCTGGGGACACCAACAGCTGTTTACCAAGCTAGTTGTGAGCTCTGAGCTGAGCTCTATGCAGCTGGATGCTCAGCACTAGCTGTTTGTTCTGGAATATTCTATCAGAAGCTCAGAGTCATGAGGGTACGATGTCAGCAGCAGTGGGATTCTCACTCAGACCTCTGCAGTGCCCCCCACCCCAAGATTTATGTCTCCTTTCTCTCCCTTAGGGGCCACACTGCTGTCCAAATTCTTCCTCATGGCTGACCTCCTTCCTTTGCTGCCCTGGGCTCCCCAGGGGGCCCAGGGTGGGAACCAGAACTCAACAGGGTCTCCAGCTGAGCAACAGACACAGACTGACAGTGTCCAGGACCTCTCCCCTAAATCCTGGAGGCTCTTGGGGGTGCCTACTATTCACATAACTCCATCCAGTGATGGAGAGTCACCTCCAGGCACCCCAAATACACCTCGGCTTCAGAGTATGAAGACCTGGGATCCGGAGTGTCTGTCGCAGGAAAGGTCAGACTTGGGAATGGGATGGGAGGTGTCTTATGTATTGTATCAGCTCGAGTGTGGGCTCCTTTTGGTTGATATGCTGAAGCTCAATTAGAGTCTAGCCTGAGCCCATAGAGACCTGATTTGAGGCCATGAAATAGATGTGTATATTAGTTATGCTTCTTTTACATGTAACCAAATACCTGACAAGAAGGCATTACAGAGGGATTTGTTTGGGTTCATGATTTAAGGGTATCATTCATCATGAAAAGGAAGGTACAATGCTAGGGGAGTCTCGCAGCTGTGGCAGCAAGAGCAGATGGCTTCAGGTCCTCGCATCTCTGAGGACCATGAAGCAGCGAGGCGGGCACACCAGCCCATGCTCTTTTTCTCTTTTTCCCCTCTCGTATTCAGTCTGGGACCCCAGCTCAGACTATGCTGCACACATTCAGGGCTACTCTTCCCGCCCTCCACCCCCCACTGGAAGTTCACACTCCCAAACGCACTCAAAGCTGTGCCCTGTAAGGCTCTAGTTGCATCAGTCCACTGAAGTCAGCAAAATTAAGTCAGCACAAGCCACAAATAAAGGCCTGGAATGTGCTTCAGGACCAGTGACTGTGGGCCCAACTGCATGCTGTCGGCAAGAAGGCCCACAGCACAGGCTGATGTAGGACAGGCCTGGGTGATGGCTAGGAAGCAAAGGTGGCAGACTGTAACCAGAATTTGGTTTCCAAATGGAAATAGGCTGACATGAAAAGCAGGCTAGGGCAATGGCTCAGAGGTTAAGAGCAAGTGCTCCTCTTGCAGAGAAACGAAGTGAGGTTCCCAGCACCCACATCAGGCAGCTCACAGCCACTTATAACTCCAGCTCTAGGGCATCAGATGCCTTCCTCTGGACTCCATCACATGCTCCCCCTGCCCTACACACACTAATCAAAAACATCAAAACATCTTTTAAAAAAATAATTAATACCAAGGACAAGGCAAAGTGAGGGCGAGTGTGGTTTCCTGTGCCTCTGGCGGCAAGACATATTTGTAAGTGTGCCACCAGCCACCACAAGAGCTATTTCCTGTTGTGGCTCACAGGTGGGTGTAAAACATTCAAACAAAACTTCTCCAAAGGAAAACCGACTTCTAGCCCAGGGAGACTGAAAACAAGAGGTTCAAGGACAGAGTATCAGCAAAGGAAAGAACCTGACAGACTGACCTTAAACAGAAAGCACTGTGTGCTGGGGTTTCTCCCCAGCTATGGATGCTGAGAAGGACCAAATGTTCAGGAAGCAGAGCTCTGCTCGCACCAAAAAAGTCTCAGAAACAAGGATGATCAAGTGGGAGGGGGAGTCAAACCGCAGAAGGGTGCAATGGGCACGAGTTGTATCTTTCAAAGAGACTGAATAAGAGGCTGGTTTGTTGACTCCTGTGTTGTAGCAAAATCGCACAGGAGTGATCCACGCTGACTTCAGGGCAGTAGGTTCCCTGCCTACCCAGGCAGAGACAAGAGGAGCAGGCACTTGGGCCTTTGGTGGTAAATGTTATAGTTTATCTGTTTTTAAAGGTGTATTTTTTAAATGCGCCTTCATGTGTATCTGCGCACATGCATGTGGGTGCCTCCAGAGGCCAGAAGAGGACATTGGATCCCCTGGAGCTGGAGTTAATGCTTACTGGGAACTAACTCAGGTCGGGGCCAAAGTAGAACAGTCCTTAAGCACTGAGCCAGCTCTTCAGCCCTGTCTGGGGTTTGAGACGGGCTCCTGCTTTGTTGTCTAGGCTCAGGTCACAGTCCTCCAGCTTCCGCCTCCAGAGGGCTGGACCGACAGGGAGGGGTGGGGCTTAACAGCTAGTCCGCCCTTCCCCTCCCTCCTCTCTCCCCTCCCTCTCTTTCTCCTTCCTTCCTTCCTTCCTTAATTCCTTCCTTCCTTCCTTCCTTCCTTCCTTCCTTCCTTCCTTCCTTCCTTCCTTCCTTCCTTCCAAACTGTTTCCTGCATTACCTTGGCAAGTCC
>NC_034590.1:4056772-4064957 GCF_900095145.1 Mus pahari | reverse complement strand
TAAAAAAAAAAAAAAAAAAAAAAATCCAACCAAAATGACCAACCATCCACCGAAGTCCTGAGTGATCTTTTTGATATGCAAATTTGAGGGCAATAGCATTCCATTTAAGTACTTTAATGACTTCCATTGTCCTGAGAAACAATTCAAAACCTTTAAAGAAATTAATGAGACTTTTTATGCATACTGAGCCTCTTATGATGGTGGGGACACAGATGGCCATTATACACTTTTATTTGAAATGAATATTCACTAAGTCAAAATGTAAAAATTTCTGGGGTTGGTGGTTCCTGCCTGTAATCCCAGCATTTAGGAGGCTGAGGCAGGAAGTTCATAAATTCGAGCCCTGTCTCAGCTATATACTGAGGTTTGAGGCCAGCCCAGGCTACATAATGAAATCCCGAACCTCCCTCCAGCCCACCCACCAGCCCTCACCACCAAAGTAAATGTCTTTCTAAAAGTAAACAAGCTATGGAAGTATAAAAAGAGCAAGGGACACAGAAAGATGGAAGGCAGCCATGCAAGAAGAGCGAGCCTCGTCCTGCGGAAGGGATAGCAGTGCAAAGGTCCTGAGGCTGGAGGCCGGTGGGATGAGCAGGGGGTAGGTTGAACCTGGGATAATCAACCCGGAGGCTAAGGAGGAGCCATTTAGACAGACAGGTGGAAGGGGCCCAATCAGGAGAGCTCTGGACACCAAGGTGAGCACCTTTTTTTTTTTTTTTAAACAAGGAATGAGGTGGAGCCAGGGTAGGGTTTGAAGCCAAGAGGCCTCTGGCTGGACTTGGCGACTCACAGGGCTGTAAGTGGTAACAGAGTCGGGTAGGAATGGAAACCAAACAAGGTGGAACTGGGTCTACTGTAGCTGGACAAGAGGCTGAAGGCCGGAGAGGGGTGGGGAGAAATCCCTGGGCTGGGTCCCAAAGCCAGAGGCTCATTCACCTTGTGTTCTCCAGCAAGGACGACAACCACGCCTGGCTTGCAGAGGTGGGTGGGTGCAGGGCTGGCTGGCACAAGAACTCGTCCTACACTGCAATGTATGGTCATTTCCCGTCCTGAGGCTCGCTCGGCAGGCTTCCCAGTATCAAAAGCGCTGATGAGCCCTGCCCCTGTGCTGTTCTGGGGGAAACCCCTTGCCTGGGAGCAGGGGGCTCCCCAGGCCTGAGGGACTTGCCCAAGCTCACCCAGCACTGCTAGGAGCCGGGTGGGCTGGAGTCTGACGTGGTCTGCACGGTTAGGCTGGGGAAGTCTCCACACACGCGCGCGGAAAAGTGAACGCTTCTAAGGCAGGAACTGAGGCTCAGAGGCTGGGTGGGGAGAGCGGGAAGAGGCTTTCCACCCTCCAGCTGCGGTTCCCCCCACCCCCAGACTTCCGCCCCAGGCCAGTTCTTCCCAGCATCAGCTGTCACCCACCTCCATCCCACTTCTCAGAGACTCTTCTGGGTCCTAGGGGAGAAGCCCAGGGTGTTTAGACTTGTTTGCTCATTTGTTGTGAAGACAAATTCTCACTCTGCATTCCAGTCAGGCCTGGACTTCACTATGTAGCCCAAGCTCGCCTCGAACTCACGGCAATCCTCCTGCCTCAGCCTCTGGGATGTGAGGCGTGCGCTATCACGCCCCGCCCAAGCTGCTCATTTTAAATAAAAATTTTCTTCTGTCCCCCAACGGGACTCTTTCCCCAGCCATCTAGGCCTAGGCCCGCGCTCGCGTCCAGGTCCCCCTCCCGGCGGGGGCGGCGCCGTGACGCGCGGGGCGGGAGCAGGAAGGGGGTGTCGCTGACGCCGAGGCGGCCTCCGGCGGCTCCGGCCTTTTGTGCGGGTGGCAGGGTCCGGTGGAGGTGGCGGCCGAGGCAGGCGAGGCCCGGGAGGCCCATCTCAGCGCAGCCGGCCGGGTCCTGCCCTGCAGCCGGGGCGCCGCATCCATGTTCGAGTAAGCACCGGGCCTCGGGGTGGGAAGCGGGGACGGCGGTGCGATCGGGCTGCGGCAGGGGGCCGGAGTGGGGTTCCCAAGCTGGTGCATGTAGGAGCGACCCCGCTGGGGACCAGAAGGGGTACACGTGTCTCGGGTGCGAGAGGGATTGCAACCTGGCGGCGAGACCCCAAGCTTGGGGCGTCACTACCGGCCTGGGACGCGTAATGAGCAGCGGGGAGCTCCTCTAGGCCTGGATCGTTCCCCTTCGGGGAGCCCTGACCCGACACCCAGATGAAAGGACCGCGAGCAGCCCCACCCCCCATCCTCAGGACTGGGCAGGCCCCGCAGATCCTCCGGTCGGTGGTCCCCGTTTGTCGTGGGGGCTGGGGAGAAGGAGCTTCTTTGAGCCTGAGATCTCGGCGGGGTGGGGGTCGTGTGTGTTCTGCCCCCCGCCCCCGCCACTCCTGCTTGGTCACCTGTGCCTGCGGGTTTCCGTTTGTGACTGTGCTCAAGGTGGTGTATGTGGGGTGTGTGTGTGTGTAACAGCTGGGATCCTTTGGGGCAATGTTGTCTGTTATGTTGTCTGTTGGGGCTGTCTGTATGTTATCTATCATCTTATGTGTGATGGCCACCAACCAGGTCGAGTGCATCTGGGGCTATTGGGCCCACCGTGGTTGTGTGTGAGGCATGTCTCATTTACTTTGTGGCACCGTGTGCAAATCACACATTCTGAGCTTGTGCCTCTTTGTGACTTGTACAGCATTCTGCTTCAGTCTCTTGGCTGGCTGTGCCTATAATTCACCATGAATTACGTCTTCGAGTTACCTCCGTGAGCTCTCATTGTGATTTTAGTATGTGTGCATGTGATTGGGGCTCGGCTGTTGTGCGCCTGACATCCACATTTGGACGTCTTTTGGTTCCATGAACAAGTAGAAATTGCATGTGTCTACCGGTGACAGTGTGGTGTCACTGGGCCCTGTGGGTGGCTCATTTACCTCTGGTTCCTTCTGTGGGAAAGTTCCAGTGTATCCAAATGTGGCATTGTCGCATGCCTTGGGTGTGTGGGGGAGGTTGTCTCTCTCCCAGACCCTTTGTGGCTTTGTCTGTTGAAAGAGACAGAGACCCCTTGTGGTTTTCTCCACCGAGGACCCTCCCTCCTGGGATGTTGGGTGTAACCTTAACTGCTTTGTAAAGCCTGCCCCCTCCTCATGCTGACCTTTCAATATCTGGCAGCTCATTGTTCCCAAGTCCCCCTTGTCTATGGGAATGTCAGGGCTCTCTCACCTTGACAGCTGATAATTCCGTTCCCTGACCCTCACTCACCCTGGAGAACTGGCTCTTGCTTTGTTTTCTCTGCCTGGTGAACACCCTGCAGTTAGAGGGATGTATAGGTGGGTATGGTGACTTACCTTCCCATAAGAATGCATGTCTGGGTCACTGGGTCCCATGACTAGGTGACGTGTGAATAGTTTTGTTGTGGTTTTTGCTGTTTGTTTTGGTCTTCAGTGTCTCTGTAAGACTTTCTCGTGGTTGTATATGTGAAGCTGATTTATGTTGGACTTACTGTGTTTCTCTGATTCTGGGATGCTGTGTGACTGTAGCATATTTGTGACGTGTGTGTGTGTGTGTGTGTGTGTGTGTGTGTGTGTGTGTGTGTAAAACGTCCTGGCAGTCGCGTATGAATTTGACAAACTTACAATGCTGTGGTTGTTTATACTTCTGTATGTGTGACACTTATGTATGTTCTGACACTTCTGTATGTGTGAAAGGCAGACAGACAAGCTGGGAGAGACTTCGTTCACCTGCAGGCCAGTTTGCCTGGGACCCTCTGCGTCCCCAGCCAGCTTTCCCACTCCCACACACCTGTGTGTGCTCCTGCCCCTCTGTGCTGAGGCAGATCCTGAGGCCCAGGAAGCCAGAGCATCTGCACAGTGAAAACACCATTCTCTTCTGAGTCTCCGCCCCTTAACGGTCCTCCTCTCGCCACTCTGACCCCTCCCTTCACTCTCCCAGGACTGGCTGGCTGGCTGGCTGGCTTGAGCCACCTCTCTGCTACCAGCCCTTGAGAACTTCCTCTTTGTCTCATCCAAGAGCAAGGGGGATGAACTTGGCTTGTCTGTGCCTTCACCCTGCCCTCGAGTGAACCTGGGGCTTCAGAATCCGTCAGGCGAGGTGAGAAGCGACCACAGGAACCCCCCTGGCTTTCTGCTCTCTAAAAACATGCAAGGTGGGCTGGTGAGATAGCTCAGTGGGTAAGAGCACCCGACTGCTCTTCCGAAGGTCCGGAGTTCAAATCCCAGCAACCACATGGTGGCTCATAACCATCCGTAACGAGATCTGACTCCCTCTTCTGGAGTGTCTGAAGACAGCTACAGTGTACTTACATATAATAAATAAATCTTNAAAAAAAAAAAANTTNAAAAAAAAAACATGCAAGGTGGCCTAGGGTCTTCAGGTCTGCGTTGGAAGCCCACGTGTCCTCAGTTCTGCTGGCAGCTCTCTGTTCTCAGACCTGCCAGCCTCCTTCCTGGCCCTGAACTTGATGCTCTGAGAGAGTCCAGCACTGTCTCCTCCACACTTCACCAGCTCTGTTCTTTGTCCCCAGCCCTTGGCCTCAGTGAGCCTGCCCAGCTAAGCCCTTTGCAGTCAGTCTGGCTCACTTAAGAAACCCTCTCTGCTCCTAATTATTCTGTCAGAATTCAATGTGCATCAGATTTTAAGTTGAGGCTTCTGATGCGGGAGGTGGGGGTGGGGAGGTGGAGATTTACATTTGAGTTTTGTTTCTCTTTTGGTTTGTGGCAGTCCCGGTGATGGGCTCCAGAGCTTTGTATATGCAAGGCATATCCCCCAGCTTCTGTTGGGCGGATTCTACTGATCCACATGCCCAGCTCCTCACTGGTGATATCTCTCAGCAGTCTACTGGCGAGCCACGCCCCCAGGCCCTCATCACTGGGTTCAGGGCCCTTTAGCTACACATCTCCAACTCTGGAGTCCTTAAGACAGACTCTTGCTATGCAGCCTATGCTGGTCTCAAACTCCGAGATCCTCCTGCCTCAGCCCTGGAATACTGATTTAACAGGAGTGACTCAAGGCCTCTGGATGAAATCTGTGTTTCAAACAGGTTCCTGGTGCTGTTGGTGGGGTGTTCGGGGCGGGGGGCTGTGCTGACAGGTTCCTGGTGCTGTTGGTGGAGTGTTCGGGGCGAGGGGGGACTGTGCTGAGCTTTACAGCAAAGGCAGATGTCAGAGGCCATGGTTTTCATTTCTGTGGATTTATTTGCTTATTTATGTATTATGTATGTATGTATGTATGTATGTATGTATGTATGTATGTATTTATGTGGTTGGTGATCTGGCTCCCTGCTTAGTGCAGCCAGGTAGCTGGGACCTGCTGTTCACAGTGTCCCCGCTGTGTCGTGTGTATGTTTAGACAACGGTAGGAAGGTCTAGAGCACCAGCTGAGGTCCCTCCAGGCTCCGCATAGCTTCTTGAACAGTTCCAGGAAGGTGGGTGGCAGAAGTGTCCCTTTGATTTCTGAAGCTATGCACAGGGGAAGCTGTCGTACATTGCTTTTTTGTCCCTTTGTCTTACGTATCATTTCTTTTCCACTCAGCCTGAGGAGGTAAGAAAACCAGGTGAAAGTGAGGCTGGGGATGGTGTAGACGCCACCCCAAGGCTCTGAGGCTGCAAGCCTTTAAGTCCTTTGAATCCGGGCTCTGGGAGGGAGCAAGCAAGCCTGGTCACTTTGCTCATGCCACGGTGGTGCCTGCTCATGGGCACCTGCTAGGCGAAGGGGAGAAGGGTGGGGAGCCAGGGGGACAGCGTGTTCCTGGTAGATGCTCTGAGGACAGAGAAGGTGAGGGGCATCGGCAGAGGTCTGTGTGATTTCACATGGAATGTGGAGACATGTCTGTCGAGCATGGCAGGGTTCGGAGGGAGTTCTGCCTACATCCAGTGGGAGAAGGGCGTGTGGACAGAGGGAAGAATGAAGGCAGGAGCTGGAGAAGATGGAGTTCCCATGATGAGGGCCAGGGAAGGGTCAAGGGCTTTCCTGGGATAGGAGGGTGGCCTGACAACCAGGAAGTCTCTGGCCTGCTCAGTGTGGGAATAGGCTTTCTCGGGCTGTAAGTTGGGACAGACTGAGTTCAGACACCAGAGTATGGTGACTGTGGAGAGCCACAGTGGCCCAGGCCACTGTTGATGCCCTTTTATTTAGTCACATCATTTAAAAAAATGACTTGACTTTATAAGAATCACATGACTTCTCTCTCGCACCCCATCAAAGCAGGGCTGGGGCAGAGCAGGAACTAAGAAAGCTCTCAGGCGTGTCCCCAGAAGCCCATAGAGCTGTCATTGGGTTGACTGCTGCGCCAGCGGGTTATCGGAACCCACAGAAGGCAGAGGGGTGCACTAGAGTCTTGAAGTGTTGTATAATATTTGCAAGGTCCAGGCATGGTCATGTGGCCTGTAGGTGACTCTTTAGTGACTTCTTGGTGTGACTGCAGAAGCAACACCAGGAAGGCATGATGGCACAGGGCTGTTCTACCTCAGAATGCTCAGGCAGGACAACCAAAAGTTCAGTCCCAGTCTAGACTACTGAGTAAGTTCAAAACCAATCTGTACAGTTTATTGAGAGACCCTGCCTCCAAATAAAAAGTAAAAGGGGGTCTGGGAAGTGGCTCAGAGGTAGAGCCCCTGCCTAGAATCTCCAGTGAGGGGCTGGGGCCGTGACTCAGTGGTAGAGCCCCTGCCTAAAATCCTACAGTGAGGGGCTGGGGTGTGGCTCAGTGGTAAAATATCCACTAAGCATATATCAGGTTCTAGGTTCAATTCCCGGCTCAGCAAAAAAGAAAAAAAAAAAAAAAGTTGCAGAGCAAAGAAGAATATGAACTAAAGATTATATGGGGGAGACATGTTTGAAGAAACTTCCCGGGGGAGCGGAGATGGCCTAATGGGTAAACATGCTTCACTAAACCCAGCCACCCATGTTGTATTCCCGGGATCCACATGGTAGAGGGGGACCAATTGCTGAAGAAGTTCCTGAAAGAGGAGATAGCACTCATACTCCAAAACAGATCTGTGTACTGAAGTTATAACCCTTCACAGAAGCCGCTGTGCCTCCCTCCGCCGGAACGCCTCGGTTTCCACTGTAAAGCTGGACTGTCCTGGGCCCAAGCACACAGTGTTTTTGAGCAGCAATAAAATCAATCACTCAGAGTGTTTGACAGAATCCTGATAAGAAGTCAACAAAGATGTCCTTTAAAGTCCCCGTCTCTCACCCCCGCCGCCCTTATGGCAGTCGGTGTTTGCCTAGTTACCAGAATGTTCTGTTTGCTTAATGTCCGCCTCTGGCAGGACGTTAACTCGCCAGAACCAAGCCGTACTTCAGGCCTCTGTTAGTGCTGGGCGCAGCCAGATCAGGGCTGTTCATTCAGTGTCACAGTGTTTATAAGCATTAATTATGGGCCCTGTCTCTAGGTGCTAAGGACACAGACATCAACCAAGACTTCCTCCAGTTCACAGTTTAGGGCAGGCAATAAAGAAACTGTGTAAACAAATGAACAGGGTGAGTGGAGGTAGTGTGGGTGAGTCAGGAGGAGGGAGGGAGGGAGAGAAGGAGGGACCTCTTTCAGACTGAGGGACCTTGGAGGAGGAGGGCTGAGGATGAATAAGGTGGAGTCCGTTATGCTGAAGCTGTGGGTGGGCTTGTCGGATGGAGGGGACCACAGATGCAGGGTGTGATCCTAGGAGCTTAAAGAACAAGAGGAGGCTGGGACAGAAGAGGGGTATGAGGCCAGGGAAATAATGAGACCTGGTCACATCGAAATCAGACTTGATTTTCGTCTGGAGCGAGGGACAGCCAGAGTAGGACTTAGAGAACCCAGAGCTGATTCAGCTAGCTGGTCACCAGCTTCCTGGGCTGCAAGTGAGGAGAGACTGAGGCAGAGATAGCAGTAGAGAACTAGAAGAAAGTTTGTGTGCCATCTGTGTGGAAAGGAATGGAGGGTGGGATGGGGAGACGCAGTAGCGAAAGATGGAAGTTTTAGAGGTGGTGTCGGTGGGCGTCATGGACAGATTAGAGTTGAGGAAAGGAAAGACACTTAGGCGCTTTGGGGCTGGAGACATGGCTCCTGGTGGCTACGAGCCTATACTGCTCTGTAAGAGAACCTGAGTTCAGTTCCCAGTACACATACAGTGACTCACAACCACCTATAACTCCAGCTCCAGGAGCTATGGTGCCCTCTTTTGGTCTACACTGGCACTGCACATCTGTAGTGTAC
>NC_034590.1:4018963-4056377 GCF_900095145.1 Mus pahari | reverse complement strand
TGAGTTCCAGGACAGCCAGGGCTACACAGAGAAACCCTGTCTCGAAAAACCAAAACATAAGGGGGGTACTTAGGTTTGCATTTTGAGTGTCACATGTCAATAAAGGTTTAATTAGTAAGATTATGTTTTTAAAAATTGGGTGTTGGGCATGGGTAAAAGCATTTGCCATAGAATCCTGATGACCTGAGTTCAGTCCCCTGGTGGAAAGAAAGAACTGACTTCCAGAGGTCCTCTGTTCCCCAGATGTGACTTCCAGAAGTCCTCTGTCCCCCAGGTGTGGTCATAAAATAGCAAGTGTCATGGAGGGCTCACTGTGTGCCTGACTCTGCATTAGAGAGACTTCACAGTTTGATTTCTTTAATCCCCCATAATCCCACACAATGATGATGTATGTGGGGGTCATCATTGCCTGGGCTATAGTGAAGCAGTAGAGGCACAGGGATAGTCAGGCCTGCTCTAGGGTTAGAGAGACAGGAAGGAGGTGAATGGGTGGGTAGGGAGATGGATGGATGAAGGAAGGAAGGAGGGAAGGAAGGACTGATAGGTGGTTGACTAGGTTGGCAGATGGATAAACAGATAGCTGGATGGACAGGTGGAAGGATGGATGGTCAGGTAGATGGGCATATAGGTGACTATATGGATGAGCTGTGGTTAGGTGAGTAGAGGATCCATAAATGTGTGGATAGCTGGGTTGGTAGGTGGACGGATGGATGGCTAGGCTGGCGTATAGGAAATACATGGCCAGGTGGACTAATGGTTAGGTTGGTGGATGCATGAATGGGCAGGTAGATCGTTGGATGGATGATGGGTGGGCAGATGGAGCCACTAGATGGATGCACCTTCAGAAATCAGGCTAATTCTTGCCCCTAACCTTTCCCCCACTCTCTCCTCTTCCTCTCCCTCCCTAGCACCACGCCCCATTCTGGCCGGAGCTCCCCGAGCAGCTCCCCGTCTCTTCGGAAGCGGCTTCAGCTCTTGCCCCCAATCCGGCCCCCTCCGGCTCCTGAGCCAGAAGCAGGCACCATGGTGGAGAAGGGGTCCGACAGCTCCTCTGAGAAGAGCGGCGTGTCCGGGACGCTCAGCACCCAGAGCCTGGGCGGCCGGAACTTCATCCGCAACAGTAAGGTGGGTGAGAGCTCAGGTGGGGTTGGGAGAGGGGGGAGAGGGCGGCAAGGGCAGAGAACACAGGCTCCTCCTAACTCACGTCTTTCTCTTGCAGAAGATGCAGAGCTGGTACAGTGTGAGTATCTGTCTGCACGTGGGGCTTGAGAAAGGTATGGGAAGGGGCTATCTGCCTGCTGGGAGCTGCAGACCAGAGAGAGCAGTTAAGGAGTGGGCAATACGTAAAGAACCACACATACGTAAAGAACCACACATCAGACGCTTCTATTTAACACGCAGGACAGCGGGATGCTATTTACGGTCTTTGAATGGTCTTGGGTGGGTCTTCCTCTCCCCGCTTGAGAAACATTAGCCTAATCTTGTGATGCCAGAGGGAAGAGTGGATAAGATTTAGTGATGCTGGGGGTGGTAACTTGCACAGAGCCTGACTCTTATATGAAGTCAGTAAACAGAGAGATGGCTCAGCGGTTAAGAGTACTGGCTGCTTTTGCAAAGGACTCAGGTTTGATTCCCAGTACCCATACAGCCATTCACAACTACCTCAAACTCCAGTTCTAGGGGACAGATGTGGTTCTGGCCTCCTCTGGCCCTGAGCACTGTCACCATGCACCCATATACATATAAGAAAAACACTCATTCACATAAGTAATTTTTTTAAGTCAGTAAATGGAAGGTATTCTTATGGTGGCATGTGTGTTGCGAGCAAAGATGCCCCAAGGGCCAAGCAGACTGAGAGGGATCCGAAGTTTCGGGGAGGACAAATAGCAGCTTGGAATCTTCACTCAGGTTCCGATGTCCCAAACCTCTCCACAGATGCTGTGTCCCACATACAAACAACGCAACGAGGACTTCCGGAAACTGTTCAGCAAACTTCCTGAAGCAGAGCGCCTCATCGTGGGTGAGTCTCCAAGCCCCCATCCTCTGTTACTGACCAGACCACAGCTTCTGGCCTCTCTCCTGCCTCCCTGCTGGCTTGTGCGCAGCCGCCAGGACAGAGCACGTGACTCACCGTGCCTGCCCGTCTCTCCCTCCGCCACTCTCAGATTACTCCTGCGCCCTGCAGAGGGAGATCCTCCTCCAGGGCCGCCTCTACCTCTCTGAGAACTGGATCTGTTTCTACAGCAACATCTTCCGCTGGGAGACCACAGTGAGTCGAGCCGCAGGTGGATGCGGAGGGGCCTCAGGGCCGATAGGGCTTCCGGCTCTCGTTCTCACTGCCCTGTGCTGTCTTTTAAGATTTCCATCCAATTGAAGGAGGTGACATGTCTGAAGAAGGAGAAGACAGCTAAGCTCATCCCCAATGCCATTCAGATCTGTACCGAGAGTGAGAAGGTGAGTGATGGACGGATGGGGGTGGGGGGCACGCACCAGGATCACAGTGGAGACCCCCCCCTTACCTAGACACGCCCATCAGAGCAGATCCCCATTTGTGTTGAACTTGGCCTGTATGTTGTCTCGGACCTCACAGTGGTCCATCCCCACTCACTTTGGCAGGGGCCCCTACAGTATTGTCCTACGCAATGGCCCCCTCACATAGATGTCCTGCAATGCACTGATCCTAAAATCTCCCACAAACCCACCCCTGCCCCCAGCCAAAGCTGGGATAGAAACCTGGGGCTTTATATCTTCTAGAAAAACACCCACCACTGAGCCATCTCTCTAGATCTTGTTTGTTTGCTCTTTGGGGAACAGGGTGTCTTACGCAGCTCTTTATGTCCCAGAACCCACTATGTGGTTCAGGGTGGCTGTGAACCCACAGAGATCTGCCTGCTCCTGCCTCCTGAGGATTGGGATTAAAGGCTTGCTTGTTTGTTTTTGTTTTAAATATTTATTACTTTTTATTTTACATGTATGGCTGTTTATCCTGCATATGTGTACCACATGCCTGCAGTACCCACGAAAGCCAAAAGAGGGTGTCAGACCTCCTAGAGCTAGAGTTACAGATGGTTGTGAGCTCTCTAAAGTGGGTGCTGGTAACCCAAGCTGGGTACTCTGCAAGAACAGCAGGTGCTCTTAACCACTGAGCGATCTCTCCAGCCCCTAGACCTTGTTTTGTTTGTCTGTTTGTCTGGCTGTATAGCTCAGGCTGACCTCAAACTCTAAATCTTGGCTCCACTGCCCTAGTAATGGGTCAGCAAGAACCACACCTGGCGTGTGTCCTCAATTACTGCCTCATATATGCTCGGTTAGAGATAGCTGTGTCACTCTGGAGTCCTAACAGGAAACAGGAAGGACCAGGGAATGACCCGACAGCAGACTCCCCTTTGTGTTTGTTAGCCCAGAGCTGGAAGAATTAGCTGTCCCTGACAGCAAAGAGGGCGAGGAAAGGCACTGAGCACTGCTCCTGCCTCAGGCATGGGGAAGGTTCTCTCCCCCACCACCTCCAGGAGGCTCTTCCCCATGGTGGTGACCATCGGGTGTCCCTGCCCCATCCTGCCTCCCTGTCTCCTCACACCCCTCTCTTTGCAGCATTTCTTCACTTCCTTCGGGGCCCGAGACCGCTGCTTCCTACTCATCTTCCGTCTCTGGCAGAACGCGCTGCTTGAAAAGGTGGGTCTGACTGATGGCTCAGGAGGATGGGGTTAAAACTAGGGAGGACCCAGAACCCATAGGAAACTCCCAGCTCTTCCTGGAGGCACCAGGCCCTTCTGCATCTGTGGCTTCTCCAAAGGTCTTGCCAGGGATAGGCCAAGAATTCCCATGCCTAGTGTTGAAGCAGAGTCCCTGAAGGAAGAGGGAGGGATTGGTACAGACTGGTCCCCAGGGCCGAGGGAAGCCTCCATGTGAGGTAATACTTAGCGGGGAGGAAGGGGTACAGGGTGAGCAGTCATTACATCTATCCATCAACACTGCTGACACCCCTGAGACACCCTTTCCCATCCCTGCTCAGCTGTGTGCCTTGCCCTCTCTGTGGCACTCATCCCCCAGGGCAGCTCCAAACGGGCCATCCTCAAAAGTAAGACTGCGAAAGACCTCCCTCCTCTCAGGAGCCTGGTGGGGCAGCATCCCCATAGAGGACAAGGCCAGAGGAGGGTCCTTCAGTTCCATTCTCATCACCATGCAGTTGTATGTGGCAAAGGGGACCATCTCTACTTCAGAGCTCCCAGGACTGGGTGTGGGGGGGCTGGGCTCAGTGATGTTGCTTATCTCAAGTGGATTAGGCATTGCTGGGGCTCTGATCTCAGCACTGTCACCTCCCAGCGGAGTGACCTTGGATGGGGTACTGGGCACATCTCGTCTTGAAGTCCTGATAGTGTTACACTAGTATCTACTTTGAGGTAGCACTTACGCAGCGCTTGCAGGAATGCCAGCAGCGGCCACTGCCCTGGCTGTGACCATTAGCTGTTATTATTTCATTATCTCTGGGGCCCAGCCAATCAGTGGGCAGTGGGATGCCCAGGGCTGCTGAGGCTATATAGAGGAGGATGGAGACCAGACAGCATAGGAGGCAAGAACTTGGACTCCTCTGGAATCTGACTAGTTTTGAATCCCTGTGGGTCATTTGTGTGACCTTGAGCACATGACTTCTCCTTACAGAGTTTCCAGATCCTTCTCAGTAAAAAGAGGGAATCTTCCCTAGCCAGAGCACTATGGGCTTAGGAGCTCTAAGGTGTGTGGCTTTTTAGGGCCTAGGACTCAGGCTCAGCAGAAAGAGGCAGGCTAGTGATGGATGCCAGAGTGGGTAGATATGCTGCCCTCTCGTGGAAGCTAGGGGAACTGCAGGGACCAACCAGGCAGTAGAAACAAGAGGCCAACCTCGTATCCCTTATGCCTAGACACTGAGTCCTCGAGAGCTTTGGCACCTGGTCCATCAGTGCTATGGCTCAGAGCTGGGCCTTACCAGTGAAGACGAAGACTATGTCTGCCCCTTGCAACTGAATGGTCTTGGGTGAGTTGGAGGTAGAAGGTGGCTCAAAGGGATGTCAGGAATTTCTGAAGGGCCTTCCTGGGTCCCTTGAATCTGTTGTCCAGAGATGAATTGTTGACAGACATGAGGTGATTATGCAAAGCCTGGTGGGGTGGAGGGAGAATACAGTGAGTGTAGCATGTGGCGGCCGGAGGGTCCAGCCATCGCCCACTTCCTCCTTTCCCTTGCAGGAGTCCCAAAGAGGTGGGAGACGTGATCGCACTCAGCGACATCAGCCCCTCGGGGGTGGCTGACCGCAGCCAGGAGCCAAGCCCTGTGGGTTCAAGGCGTGGCCGGGTCACCCCAAACCTCTCTCGAGCCAGCAGTGATGCAGACCATGGGGTGAGCAAGTGGATGCTTATGGGGAGAGATGGGAAGATTGGGAATGGAAGAAGGAACACAGAAGATCCGTGGGAGGGAAGGGGCGCTTGGCAGAGGGATGAGATGTGGATGGGTGGGGAGAAGACGACAGACGACTAGGAGGAAGAGGAGACACAAGGGGAGCAAGATAGATGGAGAGGAGACTGATGGGCAGCAAAGCTTGCAGTCCAAGCTTCCACATAAGCCCTCATCCCTGGGTGGTCCTGAGGCCTCTGTCAGACTAGCCAAGAGCCCCCAGGGACAGACATCAAGTCCCCAGGGTTGGTCCTTCTGGCCGGGACCTAAACTTTAGTCTATCAAACACTTGTGGCCAGAGTTGACCGGTGGGAACCCTTGCACTGGGATTGAGGTATGGAAGACTAAACGGACCCCTTCTCTGCAGGCTGAGGAGGACAAGGAAGAGCAGACGGACAGTCAGCTGGATGCCTCCTCCAGCCAGACGGTTACCCCAGTAGCAGAACCACTGAGTACTGAACCGACACCACCAGATGGGCCCACTTCCTCCTTGGGTCCCTTGGACCTGCTGTCCAGAGAGGAACTGTTGACAGACACGAGTAACTCATCCTCCTCCACTGGGGAGGAAGGTGAGGAAGTAATGGGTGGCCCCCATTCATTCTCTTTGGTTATACCCAAGCCGGGACCTGTGAGAGCAGAGGCATTGGTACCCAGGGCACATCATGCCGATGGTCAGGGATGTTGCTCAAACAACATCCTGCATTAATGGTTCTGTGGGCAAAAAAGGCTGGCTGTGAAATTGGTTACGTTTGTTTTCACTATACTAGTTTTCAAGTAGAGTTTACTCTTGTGAGCCCCGAGACAAAGCCCTAGGCTTGGCTGCCCAACAATATGTTGCACAGTGACTGCCACAAAAATCCCAGACATGGCTCTGATTGGTCTGACATGACAAATGATTCCAGCTGACCGTAGGGGTTCTGTGCCAATGGGCACCACTGCAGTGGCTTTTATTGGCTGGGTTGGGACGTGTGCCCACCTTCGGCAAATCCTATGGTATAGGAAAAGTTTAGTATTGTTTCAGGTTCTCGGGTGTCTCTTGTTCAGGAAGATGAGTTTGCCCTTCCACCCTGGAGGCCTGGGAGTGAGGAGGAGCATTTGGCCCAGAGGAACCCAGAGATGTACCCACATAATGAGGACACTTTTGTCTCCCAGGTGACCTGGCTGCACTGCTGCCTGACCTCTCCGGCCGGCTCCTCATCAACTCCGTCTTCCACGTGGGTGCTGAGCGTCTGCAGCAGATGCTCTTCTCGGACTCTCCGTTCCTGCAAGGCTTCCTGCAGCAGCGCAAGTTCACAGGTCAGGGGGCAAAGGAAGCAGAGGACCCTGTGTCTGGCACCTGCAGGAGCAGGCTTCATGCTGCCTCTGGCTAGCAGTGGCCTCGGAGGGGGATTTCAACCTCTCCGTGCCTGTTTCTTGCGCACACTGGGTATGCTTGTAGAGCTTGTGTTAGTGTGAAAGGTGAACGAGTTGGTACCTAAAAAGGGCCTCCAGCAGTAGCTGTGCTAAAATCTAACCAATGCACACTAGTACCTGCTCTCTCAGACTCCTAGAATACAGGGCAGCCATGGAACGTCCGTGGCAGAGAACAGACAATTGGACTTGGTTTTAAGCAGATATTATTCCTGGGTAGAGCAGACACAATCCTCAGGAGACTAGAAGACAGTGGTGCTGGCCTTAGGAGATGGCTCACTCCCTGAAGTGCTTTCTGTGCAAGCATGAGGACCCCAGTTTGATAACCAGAACCCACATAAAACATTAGGTACTGGACCAGCAAGGTGGCTGAGTGAGTGACAGTGTTCACCTGAACCCACATGGTAGAAGGAAGAACCAACTACCACAAGTTTTCCTCTGACACACTTGTGCCTGGTACACATGCCAGCCCCCCATAAATAAATAAATGCAGTAAAAGTGTCTTAAACGGGCTTGAGAGATGACTCGGGGTTCAGGACACGGACTGCTTTGCAGAGGACCCAAGTTGTGTTCCTAGACCATGTGGATCTGCTCATAACTGCCCACATGTGACTCCAGCTCCAGGAGGACCCAGTACCTTAAGCTTCCACAGGCAATGAACTCACATGTACACACCCATACACTGACACACATAGGACATAGACACACAACATGCACACACAGACTCACAGAGACACACAACACAAAAACACACATGACAAAGGCACACAGCCACACCCACAGACAGACACACACACACAACACAAAAACACATACACACACAAAAACATACACAGATACACAGGCACACACAGACATCAGACACACAGACACAGACATACACACAGACACACACATGATACACACAGAGAAACCCAACACATGCAGATACATGACACAGACACACAGGGAGATACACACAGACGCACACATGATAAACACAGAGAGACCCAAAACACAGACACAACACAGACAGCCATACACATACCACATACATACATATACCACACACACACACACACACACACACACACACACACACACGGCACAAAGACACAGACACACAAACACAAAAACCACTAAGAATAAAATAGATCTAGAAATTCTTTAAAAGCTGGGCATAGCCGGGCGTGGTGACGCACGCCTTTAATCCCAGCACTTGGGAGGCAGAGCAGGTGGATTTCTGAGTTCAAGGCCAGCCTGGCCTACAGAGTGAGTTCCAGGACAGCCAGGGCTACATAGAGAAACCCTGTCTCGAAAAACCAGAAAAAAAAAAAAAAAAGCTGGGCATGGTGGCGCACACTTCTGAGCACATGACCAGCAGGACAGACCTGGCCAGCCGACCTGTCCCAGGTGGTGAGTGTCAGGCCAGTGACAGACTCAATCTCAGGGAAACAAGGTGGACAGCACCTAAAGAGAAACAAGGTTCACCACTGGTTGTTCTCTGGCTCTACATGTTCGCTCCCATGTGCACACACACATATATGCAGCTGTATTCAAGAATACACATAGACATATTCACAGTATATACATACGGCCTGCCTCCCCACCCTCCCCAAGACAATGGACGTAACATATTAGGGAAGGCAAAGCCTAGGACTCCTAGGGACTAAAGGATAGTGCAGTGGGGAGCCAACGGGAAGGTGTGGGAGGTCCTGGGTTCAGTATGGAACCTGGTGTGTGTAAGGGCTCAGGGCACCTCCAGGGAAAGGTGTCACAAAGGTTGGAGTTCCTTCATTTGATGCTCGGAAGAAACCAAGCCTGGTACAGAAAGGAAGTTAAGGCTGAGGCTGTGGCAATGACTGAGGTGGTCGCAGAAGGCGTCAGAAACTCCCCATCTTGTCATTACTGCTGTAGTCTAAATTGTTTTAGCTTCTAAACTAAAAGTGGGATGGGCGGCACAGTGGAGACACAGTGCAGGGTGGTACAGTTGAGGACAAGTCCCCAGAGAATTGAAACCCTCCAGAAAGGCTGGGTTTCCTACAGCCTGGGAGCAAAGAAAGGAGAGTGTGCTCTTCATGCTCCGCCTCCCTCCCAGATGTGACCTTGAGCCCTTGGAGCAGTGACAGCAAGTGCCACCAGCGCAGAGTCCTGACCTACACCATCCCCATTAGCAACCAGCTAGGCCCCAAGAGCGCCTCTGTGGTGGAGACACAGGTAGGCTTGGGGAGGTGGCTGGCGGGTGGGCTGGCCCCATGGAGCAGCCCTGACCTCCCGGCTGCTCCTTCTGTCCCCTGCAGACGCTGTTCCGGCGCGGCCCACAGGCGGGCGGGTGCGTGGTGGACTCTGAGGTGCTCACCCAGGGCATCCCGTACCAGGACTACTTCTACACTGCCCACCGATACTGTATCCTGGGTCTGGCCCGGAACAAGGCCCGGCTTCGGTGATCCCGAGTGTGCCCTATCTCTACCTCACCTCAGTGGTCAGGGCTGCCTCCACCCAGCATTGGAAGAGGTCATTGTGAATAGAATAGTTGATGTGCTCAGCTGTTCACTGAACCCCTGAGCACGAGTTGAACATAGATATTCTAGGTCTCAGGGACAAAGATTCCCCTGTAAGGGACCTTAAACGTCACTGGGAAAATTCCAGTGAATTAAGTGATTGCAGAATGTTCTTCAGTTTACTACTTCACCTGGCTTTAGAGAAATTCACAGGAGGCTGGAGTGAGAGAGCAGGAGGTTGTAGTACTATGATGATCAAGGGTGGACCTTCTGAGAAAGGAATATTTCATAATAGCCAGAGGAGGGGGCTTCCATTCGGAATGGCCAATACAAAGGCCCTGAACTGGGAGCATGAGAGTAGCTGGAGTAGAGAAGCAGGAGCATGGGAATAGCTGAAGTAAAGACACAGGAGCATGGAAGTAGCTGGAGTAGAGAAGCAGGAGCATGGGAGTAGCTGGAGTAGAGAAGCAGGAGCATGGGAGTAGCTGGAGTAGAGAAGCAGGAGCATGGGAGTAGCTGGAGTAGAGCAGTAGGAGCATGGGAGTAGCTAGAGCAGGAGACGTAGGAGCGAGGTGCATTCAGGGAATTAGTCTGAGCCCAGAGGACCCTGAATAAACTCCACAGACAGGTTTCATCTATCTACAAATGGGGGTGGGATAGGAAACCAAGAGGAGCCCTCCCACTCTGCTGTCTAGGTGTAGAGGTAGGGGCTAAGACCAGTTGGGAGTTGAATTCTGGATAGGTTTTGTCAAGAGCAGGGCCTATAATGTCAGCACTGAGAAGGCTGGGACCTGGGGATCCTAGGTTCAAGACTGCAGTGAGTTCAAATTTGTAAAGCCCTGTTGTTACAGGATAAAAAAGACTGGTGTAGACTCCACTGGGGGAGGGGCTGAGGGTACAGCTCACCCGTAGAACTCTTGCTTAGCAGGTAGGAATTTCAGTCCCTAGCGTAGCCCCAAACCAAAGACGGTTATAGGGAGACCCCTAAAGTGTGACTTAAGTGTAAATATGGATGGGGGAAGGCAAAGAGTCCAAGGCCTAGGTTTGAGGACAAAGACCCTTCTCTGAGTTAGAAGTCTGGGTTCGGAGATTCCCCTACAAACCTGACCTAGGTCCTCTCTTGTCCCCCTCCTAGTGTATCCTCAGAGATCCGCTACCGAAAGCAGCCGTGGAGCCTCGTGAAGTCGCTCATTGAGAAGAACTCCTGGAGTGGCATCGAAGATTATTTTCACCACCTGGGTAGGGGACTGAAGGCTGGCGGTGCAGGGGCAGCTGTGGCCCAGCAGGGTACAGACATACCAAGCCATCTCTTGTCCCTCAGATCGAGAACTCGCCAAGGCAGAGAAGCTGTCCCTGGAGGAAGGAGGGAAAGATACACGTGGACTACTGTCAGGCCTGCGGAGGAGGAAGCGGCCCCTGAGCTGGAGGGGGCACAGAGATGGGCCTCAGCATCCAGACCCAGACCCCTGCACCCAGACCAGCATGCACACCTCAGGTGCGTTACCTCAAGATAGGCAGCTGGAGGAGATGAACCCCAGGGTGCTCCTGACTCACCCCAAGTTGTTGTTTTACAGGTTCCCTCAGCTCTCGCTTCTCGGAACCATCTGTGGATCAGGGCCCCGGGGCAGGCATCCCCAGTGCCCTGGTTCTCATCAGCATTGTGTGAGTAAGGAAGACTGGCATGGGTTTGCAGCTTGACTGTGTGATGTGAATCACGAGCTTGGCCTCTCTGGGCCTCTGCTTTGGTTGGAATGTGGGTTCAACCCAGAGCAAGGACTGCATATTGTTGGGATGTGTGCAGCAGAGTTCCCACATGCCGCGTCATTTGTCTTAGAGAAGTCTTTCTTGCTGGGACAGCAGCTACCCTGGGACCCGAGGGAAATCAGAGGGAAGAAATTTCTGGAAGAAGTTATAAAGTTAGCTACTCAAAAGAAGCCAAGTTGTAGATACATTGGTTTTCTGCGCCCAGTCCTGAGCTGCGTGAATCTGTAGACACAGCAGTGACCAAGAGTCCCATGGGAATGGTGGAGATGTTGGAGAGTTGTTGGCAGACCCGAGGGAGGGGCCTGGGTTGGTATGGGAGGTCATGGCAGCCAGAGATGAGAAGACATCATAGTTTCAGGAGAGCCAAGGACAGCTGAGCTGTGCCTCCGTAGGGCTTGTGCAGGACAGGCATTTGGAGGCCAGTGTGTATGGGAAGGGCAGGACAGTAAGGAAAAGCAAGTAAGACCCCAACACACCATCTAAGAGCTGCCCTGAGCCTCAAGCTCAGCCTCTTGAGGCCTCAGTTTCCCAAGATCACCCGGGAACCCTGTGGTCTTCAGGTTCAGAGCTAGACGCCCTGGGTGGAGGAGGGCCGGGTACCAGCCCTGCCCTGGGCAGTTCTCACATCTCTGTCTTCCCCTCACTGCCTGCGCAGGATCTGTGTGAGGTAGGGCATCCTCTCTCTGCCATTCCCCTGTATTGAAGCTCATCCCCCTGCAGCGTTCTCTCCCTGTTCAATGTCCCTGGCTTTTCCAGGGAAGATGGCTTAGTGTGGCCAGCAAGCATGTAGGCATGACATAGGTCAAAGCGCAAACCCTGTCTTTTCTGCTTATGGGCTGTGTGACCCTAGGCATATCCGTTACCCTTTCTGAGCCCCTTTCCTCTGAAAAGGGTGGGTAATGATGGCGCCCTTTAAAGTGTGGTTATGTTAGTGTGCTGTGAGCGGGTGCCGACCTCCAGGCCTGACTGGAGGGGACATCCATTGTAATCCCAGGGGACTGATTTCGGACTCTGTCCCCAGCCTCATCGTTCTCATCGCCCTCAACGCCCTCCTCTTCTACCGTCTCTGGTCTCTGGAGAGAACGGCCCATACCTTCGAGTCCTGGCACAGCCTGGCACTGGCCAAGGGGTAAGAGGAGAGAGCCTGAGGGCAGAATTTGGGGCCAGGGCTCAAGAACATTAAGATGGCCAGGGCCGGGCTGGTGAGATGGCTCAGTGGGTAAGAGCACCCGACTGCTCTTCCAAAGGTCTGGAGTTCAAATCCCAGCAACCACATGGTGGCTCACAACCATCCGTAACAAGATCTGACGCCCTCTTCTGGAGTGTCTGAAGACAGCTACAGTGTACTTTACATATAATAAATAAATAAATAAATCTTTAAAAAAAAAAAAAAAAAAAAAAAGATGGCCAGGGCCATTCACTCAGATTCTTCATCTCCACAGCAAGTTCCCCCAGACAGCCACGGAGTGGGCGGAGATCTTGGCTCTGCAGAAGCACTTCCACAGTGTTGAGGTGCACAAGTGGAGGCAGATCCTTCGAGCATCCGTGGAGCTTCTGGATGAGGTACGCGGCAGCCACGCAGGGCTGTGGGGCCTTGGGTCAGGATGCATCACGACTAAAGGGTTCACCCTCTGTCATAAAACGAGGAAGCTAGTTCCGGTACTGACCTCTTTCTTAGCTTGCTAGGGAGGTCCATGGGACAGAAGGAACAAGACTCATATCCTGGAAAAGCATCCTTCAGGCATGGCTGAATCCAGCCATTTAGCTGTAGTAAGAATCCCCTCTTTCTGTTCTGCTAGTAGCAGGTTGGTTTAGGGGGACATGCAGAGGATGGTCCTCTCTGTCATTAGCTGCTGGGGTCGCATGTCCATCCTTCCCCAGTCTGAGGAGCCAGGCTGTACTAGGCTTGGTTCCCTGCCTGCCTTGGGCTTAGGTTGGCTGATAGAGTGACTCTCCCAAAGGCATTTGGTTCTCATCTCCAAAAATGGATTGATGAAGTCACCCTGTAGAGTTCAGGGGACACTCAAGGTCAGACTGCCGTGTGACCTTATGTAAGTGACCGTCACTGGGGCCTTGGCTGCGTCTTCTGAACGTCTAGAGTAAAGCCGTCCTTCATAGCTGACAGTGCACTGACATTTGAAGTAATGCCAAGCGCACTGTAAACACTTAATGTTCCTGCTGTGGCTGGGCCTCGCCCAGGCTTATAGGAGGTGCTGAATAACTACCCTGTCACCATATAGTGCTCCTCTTAGATCCCAGAGGACTGCAGCCATCAGCTGAGAAAGACCCAGGAAAATGTGTGGCACTGGGGTGGGTGCCTCTGATGTGGAGTAGAATGAGGGAAAGACTCCATCTTTGGTCCCTGAGGGCATCCCTGAGGGACTGGACTGAAGGAATTTATGGGAATTCTGTTTAGTGGGCCAGAGGGCGTGGCTCAATGGTAGAGCCCCTGCCTACAGTCCCTCAGTGAAGGGTTAGGGTTTGGCTCATTGATAGAGCCCCTGCCTAGAGTCCCCCTGTGAGGGACTGGGGGCGTGGCACATTAATGAGAGCAAGAGCTCTTAGCATAGCAGAGCTGTCCTACCACCATCCGGAAGTGACCAGTCCTCCAGCCAGCCCTGCAGCAGGAAGCCCTATGGATTAATTGCTTTCTCTGTGACATAAAGAAGGTGAACTGGTTGATCTTCCTCCTGGCTCATGGCTTGTCGATGTAGTCTATCAGGGTCACTGGGAAGGCTCTGTCCAAAAGTAGAGATGACATAGAGACAGAGAGAAAGGCCAGGCTATAATCATCAAGACACATCCTTAGTGGCCTGGGTCTGCCAGCTAGACGCATCCTGGAAGTCCTACAACCTCCCCCAGCCCAGCAGAGGATTAAGTGTTCAAGGGCATGAAGAGTGGGGGCCGTTTTACAATCAAACCAGGAAAGGAGGAAGTGTTTATTAGGTTCCTGATGTGCTGACCCTGGGGGGGGGGGGTGTCCTGGGAGCATGAGAACAGGCTTCCCCTAGTAACCTAAGTAGTCGGGGAGGCCCTGCTTCCCAAAGGGGCAGCAGCCTTCCACTATAGTGCCATCTAGTGGGGACCGATAGGCATACCAGCCTGTGGGAGATGGTTCAGATTTTAGTGGTAGGCAGAAGGTGTGCGGGCGGCATCCTTTGGTTCAAGGCTAGGTACTTAGTCCCCCGGTGTACTCACTGTGGACCAGGCCCTAGCAACCCTCAAATCTCTGACATAACTCTGTGAAGCTGGGATATTAATCAGGTGATTATATTAATCACCTGCTCTTCAGGCAAGGAAACGGGCCCATAGCAATGAAGGTATTTACCCTCACACTGTTAGTAATAACCAAGTCCGGATTTGAACCCGGACCACCTGAATGCACCTTGAGAGGTTACCAGGTGGTGAGGCAGCACGGCATGGAGAGTGTGCTCATCCTGCCTCCCCCACCTCTTCCGGCAGATGAAGTTCTCCTTGGAGAAGCTGCATCAAGGAATTACTGTCCCGGATCCTCCCCTGGACACTCAGCCACAGCCAGATGACAGTTTTCCTTGAGGACTCCTGATTGAAAAGCCACGCCCCTAAACGGACAGAAGGACACATGGAACCCTGGCAGCCACTGCTGGCACGGTGCGAACGCCGCCGGGAGGTTCCTGCCTGCCCCTCACAGTGGCCCCGCCAAGAGCCACACAGACCTGGGGACCATAGAACCAAGATGCACTTTAGATCTGTGTGAGCGATTCCAGCTGCCACTGCCTGCTCAACCAGGGAGCTGGCCTGGTCTTTGGCAGGCTCCCCCTCCAACTAACTTATTTTGCCCAGCTGGGGTTGTGGGGGGCACCTTTTGGGGTGCACGAGAACCCTCTGGGTTTAATGTATTTATTTGGGAATAACGACCCCAATAAAGGGTTGGAAATGGCTATGGCTTGTACCTGTGGGGTCCTGGGAGCAGGTGGGGGCTTCCCACTCACCCTGCGTCATGAGCCAGGTACTGGAGTCCTGTTTCTGTCACTGAGGCCAGCTCTGTGCAAGCCCAAAGCAGTTGCCCCAGTGGCCAGCATACCTAGCAGTCCCTTAGTGGGAGCACATAAACACGGGGGAGCCACATTGAGAACAAAGAGACTTGATGAGCTGATACATGAGGCCTTTGGGTGTTGGGGATTGAATCTAAGGACCTCACATTTGCTAGGCAAATACTGTACCACCGAGTACCACTCAGGCTTTCCACATCTTGTTTTATTTCTTAATTTAAATTTTTATGTTTATTTATTTTGAGAGAGGTTCTACTACGATGGTCCGGCTGCCCTAGAACTCACTATATTGACCAGGCATGCCTTGTACTCACAGGGATCACCTGCCTCTACCTCCCCAGGGTGTGGGCCGCCTTTAGCCAGATTTAATAATTAGGTCTCTAATTTCCTTTCTGTTGTGAGATAGGTTCTCACTAAACTGCCTGCTGGCCTTAAACTCACCCAGTACAGCCTTAGTAGGGCCTTGACCTTGCCCTGCTCCCACCTCAGCCCCATGAGGAGCTGGGATGTCAGGCCTGCACCACCAGGCTCAGCATTTATGTGGCTCCTAACAAGGCTTGGCAAAGAGTAAGTCAACTGTTTACCACAGAATTGGAAGGAAAAATGAAACTCATGTAGGGACCATCAAATGGGGACTAAGCTGTACATTTCATTATTGGACAAAATTGCTTTTGGGGGGTGATACAAGACAGGGTCTCTGTGTAGTCCTGGCTGTCCTAGAACTCACTTCCCAAGCTGGCCTTCAAATCAGAGAAGTGTCTGCCTCTGCCTCCCTAGTGCTGGGATTAAAGGTGTGTGCCACCAAGCCAGACTCAGTGACAAAATCTTAACACCCTCAAGGCCACCGCTGAAGCGTAATTCCCCTCCCCCTGACATCTCCTGATTTAACTTTTTGTTTTAGATTTATTATTTATTCTTTGTGTGTATGAATGAGTATTTTGCCTGCATGGGTGTTTGTGGACCATGTCCTCAGAACTGAATCCCCTAGAACTGAAGCCCTGAGTGGTTGGGAACCACCCTGTGGGTACCGGGAACCGAACCTGGGTCCTCTGCAAGAGCAGCAAATGCTCTTAACCACTGAACCATCTTTCTAGCCCCCGATGTTCAGATTTATACACAGGATGCCATCCCTCCCCGAACCAGGTGCCTCCCCGTCAACCATCTCCACAGATGGTTGAGCTGGTAGAGCCCAACCACATCCTCATCCAACCCCTGGGCTGAGAGAGGTCTGTCTAGGTAGAACGACCTTTGGAAGGGCACATGCCAAGTTGGGAGGCTTGGGTGGAAGCAGGAGCAAGCAAAGGGTAAACCCTGCCCTGCCCCTACCACAGCTGTGTGATTAGGCTGCCACTCTGCTGCAGCTCGCTCCCTCCTCATACCTGCAAACAGGGCAGAAGGACAGCACCTTGGAGTAAGAAGAAATCAGTTCATTAGAGTAAAAGGCTGAGCTGCCTCTACCACAGCAGGGCTCCTCAGACAAAGATCTTGTAGGGCTGTGAGGAGGTGCCCCTGTGTCCTTTGCTAAGGTCTGTCCTCCCTGCACCTCCTCCCCCCAGCCCCCACCAGAGAGCCACTGGAGCTGCGAAAGGGTTATTTTCTGCACAAGGAATTTCACGGCTTAGGAGGTGCTGGCGCAAAAGCCCAGACCACAAAGGTGTCTGGTGTCCCTGGCTCCTTGCCGCTAGGTCCTGGACCTGCCCCACACTGTGGCTTCACTGGGACTTTATTTCATGCCGAACTGGAAGCTAGGACAGGGCCAGCCAACCCCTGCCAAGAGTCTCTCTCCCACCTTGGTCCTGGTGGCCCTGAGCCCTTTAACAGACAGACAAACAAACGAACAAATCATATAAAAGAATACAAACGTGTAGTGGTACATAGTGAAGCAGAAGACCACCAGTTAGAAGTCAGCATGGTCTACATAGTGAGATCCTGTCTCCAAAGTTAAACATACAGGACCCACTCCCCCAAGTTGTCCTCTGACCTTCACATGTATACCTCAGAATTGGTGTATGGTCTCACACAGAGTAAATAAAATATAATAAAAAACAAAACAAACCCCCATAATGTTAGGTACTGACAGCTGCTCTGACAAAGTAAATAAGGACCAAGATGATCTAGTCAGTGAGGGAAGCAGATTACTCAAAATGGGCACAGAAAATACTGTGAAGGTGACATTGGAGCCCTGGGTTTCAGCACAATCAGTCCTTCCATCACCTGGGGATAGTAGGCGGGGTTGGGGTGGGGGGTGTCCAGGCGGAATGGAAGTAGGGCAAAAGCCCTGAAGCAGTGATGAGCTGGTGTGCTGGGGGTGGAGGAAGGGTGGACGATGGAGTGGGAGGAGAGCTGGGAAGATGACGTCAGAGTCGCAGCGGGGGATCGCGGGAATGGCCCCTTTGAAATACCGCACCCCCGACCCCCAGAGCTGTGGGATGCCAAGGTACCCTTTTGGCTTGCATAAGGTCTGGAGGTTTCAATATATACCTAGCTTGACCCTTTCACTCCGCCATGCCCTCTTAGGTCCTGGCTCAGATATCTCCCAGTCCGAGGGATCTCAGGTGTCATAAGTAGGTCTCTGGGATGTCTCAGACTTATTTCCCCAACAACTGGATAAGGTTAACCTCTATAATTAGGAAGACGGAAATTGGTCCCTCAAACTGTCCTCCAGGTCCTCTTGGGTGTCTAGAGATGACCTTTCTCAGAAGAGGAAGAGAAAAGGGTCCCGACACCCCAGATAGTCTGGCGAAGTCGGAGTGACCCAGACCATGCAACGGGTGCGCAGAAGCCGCGAAGCCACCGGAGAGGACGGTGCCCCCAGGCGCCTCCCGGGCCGCTGCGGCAAAGGCTGGGCGGCCGCGCCCTCCCCCCGCGGTGATTCATCCCGCCCCCTCCCGCTCCCTCCTCCCTCCTCCGTCTCCCTCCTCCCTCCCGGGCCGCCGCTGCAGTGCGCAGGAGCCCGCGGTCCGCACCCCAGAGCTGGGAGCCCGAGCGCGAGCAACGTCCGGAGTCAGTCAGGGGTCGCCGCAGCCTGGATGCGCCCTGTGGCGCGCGCGCACGCAGCATCCCGAGCCTCCCGCCGCGCGGCGGGGATGCCTGCTCTCCGGGCACCGGGGCTGGGCCCCCGGCGGTAACCGGAGCGGGGGGGCGCGCCCCCCCAGCAGCAGCTGCCGCGCCCGCGCCCGGGCCAGTCGCCGCCGGGGCCCATCGCCTGTCGCCGCTCTCTGCGCACCCACCGCCTTGCGCGGCCATGGGGACGCTGCTGGCTCTCGTGGTGGGCGCGGCGCTGGGTGAGTGTTGCTGGGGGACACGCGCCATCGGCGCTCGGGACGCCCCCCGCCCGAGTGGTCCGAGCCCCGCCAAGTCCCGGCCTGGGAAGTTGTGCGCGGTGCTAGGTCGTTGGGGTCGCGGGACCCTGGACGGCACAGAAGGATTGTGGAGATGCATGGGTTTCTCGGAGGGTGTGGGGGGGACACTTGGTACAGAGGTGCCGCCGCGGGCGCCGGGCCGGGGGCGAGGAGACGCGGAGTCAGCTGCTTGCAGAGCCCCGAAGGCTGCAATGTGACACCCACAGCCGCGTGAGGGGTGGGGGAAGGCAGCGCCTGGGGACTTGGGCCCGAAACAAACCCGGAGGCATGGATACCGAGTGAGGACTCCGGGCATGCCCTGGACGTGGAGGTAAACTGAGAGACAAACTGAGGCAGACATTGGAGGGAGAGAGTTAGGAACCGGAGCCAGGAACAGAGAAACTTGAGAGCAGCAGAAAGATCTGGAGAGACCAAGAAGGGATGGAGATAGAGAGGCAGTTCCAGGAACAGAATGCCTGCCAGATGGAGTTTAAAACAACAACAATAATAGTAATGGTGAGACATACAGTGATGGGAATACAGCCCTGCTGGGACCTTCAGAGACCTTTAGGAGGAATAAACATGGGGGAGACTGGGGCAAAAGGGAAGGTGAACCAGAAGCCCTGATGAAGACTAAGAGATCAGGAGGCTGGAGGTGGTGGTGGAGGGAGCGACAAGGAAAAGACCCAGAGCTAAAGTTGGTGACATGGCTTATTCAGTTAGTGTGTGGTGGGACACAGAGGTGGCAGGTAAGAGGGTGAAGGAGGGACCAGAGGCTTCTAACCCAGTGATGAAGCAAAGACCCCTGAGGCAGCAAAGAGCTTTTAACTTGGGGTGAAGGTCTTGAAACGAGGAAGTGAGTCTGTGGAAGAGGGGACAGGGCAAGATGGTGAAGATTGGGAGGGGATGGTTTATGCAGAAGCTAGGGGAAGAAGGAAACAGGGCTAGAGTGAACCCCCTCACCCAACCTTCCCATTTCTCAACCCACAACTGGCTCTGCAGATGTCTTTCATGGTGGGAGTGATAGGTAATACTAGAGCCACCACTTAGAAGGCTGTTGGTTTTTTGAGGACCTGGTCACTTCAGTGGAGTTACTCACCAGGGTGACATCCTGTTTCCTGGGGCCTCCAGTGTGTGTATTCTACTTAGCAACTACTGGGAATAAAGATGACAGATTCTTCCACCTAACAGGCTAGGGGAAAGGCAGGTGGCAAACTGAGGCTCTCAGGAGATGGGTGACTCGTCAAGGTCACACAGGGAGTGAGAAGCAGGGACAGGTTTGGCTTCTACCGTTGGTAATAAGGATGGAGAGGAAACAGATGGTTTCCGTGGGGCAGCGAGCCCGGTGTTGCCTCGGGTGGCAGGTGCCTCGCTAACCGGAGTCCACTGTGTCCGCAGTATCCTCAGCCTGGGGGGGCTGCGTGGAGGTGGATTCCGATACCGAGGCAGTGTATGGGATGACCTTCAAAATCCTGTGCATCTCCTGTAAGCGTCGTAGTGAGACCACCGCCGAGACCTTCACGGAGTGGACCTTCCGCCAGAAGGGGACAGAGGAATTTGTCAAGGTGTGTGGGGGACTGGGCTGGGCTGGTACCCGGGTGCAGGGTGGAGCGATGGGTGCAGCCATGGGTCTCAGGGTTGTTTGTTTGCTTGGGTATTGCTTTTAGTGTTGTTGAGAAAGGGTGTTGCTATGTAGCTTGGCCTGGGTTCTAACTCTTGGCAATCCTCTTGCCTCGGCTTCTTGAGTGCTGGGATTACAGACATGCAGATTGACTTGTCTGAGTGCGTTGCTAATGATGAGGATGTGGTACGGTGGATGACCTGGATTTAGATCACCGCAGACTGCTGACCACCTTAGGCAAGTCACAGAGCACATGTCCTCAGTGAGGGGCCGTGATCGCTACTCCATATTTCTAGGTCGCTACGTTTATTTGTGTGTGTGTGTGTGTGTGTGTGTGTGTGTGTGTGTGTGTGTGTGTGTATGCCATGGCATGTGTATGGAGGTTAGAGGACAAGTTGAAGGAGTCCATTCTCTCATTCCACCACACGAATCCTAAGGATCGAACCCAGGCTGCCAGCACCTTCACTTGCTAAGCCATCTACATGGCTTCAACTCCCTAGGTCTGTGTGAGGGCTGAATGAGTTGATGCAGCTGGCATATGGCTGGTAGGGGAAAAAAGTCAAAAAAATGTCACTGGAATTATTTGGTACCAGCAAAAATGTCTTGGGCAGTCATAGAGCAAAATCAAAGGTAAAAGCTTTTGCACCGCGTGTATATGTTGAACTATGTACATGGCAGGAAAGGGAGACTGGGCGATGTGACTGGAGGCTGGGAAAGAAGTGTAGAGAAAGGGGGCTGCGGAAGTCAGGCAGGCTTCAGCTGTGAAATTGTGTATATATATATATATATGTGTGTGTGTGTGTGTGTGTGTGTCACAGGGTTAGAGCAGTCAGGGTCTGATGTGACCCCAGGCAAGATCTCAACTTCTTCTTGATCCCTCACTGTCTGAAGTCAAGATGCCTGAACTTGGGCTAGGGACATGGCTCAATGAAAGAGCGCTTGCCTCAAATCTACCAGTAAGAAACTGGGGGCAGGGCTTAGCAATAGAGCCCTTGTCAAAAATTCAACAGTAAGGAGCTCGAGTGTGGCTCAGAGTAGAGCCTACTCTACTCTGAGTAAGTTCTACAGCTCTACTGACCTAAAATCCCTAAGTGAGGGAGGGGCTAGGGTGTGGCTCAGTGGTAGAGCCCCTGCCTAGAATCCTCCATTGAGGAGCTGGGGTGTGGATCACTGGTAAAACACCTGCCTAGGATCCCCCCATTGAGGGGCTGGGGTGTGGCTCAGTGGTAGAACACCCAGTAAGGGGGTGGGGGTGTGGCTCAATGGCAAGGCACCTGCCTCACATGTACAAAGATTACAATGCCAGAACCACACACACGCACACGCACATGCGCGCACACACACACACACACACACACACACACACGCACGCACGCGTGCACGCACACACACACAAAACCTAAAAAAACAAACTAAAAACCTCAAAAGATGTTGCTCCCATATATGCCTCATCTGTCCTTGGGGGGATCAGGATGGGGAACAGACTGGGAATGGCATATGGAAGACAGGCCCAGAGAGTGACTCATATGCCCCACTCATCACTAACCACTCTAAGATCCTACGCTATGAGAATGAGGTGCTGCAGCTGGAGGAAGATGAGCGCTTTGAGGGCCGCGTGGTGTGGAACGGTAGTCGGGGCACCAAGGACCTGCAGGACCTGTCCATCTTCATCACCAATGTCACCTACAACCACTCTGGCGACTACGAATGTCACGTCTACCGTCTCCTCTTCTTTGATAATTATGAGCACAACACCAGCGTCGTCAAGAAGATCCACCTGGAGGTGGTGGACAAGGGTGAGTCGAGCCTTGTCACTCTCTGGCAAGCCAGATGGAGGGGACAGATGGAAAGTAGGGGACAGGCTGGTGCCACACAGAGGCCAGCTGACACCCTGAAGCCACAGGGAGAAGGACATCCCTTTTCTGACTCTGGAGTCTTCAGCTCTGCAGCCCACAGGCCAGATTAAGCCTTTCCCCTGACAAATGGTATGTGCCTCAGACCACACTCACGCTGTGTGACCTCTGACAGGTGTATTCCTATCTCTGAGCCCCAAGCTTGTCCCCAGGGACCAGAGAGAAGATTCTCTATGGCTTGATGTGTCTCTCAGCTGGAGCCCCATAGGGGAGAGGCTGGAGATCTTATTTGGGGCCACAGTAGGAACAGCAAAGGCCTGTGGTGTTTCTGAGCAGACCCAGCATTTTGTTTTCAGCTGCCTTGGACCTCTTCACCAAACCATTTTATTTTTTTTTAGTTTTGAAACAGGGTTTTGCTTTGTAGCCCAGGCTAACCTCCAACTCTTTTTTTTTTTTTTTAAATAGGTATATCCTAAACTTTTTTAAAATAGATATATCCTAAACATCTCCTTAAAAAATTTTATTTATTTAATGAATATGAGTGCTCTATCTGCTCATGCCAGAGACGGGCATCAGATCACATTACAGTGATTGTGAGCCACCATGTGATTGCTGGAGTAGGCTCAGGACCTCTGGAAGAGCAGCTTGTGCTCTTAACTGCTGAGCCATCTCTCCAACCCCTACCTCCAACTCTTGATCCTCCTGCCTCAGCTTCCCAAGTGTTGGGACTACAGACATGTCTCGCTATCACAGGGTAGACCATCTTCTGATCAACATGTACTGGAATTTTCCAGCGTCCTGTGTCCTATTGTCTTAGGAAGTCAGGAAGCTATTCCAAGCCTGGAGGCAGCGAAGAACTCTGGGAAGTGGGTCACTGGGGGCCGGTAGCAGTGTGCATCTTCCCAGATCTAGTACCTTTACCTCTTAAAAAGCCCCCGTTGGACCCTCCCACCAGCATCTAAGGGAGGAGCTTCACCACCCCATTTTATGGACCCAAAGGCAAAGGCTCAGGGAGTTTAAGCTCCTGTGACCAAGTCTCCTGACTGGGTCCTGGATTTGAACCTGGTCTAACACTCCCTCCCCAATCTGTTTCTCTAGTGCATCAGCCAGAGCCTGTGGGATTCTTTTTATAATTAGCTTTTTTATGTTTCTCATCAAACTGGTACAGAAAGCAAGTCAGAGGCACATTCAAGGGAGTCACGGGGACGTCACCACACTGCGTATGTGGTAGGCGGTGGTCACAGAAAGTGGAGTTTTGCCTGGGTGGACAGGGTTCCACAGAGCTAAGGCCACCCTGATACTGGGCCTCACACACCCCAACTTGTGAAAGGGAAGCTGGAGAACACAGTCTCTGTCTCATGGGGGCCCTTGCTCAGGGCAGGCCCGTGTGCAGAGCAGAGATGCCAGCTCAGGCCTCCCTCCGTGACTGCAAAGCCTGCCTTTGATCCATGTTCTCTGCCCTGTTATAACTCCCAGAGGCTGCACGGGCGACTGCGCTCAGAGCACAGAGAGCCTTTTCTGTTGAGCTCATGTTTCCGGAAGAGTCTCGCATTTTCTACTGCTATATCATAACACTGCTTCTTTACATTCTGTATGGTGTTTTCATTTATTTTGTGTGTGTGTGTATGGGGGCACATGGCACACACACACCGTGGTGCACATGTGGAGTCACTGGTAGGAGTCAGTTCTTCTTCCCCATGTGAAGCCTGGGGAACAAACTCAGGTTGTCAGGCTTGGCAGCCAGCGCCTTAACCTGCTGAGCCACCTCAGTGGCCATATCACATCACATCACATCACATCACATCACATCACATCACATCACATCATATCCTATATTCTGGTATTTATTTTATTACTTATGTGTTCATTTTGAGACATGTTCTCTACTACATAGCTCAGGCTAACCTCAAATTCACATTCCTGATCAAACTAGTTCTCCTGCCTCAGCCTCCTGAGTGCTGGAATTATAAGTGTGCGTTACTACACCTGAAAGGCTAGTGTGTATTGTTTTGTTTTCTCAGAAACAGAGTTTCTCTGTGTAGCCCTGGCTGCCCTGGAATTCTCTCTGTAGACCAGGCTGGCCACCAACTCAGAGGTCCACCTGCTTCTGCCTCCCTACTGCTGGGATTAAAGGCATGTGACACCACACCCAGCTGGCCACGGTTTTTTGTTTGTTTGTTTGTTTGTTTTTTTATTTCTGTTTTGGTGGGGGGCTTTCAAAGACAGGGTGCAATGCTATTCAGGCTAATGTACAACTTGCTATATGGTCAAGGATAACCTTGAACTCCCAGTTCTCCTTCCAGTCCCTCATATGCTAGGATTACAACTATGGGCCACTTAGCCCATTTTATTGAGTGTTGGGATGCAAGCCCAAGGCATGCTGGGCAAGCACTCTGTAAACTGAGCCCCTAGTTTTGGCTTTTTGATATAGGTTCTCCTTCTGGGAGGTGCATGCCATCTTGCCTGGCTCCTACCAGGTCCGGCTGTTATTCCCACTCTTTGTCTTGCTGAGTTTCTGGCATCGTCCATCAACCAATAACCCCGAAGCACAGTGGAGATCCATCCCAAAGCAGGGTGATGGGGGAAGGGCAGAGATGGCTCCTCCTGGGACGGGGCAGGTGTAGAAGGTGGCAGGATGTAACTGAATCACCCAGCACAGGTTGGGTAGGCAGTCCAGCACCACAGGGAACAGTAGTGCCACGCAGGCAGGCCAGAGGACCTGATGCTCACAGCCTGAGGAATCTGGCTCACAGGGGGTTGCTGTGTGGTCCCACAGGCAGTCTTAGAAGATTCCTGGTGTTTTAAGAAGTCAAAGATGGAGTCTCTGGTCTGTGATACCAGCTGAGGCTGAGGCAGAAACCTGGGCTGTAGAGAGTTCAAGGGTAGTCTGGGGACCATGGCAAAACCCCATCATCACATGAAAAATAACGTGGCTCAGTGTAGAGCTCTTGCCCAGCATGTATTAGCGGATGTCTGGGAGGAAAGGGAGGGAGTTCAAAGAGCCACCCAGAGGGAGCCATTGCCCTGCCCCATGTGATCCAGTGGGATCTCCCTCAGCTTCAACTCCTTATCTGTAAATGGGGGGGGGGTTCCACAGTCCCTCCTCCATCAGATGCCCCATGGCTTGCTAAAGACAGCTTGGGTATTTGACAGCTATAACTAGGGCTCACCTTGGCCACAGGACTGTGACTTTACACTCTGAACAGTTATGATTGGGGTTGAGCCCTAGCTCAGAGCCCATCTTGGCTGCACATCTTTGGCTCAGCACCACCCTGTCTTTGGGCCTTGGAGTCTTTGTCTGGAAAATGGGCTGTAGATTTAAAAGACAACCAAACTGAATATGGTTGTAGCATGCCTTAACTCTTGGCATTTGGAATGCAGAGGCAGGAAGGTTGTGAGTTCAAGGCCAGCTTGGGCTATGTAGAGAGTCCCTTTTCAAACAAAGACTTATAATTTAGCACAGAGCCTGAGGAGGGGCATGGGTAATGCCTGTTGAGTGAATGAATGAGTGAGTGAGTGAATGAATTGGGGAGCATCCAGCCCTGCATTCTGTCCTCCCTCCTTCCCACTCAGAAACAGCAGCACCATCCAGGCATCCAGGCAGGGTGGCAGGCACAAGGCTCATAGGAGGAAGACCTTAGGAACAGCAGCGGGTTGGGGGGAATGAGATCCGGGCTCCCGTGGGGGCCAGGGACACAGGGTGGACACCAGCCAAATCCGGCTGAGGACCTGTGCCAAAGTGCCCTTCCCTTCCAGTCCCCTGGCTGGATGCGCTCCCTTTACAGTTAAATTTAGGCCCCATGAAAAGAAGCTGGGGAGGCAGGCCAGCACTGCAGAAGCATGGAGGCTTTCAGCAGCAGCCAGTGCGGGAGTGAGCAACGCTGGCCGCCGGGCTCCATGTTCTTCTGCAGCCTCTGCCCGGCAGCCGCAAGTGTTCTCTCTGACAGAGGTGCTCGGAGACATAGAGTCGTTGGCCTGAGATTGCACAGCTAGTAAAAAGCAGGCCCAGAGTCCCTGGCTGCCTATAGTCATTCTCCTATATGGCACCCAGCTACCACAGAACTAAGAAAGATACCCACTGAGGGTCTTTGACAGGCTGAGCACTGTCATGAGAAATTGGTCTTTTGCTTCTTGTTGTTATTTTTGCTTGGTTTTGTTTGTTTGTTTGTTTGTTTTGGTGTTCTTGGTGGTGGTCTTTTTCTATTTCTGCTGTTGGAGGCAATGGAGGCCCAAAGAACCTTAGTCATTTTCTCAAAGTCACACAGCTGGCAGAGGTGAGATTTTAAACTCAAGGGTTTTGATTTGTAAAATTACAGACTGTAGTTCTCTTCCCCCACCCCCCCCACCCCCTCCTGAATGTCACAGATACCATGTCTGAAGGATGCTGGCTCTAGACCTATCTAAGCACCTTGCCACTATCGGAGTAACTGTAAACCTCTAGAAACCAACATGGTTACATTGTTTGTGGCCCAAGATCAGAGAGGTTGAACCACTTGCCTGCACTCACACAGCAAGCATACTTCCACAGTGGGGGCTGTTGTGTCTCCCTGAGCTAGGGTCTCTGCCGCCTCCTTACCTATGCCCTGCCCTGTAGCCAACAGAGATATGGCATCCATCGTGTCGGAGATCATGATGTACGTGCTCATTGTGGTGTTGACCATATGGCTTGTGGCAGAGATGGTGTACTGCTACAAGAAGATTGCTGCTGCCACGGAGGCTGCTGCGCAAGAGAACGCGTGAGTGGGGCTGGTAGGGAGGGCCGGGGCCACTTAGGTGCCATCTGTCGCTCAGAGTATCTGTGTCAGAGGCAGATAGTGTAGTTGCTCGCTGCACATGAAGAAAACGGAAACCCAGAGGACAAGAGGGTGGCACTGCTGCCAGGCAGCAAAGCCGCAACTCGAACCCAAGCCTTCTGTTTGGCAGAGTTACAGCTTGTCAGTCCTGTGCCTCCACAGACTCCTGAATGTCCCGGGGATGCCCCGTAGTTAGAGGCCTCTCATTCAGACACGGGGGGTGGGGGGGGAGCCTCTCTAATCTCAGGAGCCTATCTCAAGTCTATCCCATTCTATTCAGGGTTGGGCCCGGAGGGTCACTGTCTGCCTTTCCTTCCCTTGCACAGCTCAGAATACCTGGCCATTACATCCGAGAGCAAAGAAAACTGTACAGGCGTCCAGGTGGCTGAATAGCGCTGGTAAGGTTGATGGACCGACGGGTCTGCGCATCGCCAGCCAGGAGGGCTCAGCGACACACTCTAAGTCTCCACTTCTTACCCTGCAGGCTCTGGGCTCCGCCTCATGGAAGAGCCAGCCCCTACGGGTACCCTCCCGCCCTGCAGTGGGGACCAGCCCCTGGTGGGTACCCTCCCCCGGCAGTGGGGATCTGCCCTTCGGTCCCCCCAGCCTCACAGTTCTGCAGTGGAGCCACGAGGGTGGGAGCGGGCAGGGACTGATCCCACCTCACCCACCGCCTCCCACCTACCCTCCCACCGCCATGCATGATGGGTGAAGCAATATGGCCGCCCCACCCTGCTTTTGCTGCCTGTTTGGGGGAGGGGGCGGTGAGGCGAGGGGGCAGGCCCCGCCCCTTCTTTTTGCTGATTTGCACATAGGCCACTTCCCACACGCACTGCCAGGCCAGCCGGCCCCACCCCTGCTTGATGGGGTCAAGAGGGGTCGGGACAGGGACAGTAGTGGACAGGAGGTTCTGGGCCTCATCTCCCCTCCGCTTCCTCCGGCTGGACCTGGGGTTCCCTCCCTGTGACACCTCCTAGCCCTGGCCCACCCGCCCTCTCTCACCAGCCTTCAATTGTGGTCTCTTGGGAAGGGCCTCTTCGGCCTCCTCTCTTTACAGAAGTAGTTTTTGTTCATGAAATAAAGATTCTTGGACTCGAGTCTCTATTCTCTCATTAACACCCTCAGCCTCCCACTGCATCCCTCATCCCCGATCACTGGGCCTCGTGATGCTGGTTCTTGGGAATCTTCATTCCCAGCAAGCAGCAATGGCTCTGCCACATTTAAGGGTGCCACCCGGAGCTGTTGAAGTGGCTTCGAGTTTAGTTAATGCTGTGACTCTGTGAGTCATTATTTCATGGAGTAAGACTCAGGACAGAAGGTGGCTTTGGAATCCACAGGACAGACAACTGGATGTCAGGGTTTTGTGGGTTTTGCTATACTCTGAAAACTGAGAGTCGTGGGTGGAAAGGGCAATACACTAAGACAGAGCAAGGATGGATGGAGGCAGAGAGAAAGAGATAGGAGCAGAGACAGAAGTGCGCAGGAGACCAAAGAGGAAGAGATGAGCCAGACTCATTGGCTAGACAGAAGCAGTGTGACCCCTGCCTGAGAGAGGCTTCAGGTCCCTGGCTGGAGGAGGTACAGGGACCAGCAGAGAGGGCAAGCGGGTGGCCTGCTGTGTGGGGACAGCTGTCGTGACTCAGATGCCAGCAGGGCCACAGGCAGGTGTAGATGGCCTTCTGGGCTGTTTATCTGGCTCAGGTCTGGGGTCTGACGCTAGTGGCCCTTGGCTTCTGGTGGGACCGGATGCACTTGCTTCTAGCTGCTTCCTGCTATTTGGTTGCGGCCTGGGCAACCAGTGCTGCGTTTTTCAGGGCCGAGCCCCCATCCCCCTATCAGGACTTTCCGGGCTCCAGAGGTCACTGGGCAGGCAGCACAGCGGCTGCCAAAACAAACCACCCCCGTGACTTGTAGGAAAGTGGCTGGGGGAAGGGCTGGGCCCCGCTAGGGACAGGAAGGACTAGAGGCCCATGGCTGTATGAACTGGATCAGTGGAGGACAGGGAACTGGCATAGAAGAAAAATCGAATGAAGGACCACATGGCTACAAGCATGGTGGACCGGGGGCAGCCAGAACTTTCCACCTCATTCCTCCCGTTTGAAATCTTAGCCTTAGGGCCTCTGAGCACCCCCAAGTTTGTCACAGACACACCTGAGTCCCAGTGGACGTGGGAGGCCTGGCGGGTAGCTGAGCCTGCCTGGTCCAACCCCTGCGGGCCCCGCCCCTTCAGCCAGGTGGCCTCTGTGGCAGCCTGTCCTGGGGTCCGCCCTTCCCCGCCCCGTCCCCGCCTCCCACCCAGCCCCCTCCTCCTCAGGTGAGGCCGCAGGCTCGGCAGGCCCCACGCTGCTGGCTGCTGCTGCCACCCTTGCCTTCCGGGCTGCCCGCTGCTGTGGGGACAGACACCATGCCCCTGCCCAGGCCGGGAGACTAACCCCAAACCTGCATCATCTCCGGCGAACCCCAGGGTAAGGCACAGAATGCGAAGCCCCTCATCCCTCACCAGTCTGATACCCAGCAGCCCGTGTAAGAGATCCCAGAAACGCCCAGACCACTCCAGCCTGCTTTCCCTGCTAACTCAGAAATCTGAGGACTCCCCCAAGTTCTCCCTCAAAACCCTCAAGTCCCCTGGAAGTTCAACCTCGGCCCGCCGGACTCTGACTTGCCACTCCAGGTGTCCCCCTGGTGGCTGGTCACACATTGCCACTATTGACCCCCGGCCCAACCTCTGTCTTTGCATGCTCTGGCCCCAGCCCAGGGCCGGCTGCTCCCTGGATGGGAGCCTGGGACTGGGGGCGCCAGGACAGAGCCAGGCCAGGCTCCCCCAGGCCATGCCTCCTTGTTCCTGTCCCTAGGTTCCGCCCCAGCCCAACAGGTCAACCTGGGAATCATTAACAAGAGTCCCTGACATGGCGAAGGAGGGTGAGTCCCCCTGTCCCTGAACCCCAGCTCCAGCCCTACCTGGCACCCCTCTTCTGTTTTGTCTCCCAGCCTGTACTCAGACCCCTGTCTTGGTGTCCTGTCAGATCAAGACCACCCGCTCCAAATCCTTGTCTATCTGATTAGCTATTAACTGGCCCTTCTGTGTGGCTGTGCCTCCCCGCTACCCCATATGACCTTCCTAGTGCCTTGCCTCAGTTTCCCCTTAGGTCTCAGGGATTTCTCAGCTAACCAACAACATGTCGTCTTCTGGGGGCTGAGGTGGGGGCTGCTGCTGTTGCCATCTCTGTCAAGGGTGAAGAGCTAGTCAGGTTGCTTCTGCTGTCTTACTGTGTGATCCTGGGTAGGTAACTTCATGTCTCTGGGCTTCAGTCCACCTTTCCTTGCAACCAAGTATGGATGGATACTAATGTTCCCTCCATGAGGTGGTTGGGATCATGGAACACACAGGCAGCAGCTTGGGCCTTGGGGCATGAAATATGTATTGGAACCCAGAGGTGTTCTGATGTAGGTCAGTCACTGTGGGAGCCCAAGAACCAAGGACCCTAGACCCCTCCAAATCCAGGCATAGTCCTTCTATCTCTTGGCTTTGTGGGCAAAAGAGCAGAAGAGGGACTTTGGACTTGACCTGGACGGATAGAGGAGAGAGACAGAGAAGCGAAGCCGCCCCAGGCGTGACTGAGACAGCCGCTCACACTGGAGGCCAGCCTCCTTCCCTACCTTGTCTGTACTTGGGGACCAAATGGCTAATCAGGGGCAGTCCCCACCACACCCCCTGCTGCCCCCATCCTTGACTGTCCTCTAAGAGTCAGGCTAGCTGAGTTCAGTCCTGGGCACTTTCTAGCTGTGTGGCCTTGGACATGACTTATCCTCTATGATCATTGGTTTTCTTGGTTAAGTGGAGATGGTCACTGTGTGGCATGGGGGTTGGGGGGGCTCAGTGGGAAGCAGTGAAGGTGTGGACCCAATGATAAGCACCAGTGTCTAGGCTCTTAGAGTTCAGTGTCTGCTCATAGCAACTCAAAGTCCAGAGATGAGCTGCGGGCTGCTGTGAACCAGGCTCCCCTCACCTTGTGCTAAGTGGTCAGGTAATGGCCAGAGCCTGGCCCCTTTGGGACAGTTTTTTTATTTTCCCGTGGAGTTGATTGACAGGAGGCATCAGGGCTGGGGTCTGTGAGACAGGGAAGGGAGAGAGTGCCTGGGTGGAGAGCAATGGAGAACACACAGACCATGTTCCCTGCATCCCTGGGCAGCTCTCTGTGCTGTGTGAGGGCAGCCCTGGAAAAGGTGACAGGCTAGAAATGACAGCTCCATCCTCATCAACTGTGGCATGGATTGAAGGGATTCAGAGGACAGTAGAGTGGGTGGTGTGAGATCCCAAGAGCCTCTGCAGCAGCTGCTGCTGGTGTTCGTGAGACCGTGATGGCCATGGAAGTGTGCAACACTCTGGACTCCCGGTACTGCTGCTGGGGTCCTGGAATTAGAAGGAGTGATCAGGGAGGAAGGAGGGAGGAAGGAGGTCATGCCAGGCAGGGGAAGGTGGGGCAGGGTGCTCAGGGTAGATGCTTGATGGAGAAGGTGCCTGTGACTGACCGACCTCAGAAGTGTCCTTGGTAGAGTGGGATCTCTCCACAAGGTGTACTAAAGGTTGCTCGAAACCTTGTTCTTTTTCTTTTACTCTTGAAATAATGAGGATCAAAGCCAGCCCCTTATACATGCTAGGCAAGTGCTCTACTATTGAGACACACCCCCAACACCTCCTGGGGAATTCTAGGCAGGGGCTCTTCCACTGAGCCACGCCCCCAGCCCCTCATTGGGGCATTCTAGGCAGGGGCTCTTCCACTGAGCCACGCCCCCAGCCCCTCATTGGGGGATTCTAGGCAGGGGCTCTGCCACTGAACCACGCCCCCAGCCCCTCACTGGGGGATTCTAGGCAGGGGCTCTGCCACTGAGTCACGCCCCCAGCCCCTCACTGGGAGATTCCAGGCAGGGGCTCTACCACTGAGTCACGCCCCCAGCCCCTCACTGGGCAATTCCAGGCAGGGGCTCTCCCACTGAGTCACGTCCTTAGCCTTCTTTTCTTCTTTTTTTCTTCTTTTTGTTTGGATACTTAGTCTCACTAAGAAGCCCAGGCTGGCCTCAAAGGTAACAATCCTTCTGCCTCGGCCTCCTGAAAAGCTGTAATGGCAGGCTTCTAATTAGCGCTTTGTGAGTTTTGTGGCTTGGGATAATCTGTGGAAGTTGTTTTAGGTGTTTGATAATGACCAATGTGTATCTGAGAATTTGAAGAGACCTATCTGGTCTCTAAAAGTTATGCTTATTCTGATGGGGGCTGGAAATGCTGGGTCAGGGGAACCACGGAGGCCTAGGGGAATGTTCCTCATAGAGAAAGGACAGTTTGGGTTCACATTTACAGTTCCCAGGTTTCTGTGTAGAGGGGCCACCAGGGAGATGAGCCAATCTGGTATTAAGTACACACAATGCACGGTGGGGCTTGGAGCTGGCCAGCCGGAGCAGGAAGTGATGAGCAGATAAAGGGAGGTCCTGGGCTGAAGGCTTCTGAGACAGCTGCCTCTGTGTGGAGGAGTGGAAGTCCCAGGATGAGGACTTCTGAGGGCAGGGCAAGAAAACCTAGGGATGAGGGAGATGAAGCAGGACTGCTGTGGGGAGAGGAGGAGGGCCTGGGGATGAGGGGGATGAGATGGACTATTGTGGGGAGGGGAGAAGGGACTGAGAAGGAGGGGGATGAGGTAAGACTGTTGTGGGGAGGGGAGGAGGGCCTAGGGATGAGGGGCTGACACAGGACTGCTGTGGGGAAGGGAGGAGGAGGGACAGGCTTGGGACAGCAGGAGATGTGGTGAATGTAAAGGGGGAAGTGTGTAGAGGCTGCAGGAGCCCCAGGGCCCAGTGTGGTGCTTGGTGCTTGGTGCTAAGGTATCAGGAGTACCCAGTTCTCATGCTTCTGAGCTGCCTCTGTAAGTGACACCTTGTCCTAAACCACAACAGGAACTGCACTGGCAAGATCCTGAACCACTCCTTGCTCTCTTCCTGATACTGGTTTGGTACTGTGACCATTAGCCATGCTCTAAGGGACATGGGTGAGAGGGCTGGAGCTCTTGCAGCCTCCAGGGTACTTTGCAGAAGGTTGGGGTCAGCACAAGGCTTTCTTAGCAGCTGTATTCAGATGCTAGGATCTCTGGTACACCAGGGTGGATGCCCCCTTCTCTCTAAGCTACTCCTGCCATGCCTCCCATGGCATCCCCCAGGTCACAGCATTCCCACTGTTTGGTCTTGTAGCCCTCTAACAGAACATCCTCAGTCTTGCCTGCAGGTCCTCCGACGTGTGGCTCTGCCCCTTGTCACCTCTGTTTGCTGGTCTTAGATAATCTCTTTCTGGGGAATTTTCCCCTTTCCTTCGGAAGCCCTACTTGATGCCCAACCCTACATTACTTAACAGACAGATGGCACAGAGCTTTATCATACTGACACACTGAGGCTCAGAGAGACAGTGACAGTTGCCCATAGTCACATAGCAAGAATGGCCTATCAGTGTTTATCGAGGACCTGTTGTGTGCCAGGCACACTGACACAACAAGAGGCGGTTTGGTTTCTTGGGCAACTACTTTGGAACCTGGATCTCAGTGTGCCTGGGGTTCAGGACGTGGCCGCAGGCCGAGTCACTGGAGATTCGTGACGTGATCTCTCAGAGCCATGAGAAAAGGGAACCGTGATGTGGGTCGGAGCTAGAGACAACGCTGGGCATATGGCAGGTGGCAGTCGGGGAGTGGGTATGAGGATGTATTTAAAGAACTCTAAAGTCATTTTAAAAGTGAGTGCTAGGTGCATGCTCATTTAACAGATGAGGAACCTGGGGCTCACAGAGGAGGTTCCACTTGTCCAAGACCCAAGCCCGGAAAGGGTAAGGCTGCTATTTTATATTTTATCCTTTCTTTTGTATATTTTTAATTTTCTCTGTGTGTGTGTGTGTACATGTGCCCATGTGTATGAATATGTATATGTGTGTGTATGTGGGGGGGGGTGTGCACATGTGTGTATGAGAATGTGTATATATGTGTGCAGGCACATGTGTGTGAGCATATGTGTGTGTATATACATGTGGACGTGCAAGTTCGCATGTGTGTATGTGTATGGATGTAGGTGTGTTTGTGCACACACACGTATGCATATGAATGCGTGCATGTGCCTGTGTGGATGCCTGTGTACACGTTGGGGACGGCACGAAGAATCTCATGTGTCCTGCCCTATCACTCTCTGTGTAATTCCCCTGATCTGGGGTCTCTCATTGAGTCTGCAGCTAGGCTGATGGCCAGCGAGCCCCAGTGACCCTCTTGTCTGCCCACCCCAACAGTGCCAGGCTTACAGACCTGCTCCACCACACCTGCCCAGCAAGTGCTCTTACCCATGGAGCCATCTCTCCAAGGCCACTATATCAGAGTGGGGTTGCCCCACATGATGCGATGCCTGGCATCGCAGCACTCAGGAAGCGGAGGCTAGTCTGAGTCTCATGGGGAGACCTTGTCTAAGCCAAACCGTAGCTAGTGGCGGTGCACTCTGGAGGCAGAGGCAGGCAGATTTCTTGAGTTCGAGGCCAGCCTGGTCTACAGAGCGAGTTCCAGGACAGCCAGGACTACACAGAGAAACCCTGTCTTGAAAAACCAAAACCAAACCAGACCAAAATACAGGCGGATATGGTGACATGTGGCTACCATCCCAGCACTAAGGGAGGCAGGCAGGCAAACTCTCACTAGTTTGAGGCCAGCGTGTACTATATGGTATGTTTGATGCCAGCATTGCTAGGTAGCAAGACCTCATCTCAAAATACAAACCAAACCAAAAAAAAAACAAAAAAAACAAAAAAAAAAAACAAAAAAACAAACCTTGGGTTCTCAAACTCCCAGATACAAATTTGATCTTGGAACTGGGTCTTGTGAGAAAGAGATTCAGGTCTTGAGTTTACCAAGAGGGTAAAGATCAGAGGTCACAGGCACCTTAAAGTTGTAAGGACTTCTGGAAAGGTTATCAGGAGAGAGGATCTGGGGACAGGCTGGCCGGAAGCAACAAGGGGAATCCAGAAGTGCCTTGTCATCGGAAAGGAGTGGCCGCCAGCACCGGGAGGGGGGAGCAGGAGGCCTGGCCATGCCCCCTCCCAGCTGGAACCCTTGGGGAGCCGGACACCTGGCCGCCGTCCACACGACAGGAGAGAGACAGCCCTGCCAGCTGCCCAGCCTTGGGAAATGGGGCTTGAGGTACCACAGGCCCAGGCCTGATAAAAAAAAAAACCCTGCAGTGCCCTGCAGGGGACTGGCCCAGTGCCCAGCCCTTGCTGTGCTGAGGAGCAACCTGGCAGTGGCCCCAGCTTGGTGTCTGTTGCAGGTGGCCAGACTACAGCATGCTGCTCCAGACCCAAGGTGGCAGCTCTCACTGTGGGCACCCTACTGTTCCTGACAGGCGTCGGGGCGGCATCCTGGGCCATTGGTGAGAAAAGACCCCTCCCTCCCCAAGCTCCCGAGGCTTCCCCTACCCCAGGGTTACAACCTGCCCTTCTCCTGTCTCCACAGTGACCATCCTACTGCAGAGCGACCAGGAGCCACTGTACCAAGGTGAGTAGAGCAAGCCTGCTTCCCTAGGGTGTCCTGGAAGAGAAACACGGTGAGGAACGCAAAGCATTCTTGGGACTGATAACTGTGTTTCTGCTCAATGTCTCTCATGCTGTCTGAACCAGAATTTTGTCTGCAGCTCAGGCTGGCTTAGAACACACCCAGGCTGGCCTCAGATTTCTGGCAATCCTCCTGCCTCAGCTTCCCAATGAGAGGATGGCAGGCATGAAGCAACGTCCCCAAGTGAGAGGCTGTAGTCTAAGTGACTCAGGAGACTCCCATTCAAGAGGTATAGATCCAACCTGGCTTAGCTTTTGAGGTCTATCTCTGAAGGGTATGATTGTTATCCAAGTCCTAGACATATTTTTTTCAGTTTTATTTTTGAGATAAGGTCTCATGCAACCCAGACTGGCCTCAAGCTTACTATGGAGGACTCTGAACCTCCTGATCCTCCAACCTCCACCTTCCAAGTTCTAGGATTAGTGCATCACCACACCTAGCTGAAACACACATATAGACATACGTATACATATGAATACATACATGTATATACATATGTACATATAATATACATATGTGTGTAACACATACACACATAATATATCATGGGATGTGCTCAAACACATTCCAGAGGGACAGGATGAACTCCCAGCTCTGAGGACCTAGTGGTTTCTATCTGCCCTTTATATCAATGTAGGGCATGAAAACCAGAGAATCTGTGGCCCGTAATGATGGAGCCAGGAACAGCTCTCAGAGTTGTGGACACGTTTGCAGCACATGGAAGATGCAGCCATGGGAATACAGAGGCAGGAGTCACATGTGAAATGAAGGACTGAGTCTTCCCCAGTGCCAGGGCAGCAGAAGGGGGCGGTGATGGAGGGGTGGAGCGTGCTTTTTCGAAGAAATGGGATTACAGATTTGAAACTGTTGGCATTGGACTCAGTCATCCAGACTGAACTTAGAAACGCTGACCTCTGGCCAGGGACCAACCTCGAGACTTGACAGTATTGGTACATTAAGTTCTACAACAGCCCGTTTTCATGTAGCGGGAAGACACGGATGGGGCAAGGGTCAGCATGGTAGCACACAGGTCTTCATTCTCGGGAGACTGAGGCAGGAGGATTCTGAGTTTGAAGATAGCCTGGGCTACACAGTGAGACTTTGACTCTTACCCGGTCATCCAGGTGGTAGTTGTGTTTGTCGCTTGCTCAGTTCTTTGTCAGGAAACCGCTGAATTCATTGCTGTAGTGAAAGCCAACATCTCAGGCCTAGCTCATCATCTTAGTGTATGCAGCAGGGGAAACTGAGGCTCTGTGAAGTCGACGGGCTTGCCCAGGACCACAGGTCAGTGAATGACAGAACAAGGAGATCAGTAGGCTCTATCATTTCACATGGTGCCAGAACGGAATCCCAACCCTAAAGACTTAGGATAGGGTCCTGTCTGGCTGACAGTTCACCTTGGCTTGCAGATCTGTCTCTCTGGACTCTAGTCTCAGGGATTCCGCCTGCTCCCTAATACCCTGTCCCTCCAGTGTCTTCGGTACCTTCACATTCATCCTCACCCTTTGTAGTATTGATGATAGAACTCAGGGTCTTGCGTATGCTTAGCTGCCTAGCAGGTATCCTACAGCTGAGCCACGCCCCCAGCCCCTCACTGGGGGATTCTAGGCAGGGGCTCTACCACCTAGCCATGTCCACCCTTAGCCCCTCGGCGCCTGTACCCTGTCAGCTGAACGTTCTGGAATACTGAGATATGATGGCACAGACAAGAAAACACAACCCTGACTGAATCCTGACTTTATTTTGTTCTGGGAATGAGATACCTCTAAATATATCTGACTGTTTAGTGAGCACACCTGGTGGTGTACAGCACACCAGAAGAAAGGCTTTTAAAGTGGAAAAAAATATAAAAAACCCAGCACAGAACATGGCTTTCAAACAAAGTGGGCCCAGGGGTGCACAAGCAGTGACAGGCAGCTAGCTACTTGGAAAGCTGAAGCAAGAAAGTTGTAAGTTCCAGTCTTGGCTACCAAGTGAGACCTTGTCTCCCTAAAGTCAGAAACAGACAGGAAGGAGGGAAGGAGGGAAGGAAGGAAGGAAGGAAGAAGGAGGGAGGGAGGGAGGGAAGGAAGGAAGGAAGG